>NC_138385.1:4045032-4093922 GCF_054177405.1 Leptonychotes weddellii | reverse complement strand
GATGCCCCGGGACCGCTAAAATGCCCATTGCGGGTTTAGACTGGCTTGGGCCTCGAGAATCCTCTCGGAAGGCTCCTAAGCTGTCGCGGTGTTGGCAGGGTGTTCCCCAGCCGCTGGTCGAGTCTCCAGGGTGTCCGTCTTTCCCTCCACACTCTGTACATTCAGGCTGTGCCCGAAGACTCATTAGAGATGTTCACCCACCCCCGGGCGCCTCGGCCGCCGGTGGCCCGTGGAGGGCGTTTTCATGCTGGCTGAGAGCATTCCAGTGGCCCGGCCGACATGTAAAGTAAGATGCACACAGTACCATGGAAAAGGAGGAACCAGTTTATTGAACAGCTGCAGGGAGCAAAAGTAGTGGATTGCGCTACATCTGTTACAGACCAAGCAGGAAAGGCTTTGCCATCCCGGTGTTCCCCTCTCCCCCAGACCGCAGGCTCGAGCCCGTGCCAGGGGGTCTCGTGTGTGCTGGACACCAGTTGAGCCCGGTTTGGACATGGCAGCAGCTGCCCACGTGAAACCGTGCCCCCCTTGTCCGGGGTGACAGCGTCAGTGCTCCTTGTCCCTCCTGGAACGAACGGCCCTTAGCCCGGAGCATCCGCTTGCTTCCGCTCTGCCTCGTGGCTCCAGCCGCAGCTCCTGGAGCCCCGGCACTGCTAGTTCAAGGCCCCGGGCCCAGCCGGCACGATTTCGGTTGCGGACAGACACGCCGCCTCAGACCTTAACAAAGCCACCCTTACGGTGGCTGTTTCTAGTCTCAGCCACTTTGTCCAGTATTTCCGGCTTCAGGTCACGCCCGGCGGTTGTCTGACAGCCGATATTCCCACGGCGCAGGGGAGCCCCGCGCGTTCCTTGCTTTCTGTGGCTTTCTGGCCGTGGCAGCCATGGTGTGCGTGGAGGATTCCAAGGGGGAAATGATGATGTCCCATGAAGGCGTGACACCCCCCGGGCACGACAGGTGTGCCAGCAGCATCTACTTCTGCAACAGAACACGTCCGTCTCCGATACAGGCTCGTAAAAAAATACTTTAACAGAGTATACTGTACAGAACTAGGACTGGACATGGTATATTACAAGGCTAAAAGATTCGTATAAATACTATACAGGCACGGAGTCCCTCCGTTGGAAGGGGCTCACCGGGGGGCCGGAACACCCGCCGTCAGCCCTGCCAGCACGGCGCGGACGCGGCGCTGGGCTGTAGCTACACCTCCTCCTGACTACGCCCCGACGGCGGACTCGAAGCTGCATGGCGGGGCCAGCCTGGCTTCAGATAACGTTTCCGAAGAACACTTCCGATGGGAATCGTAGCACTTTGAAAACCAGTTCCTTCTCTGGCCTAATCAGCCATCCCTACCAGAGCCCAGCCAGCTCCCGAGGCAGCCGCCTGGAGGAGGGGATCGCCCTCTCCTCGTCGCGCACGCTCCCTCCATCATGCCCACGGCCGCTGACACCCACCCCCCAGCCCACACTGCGCGTGCCCGTCCCCTGCCACGTGTGCGTCCGTCACGGTGAGTCACTGGTAGGCATTGAGTGCAAACAAGGCATGAGATGCAAGTTGCCGGAGCCCCAGCTCCAGCTCCAGTTCCGGGTGGGGTAAACAAAGAGGCAGAGGAGGCTAGAAGACAGCGTGCGTCCTGGTCCGCTTGCGTTCCGTTCCAGGGAGTGGTGTCTAATCTGGCATTTCAATATTTAATTTGGGAGGCGGGAGGACGTATTTACCAGGGCTCTGGGTGATAACCACCCTGGTCTTCTTCCGAAACACTGGAGCAATTTTAGGAGGTTCTGGAACTGGGGTTTCTTCCGTTTCCTCATTATCTTCATGATGGAGGTCGTAGGAAATGTTTCCATATTCTCTCAAAAACGGGAAGATTTCAAGCAGAAACTGACAGAAATCCTTGCGAATCCCAAACCACCCTGAAAAAGAAGGATGTACTTTTTCAAACACTGGCCTCCACTGAATCTCCTTGTCACTTTACTTTCCCGGTCATGAAGTTTTATTCGTACAATGTAATGCTTCACCCTGATGCCTTAGAAATGAAGATCGAGCGAGGCCTGGATACCCACCAAGGGCAAGAAGAAAGGCCTGTGGCTCCCTGGCTCTGCGAGTGGGCTTCCCAGACCGGCAGCGACCACAGGGCACGCTGCGACCTCGCTAGAGATCAGGCAGTGGCTGGGGTGGAGGTGTCCCTCTGACGGGCCTCCAGCGGCTAGGACTGCTCTGGCACGTCTCCGACGGGTACCTGCGCCGTCGAGGCTACGTCACCGTCCCCTCGTCTTCCCCAGCTGGGATGTGCTGACACAGGCCAAAGAATGTCAAGCATGTCAAGCAAAAAAGGGACTTCGGGCAGCCTCTGGCAGCCACGCTGGTCCACGCCGGCAGGCAGCCTGAGCTCCCGGGGCCCCCTCAACGCTGCTTCTCTGAGGCGTGCTCTTGCTGTCTGTACCCCGGGACCGTCAGCTCAGTGCTGGCTCTCCCAGGGCACACCCCCACCCCCCACCGCCCCGCCTCCTGGCTTCCAGAATGGCACGCCCCGGCGCTACCTGCAGAGAGGCTTACAGTCTAGTAAGGAAGGACTGCTGTCAAAGATCACTTCAAAACTGAAATGTGCCATCATGCAGGTGGGGAGGAGAGAGGGCAAGCAGGTCACCACTGACAAGCCACAGTGATGTCAGCAATGTCGCTGGGGAGACCCAGGAGGACACAGAACCTAAGAGCACTCCCAGGGTTTGGTGGGTGACATGGATTTTGATCTAATCGTTGGGAGCCTCTGGGAAGCAGGGCCGAGAGGCTACCTAGCACGCTCAGCCCTACCTCAGATGGCAGAGTGCGCCATTAGGGGGGTCATGGTACAGGGCACGGAGAGCAAGGTTGACAGCGCACCCTTCCCTTGGAAGGCCCCAGGTCTTCCTCGGGCAACCTCCTTAACTGGGACCCTCAGGCTCATCCTTTCACAGAGTGGGGCCACACACACTCACGCGCACACACACACACACACACACACACACACACACAGGTCAAGGGCTTCTGAAGTGCTGAATACGTACAGTGGTTTCCTCCCTTCTGTCCAAATGTGGTTGCCATCAGAGTGATCAAGGAAAGCCAAAGAGGGACAAATATCGGGATACAAGAGAATGCGTTGTGGCCATCCAGTTTGTGAACCAACAGGATCTGAGGAAAGAGAAATAGTTGAGGTTCTATTGATAAAGCATCTGAGGATGGACAATGGCTGAGATCAGTCCACCCTTCCCTTGTCAGGTCTCATAAGGGGGAAGGTCAGCTCCACGGGAGACTGGAGAAACCCTCTATTCTGGGGGGAAGCGCAAGGTAAACTCTCATATCCCTCTTTAGGACGAAGCAAAATCTGTCTACTTGGGAAGTTTCCACCACCAGGCTTGTTATGGGAAGCTCCTGCTGGTGTTTGTTCTAAAGCATCAACAGTGCCCAGTCTCTAATTCTGCACCAACTCCCTCTTCCTAGATGTAGACACATCAACACACACTGGTGCATCATGGCTACGGAGACTCACTGCTCGCCCCCTTCCCCCAAAGAAAGGATGCTCTAATTCTACCATCATCCTCTCCATCCCTCCATCCTCTGCGGTGCTTTCGGAGGGCCGTCACAGGGAAGGGTGGGATTCAGGGCCTGAAGAGTTCTGCTGTCGAAAGCTTACCTCAAAAGTAAGGAGAGGCACGACGATGGTCATCCAGCTCAGTGCCATTGTTATGTGTGTCCTTCGCTGTTCTGCAATCACATCCATGGAACGCAGGAACAGGACAGACCACACGATGTAATAGAGGACCACCAGGCACAGAAAGGACATGAGAATCCACAGAGGGACACACACGACCTGAAGGAAGGAGAGAAAGAAGTCGGTAGGGTCTGTGCCCAGCACCTGAAGGCGGGCCTAGCCATGCCCCGGCGGGCGGCCGCAGTTAGGACGGCCCAGCTCGGCGGCACTGAGGACGGCCTGGGGCCGCCGCCGCTCCGGGCCACGCTCCGCCACGGGCCGCGCTCGGGCTGGAGGGCCCGGCAGCTGCCCGTCTAAGACAGGACGTCACGCGGCCCGCACCTGGCTCTGCCCCGAGGGCAACAGGGCGGCCTGCGCCCCCCTGCCCACCTGCCCCACCTTACCCCGACAGCCCCCCCGCCCCCGGTTCACGGCTGTTTGCCGGCCCGGCCCGATGCTGCCCTCCGCTCACACGCGCGGGAGGCCGAGAGGGCTCTGCCGCCCGGTCCCTGCCACCTCGCCCAGGCGGCTTCCACGCCTGCGGCTGCCGCACCACAGTTTGCTTCACCCCCACAGGAGCGCACAGGAGCCCCCGGGCCTCCCCAGGCTCCCCTGTGTGATCTCCCTCCCTCCTGCACTGGCCCTTGGATCCGTCTGGCATCCCTCTGTCTCGCTATCAAACAGCAAATTGACTGTTTTCCCTTGGTGGACAGGTCTATGACTTTTCACACACACATGTGCAGAGCTGTGTATCCCCAGGCAGGACACAGGACAGCTGCTTCACCCCACGGGACTCCCTCGTGCGGTCCTTCACGGTGTCATACCCTCACCCCACCCCCAACGCCTGGCACCCACTGACCCATTCCCTCTCACTACGCTTCGGTTGTTTCAAGAGCATCCCACGGCACCGCTGTCTGCGGCTGCCTTCTTCCCTCAAGCCAGAGTCGTGAGGCTCCCCGCCCCCGCTTGCTGCGGGTGACGACAGGCTGTTTCTTTTTATTGCCAAGTGGCGTTCCAGAGGGTGGATGCGCCACTGCCCGTGCGCGTCCAGCACCCGTGGAAGGAAACTGCGGTGCTTTCCCGCATTTGGCTGTCCCGAATAAAGCTGCTACCAACACTCAGGCACGGGTTTTTGTCCAGCCCTACAGCGCCACTCCTCTAGGGGACGTACCCCGGATTGGCCCTGCTAAATGGTATCTCAACTCCGTGTTTAACTTGCCATGAAACGGCCCAACTGTTTGTCAGAGCGCCTCTACAACTCGGCATCCCCACCAGCGATGTGCAAGTGTCCCCGTCCCTCCCCACCCTCCCCTGCGCTCCGGTTCGTGTTTTAGCTCTGCCTTCTGAGGAGTGTATCCTGGGACCTCATCCTGACCTTGATTTGCCCTTCCCTACTGGGTAATGATGTCCTGTCCTTGTGCTTATTTGCCATATGTATATCCTCTTTGTGAATTGTCTTTTCAAGTCTTCTGTCAATTTTAAAATTAGGTTGTTTTTTGAGTTTTGAAAGTTAAGATGTTTTGGATCCAAGTCCTCGTTTGGACACACGTTTTGCGAATATTTTCTTTTACTCTGTGGCCTGTCTTTTCATTCATTTCATTTCAGTTCTGAGCTGCTCTTATGGACCTTGTTGTTAGTTGTTAGTGCCACTTATAGGGACTCCTGATCTAACCCCAGGTTCCCAAAGATTTTCTCCTATGCTTTCTTCAGATAGTTCTTCGGTTTTCCATTTTGTTTTTAGAACTATGACTTGAGTTGGTGTGTGATTTTTAATCCTCTCAAGTAGCCTGGAGTTTCTGATGGTAGGTTTTGCTGTACAATCTATGGAGGGTCTCTTCCCAGGGCCCTTCCTCATTTAGCAGCGCTCACTTAGCCACCCTCCCCCCCCCCCACCCGGGATCATAGTGATCATAGCAGCTTCCCTCGGTCTCTCCTGATCACTGTGAGAAGCATGCCATCAGACTGTTCCATCTGCTGACTGGGGCTGGAAAAACCTCTCCGCTCACCTACAAAAAACATTTCTAATTCATCTTTTTTTTTTCTGATTGCACCTTATACTAAAATGTTGGTCTTACTTAGATTTCTTTCCTCCATATCACAACAGAAAATCCTGAACCCAATTACCTTTCTCCAGATATACCACCCTAAAGATGGAGGACAGGTACCCGAACATTTTGTATTATGACTGTTTTATCAAAGACTTTGGGCAGAGATGATGAGTTCTGCCTTTATTCATTATGGAGGTGACTATGTTCCCTTATTTTCTTCCCTGCCACCAAATGAATATTTTCTCTTTTTGCTATACTTGGTACTTTTTTTTTTTAAGGTAAACCATGTTCATAACAGAAAATGTCTTATGTGCAAAAGGACACATCAAGCAGCAGTGGGAGTGGGGACCCAAAACCCCAGCACGACCTCACCTCCCAGAGGCCACGTGCCTCCTCTCTGTCGGTTCTCACCTGCCTTCTAGGCATTCATAGCAGGAAGTCCAAGTCCTACTGGCTTATCTGTAGCTTGCTATGAATATATAATGACATGTGTACGTACCCATATCCACCCCCGTTCCCACCCCCTTCTATCCATCTACACAATTTCAACCAAACACCCAGGAACCTGAAGCCACAGGTTCTGAGCAGGAGTGTCCAGTGGCACAACTTTTTTGAAAAGCAAGTCGGGGGTGCAGCCTGTCTTCCAAAATCTCAAGTTCCCACCCTCTGGCCCAGTAATACTGTCTCTGGAGTCCTTCCTAAGAAAATAATGAAAAGAATCAGGGGAAGATTTTTAGGCACAAAAATATATGTTACATCATGATTTATAATCACACTGGTATCAACTTCAATATTCGGAAGGGGATGTTTGGTAAATGCATTTGAAGAATACTGCATCAATTAAACTTTAAAAATTATGTTTATAAACACCTTTTATTGCCAGGGGAAAATGCTCATGATGCGTTAGGATGAGAGCGCAGTGCACAAAACCGTGTGCGCCGCACAGGCTCAGCTGCCTTCACGAAGCGGTAACATCCGGCACAGGAAACCCGGGACACTGGCCATGCTCTCTCCCAGTGGGTTACGGGTCATTATCATTCGATTACCTAAGCTGTCTGTCTTTTCCAAGTTTTCTACAAGGAACACAAATTACTTTTATAATTAAAAAAAGAAAAGTTTATTTAAGGATTTAAAAAGTTACATACAAGCCAGGGCCAGTGGATGATCTTGTCCAGTCTTAAGGCAATGAATATAAACTGCAGGATGTTGACAGAACACAGTATTTCTAACTAAAAATGAAGAGAAGAATCAGTTAAGCAAAGTAAAAGTTGTATTGAATACTGCAATTATTTGGTTAACAAACTAAAAGGCAATGCAAATTATAATACGGGAAAAGTTTGATGAAGTTATACTGGAACCTCCTGATTTTCTGCACCGGGGAGCGAAGCAACGCGGCGACAGCAAGAAACCTGCCCGCCGGTCTCCTGCCTCGGCCCCTCTGCTTAGCGGCTGCCTGCCCTTTATGCTCTACCAAACAACAGCCTTGTTTCCGGGCTCGCTGGGTAGAGGCAATCCGTGGCAGACAGCACAAGCGTCCTTCCTGCCCCTACCCGTAACATACCTGCACTTCTTTTTTGTACCCAGGACTCAGCTCCCCACCCCTTCCTTTCTGGCTCCTTGAGGACCTTGTCACATCAAGACATCAATTACGGATTCTTTATTGCATCGTTAACCTCTCCTGTTCCACTGATCCCTCCCAGAAGCACAGACACAAGTTCAACTCATTCCCATTAAACACAAAAGAGCCCCAAGACCAAATGAGCCCCTCCCTCCCTGGAGCCAGCATCCGCTCCCAGGCCTAGCACTTTGTTACCATCCAGCTCAGTGAGACAGCGTGAACGCTCCAGCCCGTGGCCTCCCCATTCCGAGCTCCCAGCACTGCGATCCGGCCTCCAGCCCCGACCACTGGCAACTGCTCCGTCAAGGTCGTCAGTAACCTCTACGGCATCAGACCACCTGTGTCAGATCATCCTACGGGGCATCTGTGTGGCATCTCTTTCCAGGAGCCCGGCACAGTCTCGCCCTCCTCCTGGTGCTCTTGCAGCTCCTTTTCAGTCTCCTCCTCTCCTTGAACCCTGATGCCCCCCAGAGCCTTCAACTTGGTCTTCTGTCCGCACTGGAGAGACACGGACACGAACACACAGGCTTCCCCTCGCTCGCCCTGCTGTCTACCCAGCCCCAGCTTGGGTGGCCTCCTGCTGACTGTTCCACCCGGCTCTGTCTCTGACTCAGCCTTCCTGCTGTGGCCCAGACCCAGCTCTCCCAGAGGTGCCTCAGCCAGAGCCAGTCCCAGACTGAGTCCATTAGCCCCTCACACCTTCACCCCGTCCCCCCTCCCTTGCTGTAAGGCACCGCGGCGGCCCAGTGACCCAAGGACCCAAGCCACACCACCAGCAAGCACCATCTCCTCCCTTCCCACTCCTGCATGCTCCGTCACCACGCCCTGTCCTCTCCACCAGCCCGACGACTACTGCCTCATCAGGCCTTTCTCTCTTCACCAGCCACCACCCCCCATGCCTCCAACAGCCCCCTGACTAGCCTCCCAGCCTCTATAGTCTGGAAGGCTCTCTGCTCCCAAATACCCGCCAGGCCGTCTTCCTTCTGGTGGCAGCACTCGCTACTCTTCCGTGGCTTGCCACTGCCTACAAAATGAAAATCACAGGAAGCCGTCTGATCTGGCCCAGAGCTTCCCCAGAGTTCTCGTTCACAGGGCATTTTGTGAGGGAGCAATTCTTTCCGAGGCCTCTGGGCTGAAAGAAATCCTTAACAGTTCCACTGGGTTAAGGAATTAGATCTAAACTTAGTATTTCTGTCCTAAGTAGCCATCTAAAAAAAAATAATAACTCCCATAAATCAAAAGAAAAATATGATTTTTACTTCACTCCTAAATAACCACAACTAATTCCCGTGAGGTCGTGCGTGCCTGTCGGGCGCCGCAGCCGCCATCCTCATTAGCTGTTCTCCACACAGAGTTTTGCACAGCACGACCTTCTCCTCGCGGCAACTGCCAACAACCCAGCTTCTTCTCCAATATCATCAAAACTAATGTAGGGTGACCTAATAATAAAACTGTAAACTACTTGGAGGTATCCCCGCAGCTGGTGGGTATCATCGCTTTTCCCTCAAAAATGTCCACTATCCCATGGTGCCCTGGGAGTTCACTATGGCGGCCTGCAGCAGCTCAGCACATGCCTGAGGACTGAGGATCTGGCCCCTACGTGGCCCAGTTCCTCTCTGCAGCCTTCCTTTCCCCCAACTCCCACCACTCTCTTTCCACTTCATGCTCCAGGCAATTTTTTTTTTATTGTGGTAAAATACACACAACAGAAAACTTCCCGTCTTAACCATCTTTAGCTGTATATAGCTCAGCAGCGGCACTAAGTACATTCATACTGTTGTGCGACTGTCACCAACATCCATCTCTAGAAGTCTTTGCATCTTGCAAAACCGTGCTTCAGTCACATTGCAGTCACCAGAGTTCACTCAGCATGACAGATTTTCTCCTGCCTCTACGCCTTTGTGTGTGTGAGTCCCTCTGCCTGGAAAATATCATCCCCTACCCCACCTGCACAGGGCGCCCTGGCAAACCCCACTCTTCCTTCATGTCTCTGTGCAAGCCCATCCCCAGGCACCCCCTAGCAAACGTAGTACTCTTCCTCCTGGGACACAAGCACCAAGAGGGAGCTCGACTCCGGACATGGCGCTTCTTCCCCTAGGTAGGAACACCCAGTGTGACTACATGAACGACTTAGTTTTTGTAATTCCACATTAGGAAAATATGGTTTCGTGCCCAATGTAATCCTGGCCCTTGTATATACTTTTACTTTCTAAGAAACAAAGTTCCAAATTTTTACATGTATCTTAAACTTCCTCCTTAGTCGCTATCCGGCTACATTTAGATGGCTCTCTCGGTGCTTTTCGACCTGGGCGCCACGGCCCCTGCCCTAGGAAGAGGCTGGGAACGGTGCAGGGGCGCCCCTGGGTCTCTCACACACTTATGAGGAGAGCCCCTCCACCAGCATTTAGTGGGCGGAGGTCAGGCAGAGGCGTCCCGCAGTGCGTAAGACGGTCCTGCTCGACAAAGCATTTCCTATCCAGAAGGCCACCGGCCCATGTCCCTCCCCCACCGAGAAATGTTGAGCCAAACAGGGACTACCTGGAATGTGTGACCTCAGTGATTCTGGTTTATGTAAGCCTTTGCAAATGTTTTTTTTTTTTTTTTTTTTAAGATTTTATTTATTTATTTGAGAGAGAGAATGAGATAGAGCGAGCATGAGAGGGGGGAGGGTCAGAGGGAGAAGCAGGCTCCCCGCCGAGCAGGGAGCCCGATGCGGGACTCGATCCCGGGACTCCAGGATCATGACCTGAGCCGAAGGCAGTCGCTTAACCAACTGAGCCACCCAGGCGCCCCTGCAAATGGTTTCTGAAGCCTGGTTTGGCTCCGCCTGTGCAGGTAGTAGCAAAACCACGCAAAGCAGCGGGTGGAAATGGTGCCTTGACCAGCACAGAGACACGGAGTCAGGCGACACTGAAAAAGGAGTCCGGAGCTGGCATCAAAACCTGAGTCCGACCACGTAAATTCAGGAGGCGACAGCATGGAAGTGGCAGTGGAGACAGGAAGGAAGCAAGACCATCCGCAGTGTGGCTCACAAGTACGCACAGTGAGGACAGAAAATGCCCAAGCCTAGAATCCTCAGCAGCAACAAAGGAGCCAAAGCAGAGGGGGCCAGTCTAGCCAAAGGCCCAGGAGTGTCAGGAGCCACAGCGGGCCTGGTGGTCAGAAAAAAAGGACTGGAAGGGCCCACTGGATCTGGCCAGTGTCCTGGGAGTGGGGGAGCTGAGCGGGGAGCCAGAGGTCAGAAGGGCTCTGCTGGAGGGAGCCTTTCTGTGAACGAAGAGAAAGGCACAAGAGCCAGACAGAGGACTGAGAAGCTTTTGCTGCTGTCGTTTTGCTTTCTCTTTCAGATGCGAGAGCCCAGTGTTACCAGACAGAGCGTGGATGGACATAGGAGCAAATGCCCGGAGGAACCGGAAGGGGTGAGGGTCTGCCTGCAGCGGGGAGGAGCACCATGCAGAGGCCTGACAGGTACCAGGTTGCCCGGGGGCGAGGAGGGTCTCTGTGCTTCCCAACCTTGCTCTCAGGACTGTCACCCAAGGCATCTTTCAGACATCTTTTTCCGAATTGTGCTCCCTCAAGAAGTGTTCGTCCCCCTGGAAAGCAGCCAGAGGGGCCTTGCAGACAAGTGGCCGGGTTGAGGAAGGCGGGGGGGAAGTGGGCCCTCAGATGGCCCTCCCTCCATGGTCGCTGCTGCGGGACTGGCCACGCTCCCCTGTGCCCTTGCCCTCTCCCCGGTGGAGACCAAGCGTCCTGGTGCTCAGGGCTCAGGGTCCTGTTCCACTGGGTTCCCACAGAGCCTTGCTCCCTCACCAGCCCTCTCTATGGGAGCCTTCCAGCCCCACTGCCACTCTCCTTCCTGCGCTTGTTACTCACCCAGCTCAAAACCAAGCCTCCCTAGCATCCAGTTCTCCCCTCGCCCCGTCCGTGTAGGGCTTTGGGCCCTCAGCTTCCGTGCGGTTCGGTGTGCAGGCTCTGGGGTCGGGCTGACTGACATGTGATCCTGGCCCCGGCCCTGCCCCTTAACGAATGGCCAGGAACAAATCCCTTCCCCTCTCGTAAAACAGGGGTGGCCGCTGCATCTACTTCACCAGGACACTACCGCCTGGGAAGAAACCAGCCCGGGGCCCGGCGCACGGTAAGTGCTCAAGAAATGTGACCTGCTGTCACCTTCCGTACTGGTACTAGGACTGCTCACGCCGCTTTTTGATTCAGCTGTGTCTCCCCTATGTCGAGGCACAAAGGGCTCGAAGCGAACTGGGGAGCAGATGAAACGCTAGATCACGGGGTCTGCGGTGGCGTGGCGCTCGCTCTGAGGTGTCCATGTGCCCGGGCTACACAGGACCGCTTACTGAAGCGAGCACGAGTCTAGGTATTGCTGTGAAAGGACTGCCTTTCAGTAAAGACCATCCTTGAGACTGTGGGTGGTTGCATCGAATGAGTTAGAAAGCCTGAGGTTTCCTGGAGAGGACGAAATTCTGTTTCAAGACACCAGCATCAACTCGGGCTGCATCTTCAGCCTACCGGTCCGCCCTATGAATTTCAGACTTGTCAGCCCCACCAGTCCATGAGCCAGATCCTTAAAATTAATCAATTGCACTCTCTCTCCCCCTCCCTCCCTTCCTTCCTCCCTCCCCCCTTTCCCCACCTCTCCTATTGGCTCTGTTTCTCAGGAGAAGCCTGACCAACACTGGGGACTAGGGAAAGCCATGGAGCTGGACGGAGCCTGCGTTCTAAGTCAAGAAAGAGAACCATGATTATTTCCATCAGCTTTTGTTTCCTTACATACCATAATCTAGAGTTACAGACTAATCTCTTCCTAACAAAGGGCAAGAAATGTACATTACAATAACAGACCAAAACATTTTACTTTTTAAAACATTCTTGAATATATGAAATCTCACCTCTAGTGACCTGTCATGTCGAAAGCCCCAAACACAAGCTGCAACGGACACCGGGGAGACAAAGAACAGCGGCATGAAGACCAGAAGCCAGAAATGGCTTCCTCTTTCAATCCTGTCACAGACCAGAACTTCAAACATCAACAGGAGCAAGTGGATGCCCACTGCAATTAACATGGCTTTAAACTCCACACACGTTTCTCCTTCTGCTCTAAAAAGAGACATCAGAAGAAGAAGAAGAAAAATACTCAATTCAGAATCTCCAAAACAGGCAGGCAGTCCAGGTCAAATACCAACTTATGTTGATACTATGAACGATATTTATAAATCTGACAAAAAGCAAAGGAAGTTAGGTAAAAAGGGAACTTACACTTAATCTTTAATGGGCAATCTTTCAAACGTCAAAGAACTACTACATGACAATAAATGAACATTACAATCAAACCAGACAAAGTTTTAACTGGATAACGACATTCTCAGAAGTGACAGCCAGAGTTATTACTCCTCTGACAGTAAACATAAATGCTTGTGTTCATAACTTTAAATTAAACTACTTCCAAGATTATTCAAGCTGATTGCTTCTACTACTAAAAACGGACAAATATCCCTTAAATTTCATGATCCTCATCTCTCAACAAATTAAAAACCATGTAAATCACATTTCATGCAATACTATAAAAACAACTAGCTTTATGAATAAGTGTGGGTTATATTTCAAGAAAATATAATAACTATTGTTAGGTGCTATTTTAAAAATGCCGGTAAAATTATGAACGTCTTTTTATTTTCCTTTCTATTCCATGAGGATGAATTAACACCTGCAGATGAAAGAGAAGGAAGAGCAGTTAAAACTGTTTTTAAACAAAATCAGGTTACTTAGCTGTTTAAGTACCATGCAGGAACTCATCAGATTAACAACTGAAAAATAATTAGGCTGCTAAACAGGGCAATGCTTAAAAAATGCATTTGGAAGGCCCACAGTGTTTCATTCAAAATACAGATAAACATTTATGATGTATCTTCTTGGTGATAAATACACCTGAGGTTAGGACACAGAGAACATGAAGCCAGTGGTCACCTGTATAGGACCCACCAACACTCCACCAGAGAATGTGAACACCGGATGACCTTGCCTGCACACTCACTACATCAACCACACACACACAGTTCCTTTTCTCGCTCTAAAAATCTTAAATTAAACCAACCGGGCAAAGCTCAAATAGCTTCTCAATATCAATGAGTGGAACCTAACATGTTTAGTTATTTACCTTTTCATTCTTTGAGTCATAAATGTTAGATATCTGAAAATATCTCATAAAAAAGAAAAGATTTGCCAGCTGAACAGGTAATCTTAAAAAAGAAAAAAGGAAGTCTAAGGACTTGCAAACAGCTACACACAAACGTCCCCCATCTGCCAAGGCTCTCTGCAGGACTGCTCTAAGGTTCTCAGCTATGCCTGTAGCGATGTGTGTGACACAAGCTAATCAAGACCGAAACACCTGCCCTTCTCGCATGTGAGCAGCTGCCCACGTGGCACTCCTTCCCTCCCCGTCTTCCTGCTGAGGGTTGAGAATAGCCCCTCAAGTGTCCCTTTTCCCTTTCTGAAGTGCCAGCCTCTGAGAGGGAGAAGAGACTCTTTGGGCCCCAGCAGCACTAGGCTGCACACCGGAGCTGAGCCAACTCCAGGAACCTGAAAAAGCTGCGGCAACCGAGAAGAAAGGCACAGAGGGGTTGAAGGTAAAGCTTACCCCTCTGCCTGGCCCCCAAAGGCTCTGCTCTCCTTCACAGCATCTGGGCCTCATCTTGCCCTGTCTCAGCGGCACACTGTTTCCTGGCCAAGCTACCCTCCCAACACACATACTGCTTACAGTCCTAAAATCCCAGGACTAGGAGATTGGGACAAGAGGAACCCCAATTCCAGGACTGAACTGGAGACAGATATATCCCTGATGACCAGAGCCAGGCTTCTGTTTTATGGAACTGCTCCTGCAAACATGATAGCATGATACAACAGTTCGATATTTTGGATGCTTCTTCTATTACGTTGGCTTTTGTGGGAGGGCTAGGATCTCAAGCACCCCAAACGACACTGCTTTTATTTAAAAATGCATATCAAACCCCTAATTTTTAAACTACTTAGAAGAGAACTCAGTTTGCCTATATTACAGTTCTTATAAAACCCCAGATAGGCTGAAAAAAATAGTCCTTAGTCAAAAGTGAAAAACAAGATATTGCTCCCTCAGGGTAGAGACCAGTGGGTTTTATAAAGCAGTATTACCGATATTGGGGATTTCGTGCCCAGACTCCAGTTCCAACTGAGGCTCCAACAATAACCATCAACTTCCACAGCCATATTGGAGCAAAGACAGCCCAGTAACTCCACTGAATGATGCCATCCAGACGAAGGGCCAGCAGCACAGAGAACAGCAGGAGACAGGCATAGATGAGGAATTTACTAGGAGAAAAGTAAAATGATTAAAGATGACTCACTTTTACAACTATGTGACACTGAAAGGGAGAGTCATAACAGCAGTATTTTTGAGCACGTGTGAAGAGTCACTAATTCAACAATCATATATTGAAAAGCTCTACGTAGTAGACATACTGTGTTAGGGGAGTCTGGAAACATAATAAGTTCCCTGCTTTCCAGGGCTTTCTGGTAGGAGGGAGGCCACACAGAAACACAGAATTTTAATACAGAATGGTGTGTGCCAGAATGGTGCGAGGGTAGAGCGTGACGGGAACCCAGAAGAACAAATCTGGATTCTGTCTGGGGGCACTAGGCAGCAGAGAAGCGATGCCCCTGGAGCTGGTTCCAGAAGATATGTGGAAAGCTGCCAGGCAAGAAAGACTGAGATGAGGAAGCATTCCAAGCAGAAGGAACTAGATGTACCAAAACATGGAGACTGAAAAAGGCTGACATGTTTAGGATATGGTCAAGTTTCGTCACTGGCTAATTATTTGATTCTATTTTTTAAAAGATATGGCATTTTTAATCTGCCGTGTTCAGATACAGTAACATTTTAGTACATGTATTATACTTTCTGTGACTGAACAGATTATATACACACACACACACTCACATTTCACATAAAAGGGACTTCCTGAAGAGGATGTCCTTAAAATATTAATTAGAAATTACACTGTTGAGGACTTCTAGTTCTAGCTTTGATGAAGTAAGAGGAATGGGGCTTTTCTTCCCACCTTAAACAATAAACTGGACAAAATATAGGAGACAAGAGTTTTCAGATACTGGACAACAAAGGCTGTGTCCAGCAAAGGACTGTGATGACAGGAAGGAAAGAACGAAAGAAAGAAAGGAAGTGAGTTTAATTACTGCTCCAGCTTACTGCCTAGAAGCAGTTCCCAGGACCAGCAAGAAGGTAGTTAACACCCAACCCTATTGACAATTACAAGAAATGTAAATGGTTTACCAGTTAAAAGACAAGGACTGTCAGATTGGATTAAAAAGCAGGACAACTATATGCTATCTAAAAGAAACCCACTTCATCTGTCTACAAAATCACAGATTAAAACTAAAAGGACAGAAAAAGTTATACCAAGCAAGCACTAACTAAAAGAAACCTGGAGTGACATATTAATATCTGTTTCAGTCTTCTGTTGCTCTAACAAATCACCACAAACTTAGCAGGTTAAAACAATACAACTTTATGATCTCACAGTTATATATGTCAGAAGTCCAGACAAGCTTGGTTAGTTTTGCTGCTCAGATGCTTATAAGGCTGAAATCAAGATGTCAGTTGGCTGGGCTCTTATCAAGGGATTCTGGGAAGAATCTGCTTCCAAGTTCATTCAGGTTGCTGGCAATTTGGTTTCTCGTGGCTGTAGGACTGAGACCCCAGTTTCTTCACTGGCTGTCAGCTCGGGGCTGCCCTTGGATCCTAGAGGGCTCTCTCTGAGGAAGCCTTTACATCTCAAAGCCAGCAGCAGCATACTGAATCTTTCTCACACTTAGACTTCTGACGTCTCCTTCTGCCACATTGCTCCTGCTTCCAGCAAAAGTTCTCTGCTTAAGAGCTCACGTGATTAGACTGGGTCCACCTGGATAATCCAGGATACTATTCCTATCAAGTCCATAACTGTGGTAGGCAGAATTCTAAAGATATTCCCCCAAATTCCTGTCCCCTGGTTATTCAATCAAACACTAATCTAGGCACTACCAAGAAAGCACTTTGTAGATGGAATTAAGGTTACTAATCAGGGGACCTTAAAATAGGGAGATTAACCTAGATTATCCAGGTGAGCCCAATGTAATCATATGAATCCTTAAAAGCAGAAGAAGGAGGCCTACGAGTCAAGAGAGATGTAGCAGAAGCGGAGAGATGGGTTAGAAGGGGAAGTCAGAAAAATTCTAAACATGAGAAGGATTCAACCTGCCTTTGCTGGCTTTGAAGACGGAGGAAGGGAGCCATGAGCCAAGGAATGCAGGCAGATTCTAGAAGTTGAGGATGATTCCTGCTGACAGCCAGCAAGAAAAATGGGGTTCTCAGCTCTACAACCGCAAGGAACTAAATTCTGACAACAACCCAAAGGGTCTGGAAGCAGATGAATCCCCAGAGCCCCAGAAAGGAATGCGGCCCACACCTTGATTTGGACCTTGTGAGACTCTAA
The DNA here is from genome assembly GCF_054177405.1 of Leptonychotes weddellii. Classification (NCBI taxonomy): domain Eukaryota; kingdom Metazoa; phylum Chordata; class Mammalia; order Carnivora; family Phocidae; genus Leptonychotes; species Leptonychotes weddellii. The sequence continues at coordinate 4,077,001 of NC_138385.1, read as the reverse complement.
GCGGAAAACCCAACTTAGCCCTGGTACACCTGTACTTCTGACCCATAGAAATGTGAGATAATAAGTTCTGTGTAGTTTTAAGACACTAAATCTGTGGTAATTTGTCATGGAAACAATAGAAACTAGTACTATAACCTTAGATACTTCTGCAAAGTCCCCCTTACCATGTAACAGGACAGTAAGAGGTTCCAGGGCTTAGGGCCTGGATATCTTTGCGGGGCTACTCTGCCTGCCACAATATAAGACAAGTATGTTTTTGAACAAGAAATATTACCAGGGACAAATAGGGGCAGTTCATAATGATAAAGAGGTCAATTTGTTGAAGAGGATCTAACAACTGTACATATTTGTGTACCTAATAACAAAGCTTCACAATATATGTAGAAAATATTAAGGAAAAATGGAAAAATCCATAATTATTATTGAAAATTAACACTTCTCTCTCAATAACTGATAGAACACATAGAAATTACTAAAACTGTATCAACCAACATGACCTAATTGATACTGATAAAGCATTCCTCCTACAAGGGCAGAATACAAATTCCTTTCAAATGCACATGGAATATTCACCAAGACAGACTGAAATCTGGGTCATAAAACAAGACTCAACAAATTTAAAAGGATCAAAATCATACAAAGTAAATCTACATACACAATGAAATTAAACTAAAAATCAACAACATAAAGATATCTGGAAAATTCTCAAAATGCTTGCAAATTAAATAACACTATTCTAAATAATCCATAAGTAAAAGAAAACAAACACAAGGAGAATCTGAAAAATTCCAGACTAAATAAAAGTGGACATACAGCTTACTAAAATTTGTGAGCTCCAGCTAAAGCAGTACTTAAGGGAACTTTATAGCATCAAATGTTTTCGTTAGAAAAGATCTAAAGTCAATGATCTAAGATGCCCCTTAAGACACTAGGAAGAGGGGCACCTGAGTGGTTCAGTTGGCTGGGCATCTGCCTTTGGCTCAGGTGCTCGGTGGGGTGTCTGCTTCTCCCTCTCCCTTTGCCCCTCCCCCTACTTTTGCACTCTCTCCAGCTCCCTCTCCCTCAAATAAATAAATAAAATCTTTAAAAAAAAAAAGAAACTAGGAAGAGAAGGAAATTTTAAAAAGTATGCAGAAGGAAGGAAATGATAAATACAAGTGCAGAAAAAAAAATCAATGAATCTAAAACCTGGTTCTTTGAAAAGATCAAGAAAAATAGTAAACCTATAGCCAGAGTGAGCAGAAAAAAATAGTAGACAAAAATCACCAATATCAGAAATGAAAGCAGGGACATTACTACAAATCCTACAAACATTACAGAGATTAGAAGGGGATATTATGAACAACTTTATGCAAGTAAATTTCTTAAAGAAAGACATTATCAAAGTTCACACAAGAAGAAATACTTTCACATCCCTATATCTATGAAATAAATTAAAATTGTAGTTAAAATCCTTCTCACGAAGAAAATGTCAAGCTCTGAAAAAAACCTATCAAATACATAAAGAAGAAATAGTACCAACTTTGCACAAATTCTTACAGAAAAAGATGGGAGAGGGATATTTCCCAATTTATTTTATGAGGCCAGCATTACCCTGATACCAAAACCTGATCAAGAAAGAAAACTATAAACCAATACCCTTCGTGAAGATAAATGCAAAAACCCTTTAAAAATTATTAAACTGGGGTGCCTGGGTGGCTCAGTTGTTAAGCGTCTGCCTTCGGCTCAGGTCATGATCACAGGTTCCTGGGATCGAGCCCCGCATCAGGCTCCTTGCTCGGCAGGGGGCCTGCTTCTCCCTCTCCCACTTCCCCTGCTTGTGTTCCCTCTCTCGCTGTGTCTCTCTGTTAAATAAATAAATAAAAATCTTTAAAAAAAATTATCAAACTGAATCCAGCAATATATAAAAAGGATATTACAGTATGACCAAGTGTGGTTTAGTCAGGATTGCAAGCTTGGCTTAACATTTGAAACGAATAATGTAATTCATTGTATTAACAGAATGAAAAAAAATGATTATCTCAACAGTTTCAGCAAAAGCATTTGACATAATTCACTACCCATTCAACATAAAAGCTCTAAACAAATTAGGAATAGAAGGGTATCTATGAAAATAATGTTTAATGGTGCAAGACTAAATATTTTCCCTATAGAAACAAGGCAAGTACCTCCACTTCAATACACCTATTCAACATTGTTCTGGAGGTCTAGCCATAACAATAATACATGAAAAAGAAATAAAAGCAATAAAGAATTGAAAGGAAGGAGTAAATCTGATATTTGCAGACAATATGACTATCTGTGTAGAAAATCCTCGCTAATCTACCCCCCAAAAAAACCCATTTCCAAATCAAATCAGTGAATTTAGCAAAGTTGCAGGATACAAGGTAAATGTACAAAAAATATTACTGTATTTCTTTATGCTAGCAATGAAAAATTGGACACTGAGATTTAAAAAAAAACAGCTATCATTTACTGGGGTGCCTGGGTGGCTCAGTCGTTGGGCATCTGCCTTCGGCTCAGGTCATGATCCCAGGGTCCTGGGATCGAGCCCCATGTCGGGCTTCCTGCTCCGTGGGAAGCCTGCTTCCTCCTCTCCCACTCCCCCTGCTTGTGTTCCCTCTCTCGCTGTCTCTGTCAAATAAATAAATAAAATCTTTTTAAAAAAAAAACTGTCATTTACTGCAACTTTCCTATAAATCTAAAACTATTCTAAAATTAAAAGCTCATGAAAAGACTGCCATTTACAATCATCAAAATATGAAACACTGAAATAAACAAAATACGTGCAAGACTTGTACACTGAAACCTACCAAACACTATTGAGAAAAATTAAAGATCTAAATAAACGGAGAGATATACTATGTTTATAGATTAGAAAATTGAATATTGTTAAGATTTACATACTCTGTGTATTAATTTCCTGTGGTTGCTATAACAAATTACCACCAACTTGGTGGCTTAAAATAATAGACATTTATTCTCTTATAGTTCTGGAGGCCAGAGGTCCAAAATAGATTTCACTATTTTCACTAAGGTGTCAGCAGGGCCCATTCCCTCTGGAGACCTGGGGGAGAATCCATTCCTTGCCTTTTTCAGTTTCTATAACTATATTCCTTGCACTCCTTAGACCTCTTTCTCCATCATCAAAACCAACAGTGCAGCATCTTCAAATCTTTTTCTTTGCTCACATCACATTGCCTTCTTGTGTTAATAGTACGTCCTTCTGCCTCCCTCTTATATGGAAACCCATGATTGCATTTAGGACCCACCTAGATAATCCTAGATACCGTCCCCATCTCAAGATCTTTAACTTAATCACATATTTTATGACATAAGCTAATATTCACCTTTTTGCCACAGAAGGTAATATTCACAAGTTCCATGGATTAGGAAGTGGTTATCTTTGACAGCCATTGTTTAGCCTACCACACCCATCAAAGTATTCTAAAGATTCAACACAATCCCAGTGAAAATGCCTCTGTAGAAACGGACACAGTGATTCTAAAAGTTATGTGAAAATGAAAGGACCCATAATGGGCAAAATAATTGTGAGAAAGAACAAAGTTGGAGAATCTATACTACATGCTTTCAAGGCTTATTATAAAGTTACAATAATCAAGACAATGTGGTATTAGCATCAGGAGAGATACAGAGAACAGAATGGAATCCAAAAACAGACTCATACATATATGGTCAGTTAATTTTTGACAAAGGTGCCAAGGCAATTCAATGGAGAAAGGATTGTGTTTCAACAAATGGTGTTGAAACAGTTGGATAGATAAGGAACATGCACCTACACTCTTAACCTCATGGCTTATACAAACATTTCTGTGAAATCGATCCCAGACCTACACATAATAGCCAAAACTGTAAAACATCTAGGAAACATAGGAGGGAAAAACACTTGCCACCTAGCGTTAGGAAAAGATTTCTTAGATGGGATACAAAACTGGACTTCTTCAAAATTAAAAACCATCAATCTCCAAAAGAGACAATTTAAAAAATGAAAACCCACAAGCCACAAACTGGGAGAACCTATTCTGAAAACATATATCTGACAAAGTACCTGTACCCAGTACATATAAAGGACTTTTACAACTAAAAAATGAGAAAACAATCTAATTTAAAAATGGCCAAAAAAGATAAGAACAGACACTCCATCAGAGAAGTTATATAAAAGGCAAATAAGCACATGAAAAGATACTCGAATTTCCAGGCATTAAGGAAATACAATATCAATGCAATCAAATAACAAGATAAAACGACACGTTCACCACAATGGCTAAAATTAAAATGATCAACTTAGACAATTATTGCTAAGGATGTGGAACAACTGGGATTCTCACGTATTGCTGCTGAGAATGCAAAACAGTATAGCCACTTTAGAAAACACTTTGGCAGTTTTTTTATTTTTATTTTTTAAAGATTTTATTTATTTATTTGAGAGAGAGAATGAGAGAGAGAGAGCATGAGAGGGGGGAGGGTCAGAGGGAGAAGCAGACTCCCCGCCGAGCAGGGAGCCCGATGCGGGACTCGATCCCGGGACTCCGGGATCATGACCTGAGCCGAAGGCAGTTGCCCAACCAACTGAGCCACCCAGGCGCCCTGGCAGTTTTTTTAAAGGACATACTCTATGGCCCAGCAATCCCAGGCCTAGGTATTTACTCAAGAAAATGAAAAGCATATGTCCACACAAAGACTTGTATTCAAATGTTCAAAGCAGCTTTATTTGTAATAGCCACTGGCACCAACCCAAATGTCCATCAACTGGTGAACAGTTAAACTAATGGTGGTCTATCTGTTCAATGGAATACTAATCAGCAGTAAAAAGGAACAAAGCAGGGATGCATGCAACAACACGCATAAACCTCAAATGCACTATGCTAAGTAAAATAACTCAAACTGGAAACACAACATACCGTACGACTCCATTTAGTTGATGTTCTGGAAAAGGCAAAAAGTGAAGATACAGAAAATATATCAGTGTGGTTACCAGTGGCTGTCTGGGAGGAAAAAGTTGACTACAAAGGGACATGAGGGAATTGTTTTTGCAGTGATGGAACTGTGCTGTATCTAGCTCTTTGGGTGGTGGTTACACAAACAGATGGATTTATCAAAACGCAGAAGACTATGCACTAAAAAAGGATAAATTTTACTGCATGTAAAATATAGTTCAATAAACCTGGCATATCTATTGATGTACCTATGTGTACACACCCCCCTTAGTAGCTGACATTTACAGGACGTTTATGACATGTCAAGACTGAGCTGCTTTTCATGCACTATCTCACTTCAGCCTCACAGCAGCCTTGCGAAGGAGGCACCTTCACTATTCCCATTTTACAGATGAGGAACGAAGGCTTAGAAGTTAAATAACTTGTCCAAACAGCTAGCAGTTCACAGAGCTGGGATTCACACTAAGATCTATTTGACATTTGACCCCAAAGTCCTTTTAATACTGACATTATACTGATAATTCAACATTCTTGGAAAAGCATCTGCAGAGATACACACTGAGAATTAACAATGATCTCCAGTGGGGAGGATTAAGGACAGTCTTTACATTCTTATGACTAGTTTTTTTTCAAGGTACACGTACTGTACTTGCATTATGAAAAACAATGTAAGAAACTTCAATTGGAAAAAAGGGGGAAGGTTGTAAGGAGATGGGACCTACAAAAGTCAACTCAGAAGCAAACCTCCAAGAATGTAAACCACAGTGGGAGGACCAACAGATTTGGAAAGGTTGCTAACTGGAATATATATATTGCCTTTTTGTGCCATAGTATTCTCGTGTATAAAATCAGAGTAATATATACCTCATAAGGTGGTTGTGAATACAAGATAATGAATATGAAAAGTGCTTTGTGTAAAGCACTACATTAGTGGTTCTCAAAATATTTTGTACGACTCCTTTACATTCTTAAAAATTACTGAGGAACCCAAAGAGCTTTGTTTATATGGGTTATACCTACTATTATTTACTGTATCAGATTTTTAAACTTATTTTTGAAATATTTATTAATTCATTTAAAAATAACAATAAAGTCATTATGTGTTAACATAAGTAACATAATTTTAATGAAAAAAATTATTTTCCAAAATTTGTACAGTTTTGAAAATTTTTTAAATGTCTGGCTTCATAAAAGACACCTAGGTTTTAATATCTACATCTGCATTCATTCTGTTGCAATATGTTGTTTTGGTTCAAGCATATGAAGAAAATCTAGCTTCACAGAGATTTGTAGTTAGAAACGAACTGAGTATTTTAATAGCTCTTTCAGATAATGGTGGATATTCTTCTTTGACAGGATACCAAAAGTCAACCAGTGGTAGTTTCCTGAAGGTTAACTGTGATGTGGAATCTGAAACCCTATCACTGAACTTTTTGTAGTCTGCTACATTAAAATCCATTAGTCTCTCTGGCACTTTGAAGGAATGTTTTATCCCTACATAATTATAATACCATGTAGGTTGACTGGAAAATATTAGTTCACTAATAAAGATCTTTCAAATGCTGACACATTTCACTATACAAAGGCAAAAATCACATTAGTTGTTGTCATAACCCACTTCATCAGAAATATGCAAGTATTGGGAGGCTGTCAAGTTCATGGGGGTAGATAAAACTTTTCAAAAATTCTGATTTTCCCTTGAAAGCTCAAATTTTACTGTTTGCAAAAACACCATCAGTTGTTCTCCTTGTTGAAAACACTGAAGGCACTCCAACAAGTTTTCTTTTACATTTTAAGTTAGATTTGTGTTTATTGTACATCAGTGCTGTTATTTCCAAGTTACAGGTTCACTTGGATTTTCAAGAAAAATGTCTGCCAAGTGCCCTAATACAAACAGCCATAGTCTTGCCTGTGAGTTGTCCTCCCAGGTAAAAACTGTATTCCACGAAGAAAGGCAGCTTGCAGCCCAGGCACACAAATGGGTTTTTTGTGTTGTCGTTGTTTGCTTTTTTTGTTGTTGTTGCTGTTGTTGAAGTAATCTCTGCACCCAACATGGGGCTTGAACTTACAACCCTGAGATCAAGAGTCACAGGCTCTACTGACTGAGCCAACTGGGCGCCCCCACAAGTGTTTGCCCTCGAGTCAACCACTGTACTTCAGTATACAGCTGACAGCCATTCTGCATTCTTCCTATTTTGTCACACAGAATATTAAAATGGATGTATACTCAAGGTCAGTATTTAGTGAGACTGGTATTTTTGTATGCTTTAAAGACATCCTTAGGGGAAGCTGGCTGTTTTGTTTTGTTTTTCCCACTGCCAGCGTACTGCATTGAAGAATCCAGTGACTACTGGTCCAGTTTCGTGTCACCGGCTTGATTTGTGCTCAGGTGGCAGCAGTTTACCCAGCACTGCTTTGTCCCGTCAGTGCAAATGTCAACCCAGAGAGAGGCAAACAACATCTTAGTATTATGAAAACAGTTGTGGCCTTGCAGAGCCCTAGAAAGGTTCTCAAGTGCCCCCCTCAGGGGTCTGTGAAAAATGCTTTGCTAACTGCTGCACTGAATACATGTTAGTTATGATTATTAATGCTCAAAACTAAGGGAGGCTTTTACGAGCTGCTACAAAGAGAGCTACCACTGAAAGACACCAAGGTAAGAACGACCTCATCACTAGACACTGGAGAAGACAAAGGCTTGAGGGGGACGCACAAGCTAATAGAAATGGAGTGATCACCACAGAGAAAGGAATCAGCACAAGCGACTTTTTCTTCTCTGAAAGCCCAGGGGGAAATAGTGCAAAAACTAGAAAACCAGAACCAATTTGTCAACCAAAGCCTATGGCTACACATATCATTACCAGAAACAATGGATTTGAAAACAGATAATTTTTGTTTAAAAAAATAAGTGAATTAGAACATTAACAAATGCAAGGACAATGGTAAACACAGGATTCATAGGTAAATTAAATAATACATGGAGGTAAAATTTTTCTAAAGGATTTTCAAACTGTAAACAAAAAATAGATGAGGTGCAGGGAGAGTAAACCCTCTGAGCTAAATTCATGATCTTCCCTAAAAGAGAGGTTTTGTTTTTTGTTTTTTTTTTAATTGAAGAAAATACTAGAAATACCAAAACGTTTAAAATGTTGGGAAAGTGATTGCTTTATAATTTTTGATGTAATTTAAAAGGAAATTAAGAGTTCAGGGTCTATTCCATGAAAAATGAAAAACAGAAACTTAGAACAGATAATAATACAAAAATATAATTCCTACTTCAAATACTGGGGTTGAAAAACTATAAATAGGATGAAATGTTCTTGTATTACTGTCCTATTGCTGTCATACAAAGGTACCACCAACCTTGTGGTTTAAAAAGCATAAACTCATTATCTTTACTGTTCCAGACATCAAACGTCTGAAATGGTTCTCTCACTGGGCTAAAATCAAGGTGCCACCAGAGCTGTGATCCTTCCAGAGGCTCTAGAAAAGACTGCTTCCCTGCCTGACCAGCTTCTAGAGGCTGCTTGTAACCCGTTGGCTCATGGCCCCTTGCTCCAGTTTCAGAGCCAGCAGGGGAGAGTCCAGTCCTCCTTACAGCAACTCACTCTGACCTCCTCTTCTGCCCTCCCTCTTCTACATTTAAGATTTGTGATTATCAGCCTCGCCAGGGAATCCAGAATAATCTCCCTATTTTCAGGTCAGCTGATTAGCAACCTTAATTCCATCTGCTACATTAATTCCTCTTGGCCATGTAATGGAATATATTCCCAGGTTTCTAGAATTAGGATGTGGGTATATTTGGGGGATCATTATTCTGCCTACCAGAGACCTATTATAAGAAAGTTCACTTACTGGATTAAAAAATAAAATCTAAATCTGTTGCATTTAAGAGTCACATTTGCAACCGGTATCAAAAGTCAAATCAACTACAAGAAAGTAGAGGACAAAGGTTTATCATGTTTGGGTAAGGACAAGAGAAGCAGTTTACTAGTATAGTAATTTGGTAGATTTCAAAGATAAACTATTAAAATACTGAAATGACTAACAATGAAAATGTAAACAATGGAAGACTAGCAACTTGGCCATAGAAGATGGCAATAATCTGACCATTTTTCTATTAAGAATATATAGAGATTTCTTCATTGTGGGCTTCTTTCTACATGCTACTATTAAATAATCACAGATAAAGTAGACAAAATTCCTAAGTAAACTATGGAAATGAACACTACAGTAGACAAAAAATAGCATGGTTCTCTAGAAAGAGTCAAGTAGCAGGACAAAAATTACACTTTCTTTACATACATACAGATTTTTCCAGATGGGAGAGAAAAGGGATCATGGGCACTGATACACAATAAACACAAATGTAACGGGGGCACATGATGTAATGAGCACTGGGTGTTGTATGCAACTGATGAATCACACTAAATTCTACCCCTGAAACTAGTAATACACTCCATGTTAACTAACTTCAATTTAAATAAAGTCTTTAAAAAATTAAATCAAATTAAATTAAATTAAAAACTGTTTGAGTGCCTTCAAAGTAAGGAATGTATAAAAATGAGGGGTGCCTGGGTGGCTCAGTCGCTGGGCGTCTGCCTTCGGCTCAGGTCATGATCCCGGGGTCCTGGGATCCAGCCCCGGATCAGGCTCCCTGCTGCACGGGGAGCCTGATTCTCCCTCTCCCACTCCCCCTGCTTGTGTTCCCTCTCTCACTGTCTCGCTGTCAAATAAATAAATAAAATCTTTAAAAAAAAAAAAAAGAGGAATGTATAAAAATGAGAAAGGAAGTCTCTGCCCTTCAGTTGCTCAAAGACTAATAGGAACAAAGGGAGGTGATCTATCAACATGTAACTTACTGCATCATCGTACACCAGTACATGGAAAATTGGTTTCTCTGGGAGAGCTGGGAAGGGAGGTGGGATTTGGGCAGTAAGTTGGGGACAGGGAATTCCAGACAAAGGGATAAGACTGTATAAAGTATGAAACAGTTTTGTTGTATCCCAGGGGACTGGAACATGCAGAGTAAATTGTAAATCTTGGGGGGTGAGGAGCTAGGCAGATAGGAGGAAAGGCACCAGAGAAAATAAGAGGAAAGTATGCTGGGGTAACAAGGTAGGGGGATTTGAATATTAAGGTAAAGTCCTTGGAATTTATTAATAGGCAACGGGAACCCACTGAAGATTTTCTGAGCAAAAGAAAGGCATAGAAGGCACAGAAGAATGTGTAAGGTAGATTATAACTGGCAGAGACTGGAAGCAGAAAATCGACACAATTCATAATAAACTGACAACAATGGATTTAACATTGCCTAACCATATGGATCTTTCTCAGTGTTCACTTGTGAAGCGGTGCAGCAGAGCTGAAGAGATCATTTGTGCAACTCTGTTTGAACTTTCGGTTCTTCATGAGCAAAATGCAGATACTACTACCTCTACCAGGCAGTGCTGAGGTAAGAATTAAATAATCTATCAGAAAGCCCCTACTGCAAGGCTTGGCGCCAAGCAGGTAATACTCAATAAAATGTTCGTTTCCCTCCTTAAGTAATGACTAAATCCATGATGAAACAGAACACTATTGGAGAATATTGAAAATACTAGTAAAACCGAACTAAAATATCAAAACATTCAGGCTGCTGCCAAAGCAAGACTCAGAGAAAATATATCCACTCCAAAAGGAGAACTAAAAGCAAAAAAGAAAAGAAAGAAAAAAAGAGGCAAACGGAAAACTAGTGAACTAAGTTTCTATCTAAGAAATTTAGGGGGAAAAATACCAAAGGAGCTGAAATATGGAAATAATAAAACTAAAAGCAGAAATACAGATACAAAAGTGGAACTAATCAGTAACAACAACAGCTGGTTCTTTGAAAAAATGAACAACTACAAAGTTGATCAAATAAATTAATATACTCAGAAATTTTAGAAGATGTAATTTATACACACATTTGTAATTGGGGGAGAAGGAACAGTATGTCAACTATACCAACACATTTGAGAGCCAAGTAAAAAAGATGACTGCATATCAAGGAGGGAATTCCAAACCTGATTGGCAAGCAGAGAATATGATGCAGCAATAACACAGTGACAAGAAAATTTATTTTTAAAAAAGTCACAAAGCCTAAACTACTTTGACTCACTTTTCAAGAAACATTTAGACCAGAGTCCAAGTATAAAAATAGACTTTGCTTAATTCTCCACAAACCAGCAAATAGAGGTTCCGCTGGATATTGTGGCATCAAACACCACTTCCTCGATTTCACTTTCCAATTACACTTTTAAAATGGATGTATTCCACTCTATCAACCTGCAGTGTTAGTACACAATCACTAAACAGTTTCACAGGGGTCAAACTACAAAGCTAGTGTCCTCTCTGAAATGTATATGGAGCTCTCTTGCTAGAGGCTCAAATTCCCTCTCTCCACTTTGCCCGGAAGGGAAAGGAACGGAGGGAGGGAGAGAACATACCTAGGAAAAAGAGGACTCTGGTGTAAAAGTTCTAGTATCTGTTTTCTGCAAATCAAAAGAATGCAACTTGGGGCACCTGGGTGGCTCAGTCGGTTAAGCAGCTGCCTTCGGCTCAGGTCATGATCCCAGGGTGCTGGGATGGAGTCCCCATTTGAGCTCCTTGCTCAGCGAGGAGTCTGCTTCTCTCTCTCTCTCTCTCCCCCTCTGCTCCTCCTCTCTGCTCATTCTCTCTCTCTAATAAATAAAATCTTTAAAAACAAACCCCAAAAAACAAAAACCCAAAAGAATGCAACTGGACTCAGTTTCGATCAGTCTTTCCCAGCTAAATGCAGCACGCACACATGCGCGCACACGCGCGGCGCGCAAACACGCTCTGGCTGACACAGCCCTGCGGGTGCTTCTCTGTCTACAACTTCAGAGAATGGCTCCAACTGACAAACTGACACTCTCCCAAACTGTTAAAGGGGCTGTATCTCTTACATTGAGCAGAACCTTACTGACAAAATTTAAGTTCTTCTAGTGGCAATTTTAACTGGTTTTATTTAGATGAAAAATGTTTAAGAGCATCTAACCAGAAGAGATAAGAAAGCACAAAAGCCTAATAGAAACAAATCACTCTTAAGGAGGACTAGACTGAGGCCAGGCTGGAAGTTTATCAGCTACGCAATTGTGAGGGGAGGGGGTATCATTCTCTCCCTAAGCCTATCTCCTCTTGGGTTTGTTCACATATTAATTCACTAAGACTGGGGGATGTGGAAGCCCTGTGTAAATGATCAATTTTACCTATTTTTTGCTGCTACTAGTATTCTACAAAAGTTGTAACAATCTCACTTAGCAATCGTTTTTCTCGCTACTAGGCCATAGTTCACAAAGTATGAATCATTAGATATAAAGAGCCTATCTCAAGTTCTTTTCAAGGCTTTCATCTTGAATTCTAGTACAGGTACAACCTATGATCAGGCAAGGCAATTAGAAACCCCAAGCTCAATACTGGGAAGCTCAACTCCTAGAGTCATAGGAAACCATCTAAAACTCCTCCCACCCACTCTCTCCCCTACAACAGAGTCTCCAATGGTACATGTCTATTTGTTCTCAACATCTGCTCATTCAGCACATTTATTGAATGCCTCAATATCCTGGACTCCAAAGAGCTCACAGACAAGAAAAATATGTGTGTAATTATCAAGTAATGGGAATGATATTTTTAAAACCAGAAATTATGCATTCAAATGGGACTTGAGTCCCCCTGAGAGGCAATGAGCTAATTCCACTTCAGTGCTCAAACCACCTTTGGAGCTTTCCTCCTGGCATCGTCTTGAGAGCCTACAGTCTGTCCTTCTGAATATCCTCAATGGTGCCAACTCTTCACTGAGAGTGAATTCGATTTTTGGAAATGGCCAAAAGTCAGTCAGAGCCAAGTTTAGTGAGTACGATGTATGATCAAACTAGGTGGCACTATTTTGGTTCAAAAATGATCCATGATTATAAAGCAATGAGATGGATTTCCTTATATGATTTATAATCTGACTCCAAAGGAAATTTCAGATGAGTAACAAGGAATATGAGCAGTGGAATAGGTATATGCATATTCCTCTTTTTCCTAAGTAACTTCTTTGAGGGATAACACTCATTTGGATGTGTAAGCTCAGATATAAGGTTTGCTTTGCGTAATCACAACTCATAAATAGAAGGCTCCTTGGGCTATTGGACCCATTGTGGCATGGGCGGGCCTGTCACTAAATTAGAGAGGTAGCATGGCACGCAGGAACGAGCGCCGGCTTCAGAAGCAGACCGACTGACTCACTTTAGAATCCTGACCTGGCCCTTTGCTGCCTGCGCAACTCAAGGGAAGTCACAAGCTCGCTAAGACTGCGGAATAGGGCTGATCATCTAACTTGCAGGGTTGTTGGAAAGATCTGATAAACGCTGAAAGCACTGACACTGTGCCCAACCCATGCTAGGTGCCCCATAAGTCATACCTATTCTTAATAACAACCTCAATATAATTGAGAGGTTTTTCTTACTCTGGGGGGCTTAAGATGACAGAACAACAGATAAACAGACATTTGGGTGGTGGGTGAGTAGTTCACGAACAGTATCAACATATGCTCACTACTAATGGATCTGGAGTGGCTTTAAAAAACCCCAGTAATATGTAAATGCTATCTGCAGTAATCATTCACGCTACAGGTACTATTTTTAAATCACATGACATGTGCGACCTGCGGCGCTGCCACCACACTGACCTTTCACCACTGTCTGAGCATACCAGGCCCTCTCACGAACCCTGTGCCTCTGCATCCTCTGTCCCTCCTAACTTGCCTTTCCTGCCCTCTGGTCTGAAAAAACCCTACAATTATATCCCTCAAGATGGAGCTGTGGAACCTTCCCTGACTGCTCTGACAGAATTGGTGGCTCTGCCCTGGTGTGCTCCCACAGCACTTGGTTCCTGTCTCTGCAATGTCTCTTCCTGTGTTGAATTCTAATTTCTCTTCCCATTTCTGCTTCTCCTGCCAGGCTGGAGCCCGGAGAGGGATTATATCTCACTTATTTTTGTACTTAAAGCACCTAGCACATCTCTTGGCACACAGTAGGAACTCGGGAGATGTCTGATGAATGAATGCTTTAAATATAAATATTTTACAAATGACTGGTAAAGGCCAGGCAGCTGTCTTTTGTTAAGGATTACCAGAAATCACATCCGTGTTTCCTAAATTCAAAGAAGAGACAACTTACATAGAATGGTTTTAGAAGTTGCAGCATATGGAACTTTCTAAACACTACTGACCTCCTTAGTACTCCATGCTCACAGGACAGAACATGCAGAGCAGCAGCCCTCAGCCTTCGTCCCAGTCCAGCGCACCTGTGGGATGCACCTCACTGTCAGGAGCTCACTGCAGATGACTCAGCCTAGCAGAGTTCTCACAGCCTTCCAGCACTGCCTGGCCACCAGGGCTGAAGGGCCTTCTCCAAGCCAGCAACTCCAGCAAGCTAGCAGAAAATCCCAAGGCTCCATGGTGTGGCCAGGGTGCTGGCTTAATGCCACCTACTCCCAAATCCCCACCTCCTACAAGCACCTCAGAATCGGTCCGCCAATTCTGGATACTGCTGGTAGTTGCCTGTTCAATGAGTAAGGCTCCCTCGCTGTTATGTTAGGAAGCCTCAGGCATTCAGACAAGGACTCGGTGGGTCCAACATGCCTGTTTCAGCGAGTCTTAACCTGTGTAACTAAAAAGAAGCTCACGATCAACCAGTTCTCTGCCAGAGGGAAATAGGCAGAGGGTCAGCCAGCAGCCCTGTGCACCTGAGCGCTGACGTTTGTGAATCATTCTCTGCTACTGCAGTTTTCCAGAGCCTGGGCAATACAACAGTGGGTTCAGACTCACCAAGATCAAAAGGTTGGAAAGGAGAGCTGGAGCCATGGCCCATGCCTTGGGAACCATAAAACCATGATAGTGACTATTTTTGTGACACACATAATCCACAAAGTAAAGGCAGCCACATTCTGCCTTAATGTCATGGTCTTTCCTGTCTCTCTAATGGAATGGCTGGATTCTGAAGGAGGGAAGATGAGAAGAAAGAGGACCAGGCCATAGACCACCACCAGGAAAGCAGTGATTGGAAGAAGCCATTTTAGATTTCTCCTAGAGGCTCTGGAGAGTCATTCATTCATTCATCCATCCATTCATTCCACAGATATTTAATAAGTTAGGTACTATTGCAGGCATACAGGATACCATAATGGGCAGAATCATGGCCCTGGCCCCATGGAGCTTATAGTTTAGTAGGGGAGACAGGCATTAATCAAATAAGCATACAAATATAAGGGCACAAATAAGTGCTATGATGGAAGAATTCAGCATGCTACAGATACTGTATAAACAGGTATCAGTGGACTTAGGCAAGTCAGAAAGGCTTCTCTCAGCAAGGAACAAGTGACCTGAGATCTCAAAGATAAATAAGAGTTAACTAGGTCAGGAGAAGAGGAAAGGGAAACATTCCTGACAACGAGAACAGCATGTGCCAAGGTCCTGGGGTAGGAGGGAGATGTTGAACTGGCTCCAAATTAGAGGCAGGGATAAAGGCAGCAGCACCAAGGTTAGAGGCCCTGGCACAAGGTATCTTCCTGTCTACACCCCCTGGTTTGCACTCCAGCTGTCTAGAAGGCCCTCCTCAGCATGGAACAAGACTAAAGAACAATGTCAAAAACTAGGTGTGCCCATGAGACATGACACATCATTAGCTAAAAAATCAGACTTGCCAATATTACCTGACCACTGTCTTAGCAGTCACCACTGTGAGGCAACACTGCTCACTCCCACTGAAGCAACACTGTATCAGGAAACTGGCGCCCTATAAAAAGTCTTTAAACTTAGAGATGCATTTCAATCCCAGTAGAATTAAAGTGTTGATAAATATATTGATGGTTACTGTAAATCTGTTTAGATACCTAATATTTCATTGTAATTTTCATATACTAAATTCTGGGGGGTGGGGGAGAAGCTACAGGAAAAGAAAATGGTTAAGGATGTTCTGTGCAGCACTATTGTGCTTTGGCAACTGTTAGCCAGTTAGAACACCTGAGGCAGTTCTTGGGTTCTGAATTATCTGTCACCTTGCAAAATAGTCCTGGAACTATCTATGTGTAAAGCACTTTGCAATCAATCATTAATTTGGCTTCCCATCCTGCTGAGATTATACTCATTCTACAGATAAAACAGGTAAGCGACTGGCTCAAGGATACAAAACAATTCAGGTTTTACTTATCTTTCTTACCACCCTCGCCAGTGTAGACACACAAGGCCCTTCCAACTCCAGCGCCAATCCTGCTACCCTGTAGAGCAATCCTCACCCCTAGGAGCAGCAGAGGAAGGTGCTGCAGTCCCTTCTCCCTTACCTCCTCTCAACATGCTCCTCGATGCAGAATGCCTTCAAGGCCAACAACGATAATGACTGCACTGTGATTGGGACATTAGCACTCCAGGCTAGAATATGAACTCAGCAGTGCTCAAAGAGGAGTAGAGCACCTAGGAAGCCACAATGACTTGTAGCTTAAAATGGCACTGTCCCCAGGGAGACTGCACTCCCAATACTCTCTCTCTCTCCATCTCTCCCAAGACTTCCCTTCATCCCCCACAAGCAGCCCAGGCAGTGGTCTCCACTGGGCTCCCACACTACAACACCACACAGTGCTGTAAATCATCTATTTACTTGTCTCCGTCCACAAGCTGGAACCTCCCAGCATCTGAAGCACCTCGCATAGGACCTAGCATACAAAAGGTTGACTGAGGGCACAGCTTCCCACCAGCAACTACGGGAAACAGGTACTCCCTTCACAAACTAGTGGACTTAGAAGATCAGTTAGGCCAACTCCTTATTTTTCAGATGAGCAGAGAGTATGTAACTCAGTCACATGGGGCCTGGTCCCCAATCCAGATCTTTTGGCTCAGTTTAGTTCCACAAACATTTTATAAGGGCCTGCTCTGTTTCAAATGCCGTGGGAGGTGCTGGGGATAGTGAGATGTGCATGAGACAGTCTCTGCTTCAAGGAGCACACAGCCTGGGGGAGGGAACAGAGTTACAGAACACTTGGGCAAGTGCAAGGACAGGCGCTCCATTCCTTAATCAGTGTTCTCTCCACACTGTCCACTGGATATTCCCCAGCTGGGAAATAGGACAATACTATCTACTTCCTGCAAATAAACTTACAGTGAAGACTGATGAGAAACCGCGTATGGAAAATCGTCAGGTTCACCCCCAGAGGCATTATGTAAGGTATTGCCATACCCTGACACTGACTCCGAGGATTCAACGTCGTGTCAGGTATCACTCGACAAAGCAGCGAACAAGCGAGGGGTGGGCATACATCCAAGGAAAACCTCAAGGGCTCAGAGGAACTGGAGGAAACAGCTGGGGTGGGGGGGAGTAGGGGTGTTGGTCAAGCGAGACGGCCCCGGTGCGGGGAACGGAGGGCAGGCAGCGGGGTGCGGGAAGAGGGGACGGGAAGGGGGCGTTGGGCCAGCAGCGAGGGTGGGCTGGCCGAGAGGAACGCGGTTCCCGCGGGGCCGAGGTCGGGGAGGGGGGGGCGCTGAAGGCACCCGGCGCGGGAGCGGGAAGCACTGCCCAGCGAGCCGCTCGCACCGCGGGGAGCTGCCCCGCCGCCCGCCGCAGCCTCACGCCCGCCGCGCCTCCGCCGGCGGCGCCTCACCTCGGGTTGAAGTCCTGGAAGAGGCCCCTCAGGTTCATGGCGGAGAACTTCGCCGCGGCGGCCTCCTCCTCCCCCCTCCCCCCGCGCCGCGCTGCCTGCGCGTTACAGCGGGTTCATGGTGCCAGCGCGAGCCGCGTCCCCGCCGCCGCCGCCCCCGCCGCCGCCGCCGCCGCCGCCGCCCGGAGAAACCTGAGCCACCGCCTCCCGCCCCTCCTTCCGGGCTTCCGTACGGCAGCGGCGCATGCGCCCCAGTCCCGCCCCGCCGGCCCGGGAAGCGCCGCGAGCCGCGTGCGACACCGCCTTTCTGGCTGGCGGCGCCCGGAGGCCGCGGCCCTGGGGACGGCGGGGAGTGCGTGGAGGCTGGGAGAGACGGGGAGCCTGGGGGAGGCGGCGGAGAGCCGAGCGGGGAAGCCCACTCGGCGCAGGCCTGCGGGAAGGGAGCGCGCCACCCAGGAATCCCACGGGGAGGTCTTCGCAGACACCTGTCACCTTAGCCCGCGCTGCCTTCGGGAAGTTTCCCCTGAGCCTGGGCGGGAAGGAGGATAGTGGCCACGGTGACTCGTTGCATTTTGGCGTTCTCATCCCAGGCTTCACCTGTTATATCTGTCGGTGACTCCCAAGTCTGCATCTCAATTTCCCTCCCAAGGCCCAGGCCAGCATATGGATACATGCTGGCGGTCCCACACTCAGGTTACCCTGCGCCACAGTCATCTTTCCTCCTAACCGCCTTCCCCTCCTGGGTTGCCCTCTCCGTTGGCAGCAGACCTATTTACGGGCGCATGCCAAACTGGAAATCTGGTAGTCATCCTCCCATTTGCTAACCTAGTTCAGAGATTCCTTGGCCCCTGCTTAGACTTTGGGGTCACTTCTCACCTGGCCTCATCCTCCACTCCAAACCATCCTATTTATAACTGCTAGGTTCATCTCCCTTGGACAAGTCAACATCTTTGGCCTCAATTTTTCTCCTCTGCAAAATGGAGATGATAAAACCGACTTCCTAAACTTGGATAAGATAGTATGCATAACACTGTTTGGTTCACACCAAGTGCTCAGAGAATGCTCTTGCTCTCTGGTGCTCTTTCCGGTTTCTACCTCCTTAAAAGTCTATTTACTTTTGGAATTAGCTGTATAAGTTCACAGCAGGTGACCTAGCCTACCTTCTTCACTTCCGGCTTATTTAAGACTTTTCCATGAGCACAGCAATACCTTAGACATTAGTCTAGTATCATTATGGATAATAGTTGTACTTTGTTACAATAACAGAGTTTCACGAATGGCAGTTTTTATATGAGTTAGCCCTGGGGGCAGCTTGAGAAGATCACAATTATGATAGTCATACCTTGCCGTGATATATCACCTTTCTTCTGAGAAATTGAAAACATTTCACAAGTGGTAATTAGGCTTCCCAAACCCACTGGAGAATGGATATTATTATAGGAGCTGCTTTTAAGGATGAGTAACCTGAATCAGGTTTGTCAGCCACTGAAGCACCAGAACCCAGTCCCAGAGTTTTTGGTCCAGTTCCCTTGCCCATCCTCTGGGTAGAGTCCAGTGTCTACCCCTGAGGAGGTTCCCAATGAACATTTAAATACAGAAGAGAAAGCTGAGACAAAGAGAATCTTGTCTGATGTGCCCTGAGCTATCCAGCTAATAGAGGGACAGGAGAAAGAGGCAACTAGGGGTCCTGCTGAAACTGCAGCCCGCGCTCTGTGAAGAAGAGGTACTTGCCGGTGGCCAGATTGGCCAGCACCATCTTAATTACTGGTGACCTCCCCATTAACAGGCATTAAGACTGAGATGGTTTGTCAGTTAAGATATTTCAACAACAGGTACTGTTGCTCTTTCAAAAACTTCACCGACCGAGACCAGGCAGGCTGCTCAGAGTCCAAAGTCTTGATGGCAGGCACTACTTTGGTGAGGTCCCAGGGAGTCCCAGCTGACCCACTGCTCTGCCGCTCACAGTCCCCCAGACATGCCCAGGTTGTGAGGGCTGCCCAGCCCAGGGAACAGAACACTAATATACAAACCAGTTGTCAATGTAGTCTTTTGCTCTGACAAGCCAAATTGCCAAGGGGAGCTTATAAGCCCATGGGAATATAAGAGAAGAACTGGACTACCGCAAGGCCTCATATCACCAATCTTCATGAAGTGGATGTATCTGGACTGCTGCAGCTTCACTGGAGGCCCAGCCCTGTACTCTACTGGTGCTCTCATGGAAATAAAAATCAGAACATCCAGGGGCACCTGCTTTCGGCTCAGGTCATGGATCCTGGAATTGAGTCCCACGTTGGGCTCCCTGCTCAGTGGGGAGCCTGCTTCTCCCTCTCCCTCTGCCTGCTGCTCCCCCTGCTTGTGCTCGCTCTCTCTCTGTGTCAAATAAATAAATAAATTCTTTAAAAAACATCAGAATATCCAGGTGTCCCTCTTGTCCTCTCTCCAGCAAGTGCAAAAGACCCTGCTGCCCATCTGCTGCCAATCTCAGATCCCTCATTCAGTGTCCCACCCCGAGCAAAGGCCCAAAGCTGCACTGCCTTGCGTGTACAGACCCATGAGTGACCCACTGAGGAAAGACTCTGGGACATACAC
The DNA here is from genome assembly GCF_054177405.1 of Leptonychotes weddellii. Lineage (NCBI taxonomy): Eukaryota > Metazoa > Chordata > Mammalia > Carnivora > Phocidae > Leptonychotes > Leptonychotes weddellii. The sequence goes on along the minus strand of NC_138385.1, from coordinate 4,056,785 downwards.
AGGTTGATGCCCTCGTCATCTTCCATAGCAAACTTTGACTTGCCACCAAATTTCAGGGCCATCTTACTACAGACTCTCAACATTCCTTATACAAAGGCATGAAATGGCTCAGGATTGAAAAAGCATGACCCCAAACAAGCCAGAAAGCATACCCATGTGGCTTTGGAGTGGGTACATGTTACAGTGTCCCAGAAGCATCAGTGTATTTCTGGACCATGGTTTTGAAGACTACCTTGGATTTGTAATACCCTTCTGATAAGTTGGTGGCTTGTCCAATTCAACATTCACATTGGCTCCAATGTGATGGGGTGGAGGGCAGGCTTCTGAAGAGCAGGGATGTGAAGGAGAGAATCCTGGTACATTCAGACACTTTGGTCATGGAAGACCTGGGTTAGGGGAAAGAAGTGGCTGTGGCCCAACTCTCACACCACTGGGGCTCCTCCCCTGGGCTGCAGCAGGGTGGGGAGAGCACAGAATTAGAAGATTCAGACCAGCTTCACCATTGCTCCAGTGGAAGGAGGGACAGCTGGGATCCAATCCGGGGCAAAAGCCAGCAGGCCTACTAAACTTCCTGGGGGACCAGCTTGGCAACTTCTTCAGCCAGGAGACTCAAGGTGCTGGCTGAAGTCTGACCCTCTCTCATCCCGAAATTCTCCACTCTAAGTTCCCCGAAGTCCATACCCTGAATTCTACCAATTAGAAATCACTGGGGACTCCACTTGCAAAATGCACCCCTTGCTTCCTGAGAGGGCCCTTTGTTTCTGGCTACTTTAAGTTGCCTGGGTAAGTGTGTAGTCTTTCTGTTCCTGAGCTCTCCCTGGGAGATGGTTGGAGTCTAGACATAGCTGGATCTGGGGGCTTGAGGAACTTGGGGTGGAGGCTGAGAGCAATGGAAGAGACCAAGAAGGTAATATGTACGGTTCTGCTTGGATTTGCAACTTCCCCTGGTCTTCTTCAAGAGCCCCCAAAAGAGCCCCTCTTCATCATGGAGGTGTCCCTGAGGACAAGTGGGTCAGCATCCTTTCTGGAGCAAGCTTCCCAGCAAAGGGAGCAGGGACTATTTCCTGTCGGGAAGTGGAGTGGGCAGGCTGTGTCTGGGCCCACAGAGCCACCATGGTGTCCCTGTGTTATCCCCCCTTGACCTCTTCTGTCACCAGGGGCTCCAGGAAGGCTTCCCAGGTGGGGAGGAGGCTCCTGGGACCCCCTCCTCCAGTGAGATGTGCCTGGCAAGCCCAGGTCAAGTACACGTGGCCAGGCCTCTTGGGCAGACAGGAAGAAACGTGCCTGTGAGAGGTCACCAACCAGCTGCCCACACAATTCCCTTCTCTCCTCAGCCCTGTCCTATTCTCATTCCTGTGTCTCCACTCACTGCTTGGCTTTTGTCCTTTGTGCTTCCACATTGGCTTTCTGTTCACTTTTCTCTGGGACCCTCTGCCCTTACTAACAAGATGCCCCCTTCTTCCCCATGTCTTCTGATGCGCCCTTTTGGCTGGGGCAGCCTGCAACCTTCTTTGCTCCTCTGTCACCCTCAGCTAATGTCTTTTCTGAAGCGTCCACTTTGTGTCAGATGTTGTGAGAAGCACTGCTAACACATAGTGTTGTATGTGATAAGCTTCCAGGACAGGAGAACCGCTGAGCTGAACCTGAAAGGACACAGAAGATTTCCAGCCAGGAAGAGAAGAAAGGGGATTGCAGGCAGAAGTGCCTTCTTGCAAAGGCACAGTCAGCCGTGGAGGCAGGTGGACCCTTCAGGAGAAAAATGTCCTCTATGTTCATTCTCTGTGGAGTCCCTGGAACACCCTCCCTTCAGGTAGGCCTCTAGTCTGGGCTCTGAGAGCTCATCGCAAAAATGTTTTCCCCAGACTGACCCCTCGACCAGAACAGGACTCAATAGAGGCTGTGCTAGCTTCTGTGTGTAAACACAGCATATGGAACCAGGCAATGTGAAACAACATCTCAGTGAGGTTGTTCCATACACTTCTAATACAAGTAGATTGCTTTGTCTCAGTCTCCAGTCTAGCCTGGGATCCTGTGGCCTCCTAAAATGATTGTTTTCTCTGGCTCGATGTACAGCACACTCCCCTGCCCTGGCCTACTTGTAACCCTAGGCTTATGGGCAGTGGGGACTCAGCTCAGGAAGCCTGCTCAGGGAGTGCTCATGAAATGAATGCAGGAGTCAGGCCATCCCAAAATCCCTTCAAGCAAGCAGGCCTCCTTCCCCATACCTCATACTGGGCCCCCAACATCTGCCAGAACAATGATCTGTTATTCCTCAATTAGTAGTAGCTGCAGGCATGATCTATGGACTGACTCCCACTCTCCCTTTTTCCTACCACATTCTCCAGGTCATTGAGATGCTGAGGGTTTTTGAGTCTTGTTATAGAATAAGTTATACCATGTTTGCACATGGCCATCCATTTGAGATGGGCCATCCATTTAATAACTGATTGGCAAAGAAAAAAACACTGCATCAATTAATTTACATGTGGACTGATTCAACAACATTAAAATGTGGGGAAGAATGTACATCTTAGATGCTTAGTAATAATAGCTCCTTCTTACTGACTACCTACTTTGAGCCAGTCATTTTATATACAGATGACACCTTGTATAATCTTTGTTAGGGTTTGAATTATACTCCCCCTAAAATTATGCTGAACTACTAATCCCCAGGACCAGGGAAGGTGACCTTATTTGGACATAGGATCTTTGCAGATGTACTCGAGTTCAGGTGAGGTCATTAGAATGGGCCATAATGAATCTGACTGGAGTCCTCATAAGAAGAGGGAAAGTTGGACATACACATGTACAGAGGGAAAACAGCCATGTGAAAAGGAAGAGACTAGGGTGATGTGACCACAAGCCAAGGAAAACCTGGGGACACCAGATGCTGGAAGAAGCAAGAATAGAACCTCCTCCAGAGCCTTCACAGGGAACATGGCCCTACCAACACCTTGATTGTGGACTGTGAGCATCCATAAATGTGAGAGAAGAAATCCCCCCCACATCTGCTTTGTGGTACCTTGGTAGGCAGTCCTAGGAAATGAGTACAATCTCACATCAAGGCACAGAGGTTGTACTGTTTTATCTTCCCCATTTTACAGAAGAGAAGACTGAGAGCCTCAGATACTGGACCAGCCCATGTGTCCTTTCCCAACCCCATCGGATCGCCATCTATCCTGAAATGGAGATGAGGAGCAGTGGGCTCTAAGACAGAGGGTGTAAGGATAAAGTTTCTACCTGGAGGTGAGTGTTGGAACTATGGCCACCGAAGGCTGCTCTGGGGTTCAGGCATGGCCTGCTCTCCCATTCACTTGTCCGGTCTGCTCCCCTTCTCTCCCAGCCGGCTGGGTGGTCCAACGTTGTCCTGCAGGCTCACTCCCCTGGGCAGGCTGGACGTCAGGCACACAGCAGGCCAGCAGTTCAAAACACCCACCCACCGGGTCTAAGGACTCTCACTGCCTCCCCACAGCATGAGTATCTGAAGGGGTCTTTGGGCAGACCCTTCATCTGAGTGCTAGGTAAATGTGACTTTGCCCCCGGATGCTGTCTTGTGGGTGTCCCTTGGTGTCACACCCCATACTTGCTCATGAAGAGCCCTAGGGCAGCTGCCAGTGACATCTGCCACAGAAGAGGGCAGGTGAGAGCCAGGCAGGAAGTCAACCCCTTGCCAAGGAGCCTGGAGTTTAGAGCAGGCTTTGTCATGCCTGGGGGACGGGGGCTTCTCAGAGAAGCAGCACCATGGCTGAGATGCCTCACAGCAGCCTGTCGGGGGCAGGCTCAGGTCATCTACAGAACATCAGATCTTCCTGCTAATGGTCACAGGCTCTCCTGTCTGGTACGCCCCACCCTGGCCACAACTGCTGGGGACCTGGGTGATGTGGGTCAGCCCAGACACGATGCAGAGAACTTGCATCCTGGAAATGCCTCCCTGAAGGACCCTTGTGGTGGTGTGTGGGGCACTGTGAGTGCTACACCCCAGCAGTCCATGATGGCCTGGATCAAGCACCAGCCCACACTCTCTAAGTCCATTCCCTCCAAGGACAGCATGCAGTGGCCCTGCTTCCATCCTGGAGTGCTTCCTGGGCTCAGGTCCCGGGACTTGGGCCAAGAACACCCAGTTCATGATGTCATCTAGGCTCTAGCTCACTTTAGCCTCATCTGTGCTCCCATGACCCTCCAGTGCTCAGCCCAGGGCAGTCCAGATGGGATCTGGTGGGTGTTCTTCCTTCCACCTCTCCTGGGGCAGCCGACCCTCTGCACAACCTGCCGCCCGGGAACCCAAAGCCCCCTCTTACTCGGCTGCTTTCAAAATCCTCATTTGAATCTGGGGGTGTCTGGGGTGTGTGGGGGGGAACGTCCCGGGGACCACCGCCGTCATCTGCTAGTCTGTCCTCTGTTCCAGCTGCCTGATTGCAGAGAGCAGGGTCCTAGCTGGGGACGGCTGCCAGGTACACACACCCTCTCTGGCTCAGCCTCAGGATGCGCAATCTCAGAGTCCCCTTCACAAGGCCCCCAGCTTCATGAAACATTTGGTATTACATAGGGAGTTATTAGAAAATAACTCATAATCATAGCGATTTGTCACACAGTCACATGGCAATGATTATTATTTACCAACTTCTAGGAGACTCACCAAGATGCTACATCAAGTCATGCTGGCTCTACCTGAACCACAGCAATTGTGAAAGGACATTTTCCCCCCTGCAGTGTCAAATGAAGGTAATTGTTTATGAACATCAACATTGAGGACTGAGAGGTTGGCAGTGGGGAGACAGGAGGACAAAGCCCCAAGCTCTGCAGACTGAAGCAAGGTTCAGGAGAGACTGGGCAGTGTGGGCAGCAAGGGAGATGGGGGCTGCCAGCTGGGCCCCAGGAGGAGGACACCTCCTTTCCAGCATGGCCACTTGGATGTCTGTCTTGAGGCTTGCTGGACATTATGGTTCTCAGGAGACTGATGGGTGCAGCTCTGGTCCCTAGAGAGTATCGAAAGTACCCCCACCAATTCCTGCAGGCAGCTTCCTCTGGGGCAGCTCCTTTTTTGAACACCTCCACCCCTGCCTTGCACCTTAAGGGTGCAGAATCTGGAGTCTCACACCTAAAAATCTTATGTGCATGACTTAAGTCCCTGAGTATGAGAACAGAGTGGACTGTGCTCTGTGATCTCATGGTGTGGTAATGAAACCCATGGCTCCTGAGGCTTCTTCTATAGAAACAGCCTCATGTACCTTCCTATGCCCCCAGCTTCATGGTCAACATTCTCCAACTATCAGGACCCAGTTCCTCATCCTTGTCACTCATTTTCTCTCACTGGGGTGGAGAGGATGCTTGATCCTACAAGGAGGAAAGTGGGGAGAGGAGTACTCTGCCCTCATGGGTGGTCTTGTCTTTGTAGCTCAGCCACAGACTCCTGTGTATGTTCCATTTGGGCACCTGTAATTGTCCTGAGTGGTGGTACAGTTGGAAGGACCATAGAGTGGCCAAGACCACTCCTAGGAGCAAAGGAGCAGGGATGTGCCCTTTTTCTTTCCAACCCAGGATGCCACATTACATGCAGTCATTATGTCCCCTTAATGTCTTCCAATCTGTGATAGTTTCTTAGTAGTTCCAGTTTCATTGAAACTGTATTATTTCCCTAATGCTGATGTAACATATCACCACAAACTTAGTGGTACAACACAAATTTATTAGTGGAATAACACAAATGTATTCTGTAACTGTTCTGGAAGTCAGAAGTCCAAAAATAGTCTCACTGGGCTAAAATCAAGCTATCAGCAGGGCTGTGATCCTTTTGGAAGTTTCTAGGGAGAAAAGTATTTTCATGACTTCCAGCATCCAGAGGGTGACCACGATCTTTGGCTCATGGACTCTTCCTCCATCTTCAAAGCCAGCAATGGGCAGTTGAGTCTTTCTCACATGGCCTCCCTCTTCCACATTTGGACCATTGTATTAACATTGGGTCTACCTGGATTATCTTGAACAATCTCCCTATCTTAAGGTCAACTGATTAGTAACTTTAATTCCATCTTCAACTTTAATTCCACTTTGTTGTGTAACTTAACATTTTCCAGCTCGGGGCATTAGGATGTGGACATCTCTGGGAGACCAGTGTTCTGCTTATATCAATGGCGCTGACACTTCTGAGGAGTACTGGTCCAGTTTTGGTAGAATGTCCCTCAGTCTGAGTGTGTCTGATGTCTTCTCATGATTAGGCTGGCCTTTGGCATTATCATGGAGGACAGCACAGAGAGGAAGAGCCCTTCTCATTGCAAGTACAGTATTTCCAACACCTTGAGATGCAAGAAACAGTATGTGCAAAGACAAGGAGGGCACCTGTATTCTGACAATGGGGAGAAATCCTAGTGGTTGGGAGTATTTTGGGTTTGAAAGTAACTTTGCAAACCATCTTGGCTACCCCCCTTCCTACTCCGTTTAAGGAAGTCTCATCAAGGTCATTGGTGAATATGGGTGTGCTCTCCAGACCATACCCAGGAACCAACAGGCATGTGCTGTGTGACTTGGCTATTTGTAAAACATTTTGTGGCCCAACCCAAACCCAAGGATATGTGATTCCTTGACTGTAGCAACTTATAGATCCAAGCCAACAGGAAAGAGGAGCAGAGCATAGGGGTGAAGGCCATAGCTGCCTGCTGGCAGGAGAGAATGTGCAGTCAGCCATAGGTATTCGGAATCCTGACATGCTGACTTCCCCAGAATACCAGGAGCACAAACCAGGGACTGGGGCAAGGGGTCTCCAGAATTCCCAGTAAGCTCAGTTACTTACCTTGTCCACGATCCAATAATAAGAGGATGGTGGAAAGCATTCAAACTTTGCCTGTTTGGGTAGTTGTGGGGGTTAAAAATGCCAAGGGGGTTTAGGGAAGAGAGGCTCCAAATACTAGGACCTTGGAGCTGGCAGTTCTTTATTCATTCTCAAAATGAATGGTGAGCATGTACCATGTGCCAGGCACTGCTCGAGGCTCTAAGGATACAGCACTGAACAAATTCACTGCCTCTGTAGTGCTTATAATCTAGTGTGTGTAAGGATGTAGACTTGAAATGAACCGTGGAATAAAGTAAAAGGTGAAGTAGGTTGAATAGTGATCAATGCTATGGAAACAAATTGAATCCACAGAACTGAATAAGGAGGGTTGGAGATGGAGTGGGAGGAGGGATTGTAATTTAGGATCAGGTATTCATAGAAGGACTCATGGAAAAGGTGACATTGAGAGAGAGACTTGAGGATGTCTCAGGAGGAATACTAGCAGCCTGACAAAAGCAGATGCCCAGGTGAGAACAACACATGCAGTAGTTCAGGGCCCTGCAACAGAGAGTAGGAGGCAGAGCTCTAGAGAGTCTAGTTTGGAGGGCCTGATCCCCGAGCCAAGGGTAGCCTTGCAGCAAGATCAGTGGCACTGGTACCATGAACTGGCTTGTTGCATTCAGATTTTTATTTTTTTTAAAGATTATTTATTTATTTATTTATTTATTTATTAGAGAGTGAGCAGGAGAGAAACAGCATGAGAGGGGAGAGGGTCAGAGTGAGAAGCAGGCTCTCCGCTGAGCCGGGAGCCCAATGTGGGACTCGATCCCAGGACCCTGGGATCATGACCTGAGCTGAAGGCAGTCGCTTAACCAACTGAGCCACCCAGGCACCCCGCATTCAGATTTTTAATCTTAGGTTTCTGGCTTAACCTAGAAGATAGGGAGCAAATGTAGGTCTAAGCATCCAGGGACCATTCTCCCAGGTTAAAGGGAATGGCAGACACCACTGACTTGGAATAGGCAAGGCTGCTGGCCTGTATTGTGGCATCACTGTGGTAGGCAGGAAAATGGTGCCTTTCTTGAGCAGACTGGGTGCAGAACAAAGCAAACACCTTTCTGCTGATGCCTAGAGCTCTTGTCACAGAACAGACCCTGTGCCTTCACTGAGAGGCACGGTCACTTTAACAGAGAGCTGTATTTCCTGCCACTGTAAGTTCATCCCAGCAGGAGGCCAGAAGCAAGTTCAACTTTCTTGGGAGAAAAGTACTCCTAGGTGGTACTGTGTTCTTCCTAGTGCATTCTAACAGAAGGCATATCACTTCAGGTTCTTCCACTGTTGATCAGAGTGTCATTGAACAGAGGATTCAGGTGGTGACACCTCATGCCTTCATTGTAGAGTGCCTCATCAACCTTTCACCAAATGGTTGCATCCATCAATTATCATGGACTACACCAGTTACATTCCTGGGCTTGCAAATGGTCATTTTCTTTTTTCCTATCATGCCTTGCACTTTTCTCACCTAGAATCCTCCAGTAAGAACTCTACTGCATTTACTACAGCTATTGCAATATCCAGTAATAGAGTTAGTAGAAGAAAAGCAAGATAAAAGCTTAATTCCCTTGGAGGGTCAATTCTCAGAGGAAGAAATGATTGTCCTTGTTACTTCCAATGGGGTCCAGTGAGTGACTTTTATTACATTTTTTTTATTTTAAAAAAGTTTTCAATTTACAAAATTATCATAAACATAGTACATATGAATTCTCATATACCTTGCATCTGGTTTCCCCTACTGTCATAATCTTATGTTATTATTGTACATTTGTCATAATACAAGAGAGAGGCAAAAACAAGGACACCGGAGGAATCGAAGCCTCTGGCACCTATAGCTATGAGAAATAACACCCAACTCCTAGCCAGATTAACATAAAATGACACGTGAGGCATAATGATCTCTGTTACTATTACCCCACACAACACATTCAACTCTAAACAAAAAATTACAAGGCACACTAAAAAGCAAGAAAATACATGATTTGGACAGACAATACAAGCATCAGAACTAGATTAAAATATGACACATATGTTGGAATTAACAGACTCAAATATGACAATAATTTTAAGATTAACAGAGGATTAAAATAACTATGTTTAAGATGTAAAGCGGCTCTACTGGGAAAAAAATGGATAACATGGAAAGACAAATGAATAATGTCAAGGAGAGAAATGTTGTATTCACTGAAATCCACACAATGGGAAACTGGACAGAAGACAAGGGGTGTTTCATTTTCAACAAAATATTTGCCAAGCAAGAGGTAATGAGGGAGAGCCTGTATATTTAAAAAGACTTAAGGATGTGAACAATCAAAATGTACAGAACATATTTGGGATACTGATTCAAAGAATCTGCATAAAAAGGACTGTATGCTTGCCACAAAGGTGTGAAAAATACATTTCACTGTATTAAAGAGTTATTTAGTGATAAACATGATGAATTTATGTTTTTATAGAAGAGCACTTATCTTTTTGAAATGCATACTAAAGTACTGAGTAATGAAAAGGTAAACTTTGGATATACTCTACAATATTCCAGCACCTGAGATACCAGGTAGGTAGGCGTATAGTTGGAACCCGATTGGCCATGTATAGAAGATTGTTGACTCTGGGTGTCAGGTATATGGGGTTCATTATACTATTGCCTACTGTTTACATGTTTGAGACTTTCTGTAATAAAACTTTTATTTGTAAATATCATGCTATTAAGTTTGAAAACCTAAGTAAAATGGATTATGTTTTTTAGACAAAAAATTGACAAATTGCTCCATAAAGAAAGAGAAAACCTTAATTGTATATTACAAACTGAAACCATATCATGAGTTCAAGCAACCCTCAAATGTTCCAGGGCAAGGCAGTTTTCAAGGCTAGTTCTACCAAATGGTTGGGGAGAACTTGTCATTTTAGGTAAACTCTTTCAAACTTGAGAAAAATAGGGGCAATTTTTTCAATTCATTTTCCCAGGCTAGTGCTCCTGGATGTAAATGCTAGAGAAACCCACCTTGAAAAATCACACATATAGCAGCAAACATCCTAAATAAATGTATGCATATTCAACATAGTAGTGAATTAAATGGACAATAGGCTATGCCCAATGAACACAAATATGCCCTAACATTGGAAAAATCTTTCAACTATATTTATCTACATTAACAAAATAATGGAACTAAAAATATATGATCACAAATGGGTACAGAAAAATCCTTTGAAAGATATTCAACACTAGTTAATGGAAAAAACTTTGATCAGAGTAAGATGAGAAAGGAATTTCCTTTTTCATTTCTGCGCAACTAAAACTACCCTTAAAAAACTGAAGTCTTGAAAAACACACAGAGAATAAACAACAATGTCTGAACAATAAAATAGGAGAAAGCCCTGGGGAAAACTGAAGACTGCTGAGCTGGTACTTCTGTTTGGGTTGGGGGCTCAGGTCACATCAGGGATGTGGGGACAAAATGTAGGCTGCATAAATGCAGACAACAGGATTGATGGGGGACCAATTTTCAACTTATGCTTCTGCTTCCCTGCACAAATCTGAGGCAGGATCTCAGAGCACACATAACAGTAGCCCTGGGGTAATAAAAGGACACAGGGAAAGATGGGATGAATGAGGCATTTGACTCCAGAGTCTGTGCTAATAACCACCTAAAATCATCTTACTGGTAAGGAATGCCCTTTCAAAAAAATTATTTAAATAGACTATAAAGAATCAACCTGAAATACAATAGCGAATATCAAAGCAAATCATATAGTAAGACAAGGTATTTTTCATAAAGTATATAAACACTCTACAGATATATAAATACATAATTTATGAACACATAAAATGAACTTACATGCACATATATGTCCATGTCCATATCTATGTATATGTACATACATGTGTATTTAAACACATATAATCTACACACCTTATATGTAAGTATATAGTACAAAAGCTAAGTACAGACTGACAGTGTGTTTCTTATGATGAACGGCGTGACTAAGGACAACTCCCTGCAGCAGACCCTGCAATAGTGGATAATCCTAAAAACGTAGGACCTAACCCCAAACCTCCTGCAGCTGCTCAGCCTCTTCAGTAAACTAAATCTTTAACAGAATGTTTCTGAAGTCTGGCTGCTGGCCAAGGGACCCCTTGGGAAGGAGAGCTTCTCCTCTGACCCTGCCCCAGGGACAAGGGCACTACAGCTTCACATCAGGCATCTGCTCCATGACTGTGTGTGTCACACAAGGGTAGAGGAGGGCCTCCTGGGTGAGGACAGAGAGGTCACATGTCCCAGAACACTGGGGGCCACCGAACACTGCTGTGTCCCTGCCAGCGGCCCTGAGAGACCCCGGGCCCTGTGAGCAGGTGAGGCACAAGCCCCGCAAACCATCCGTCAAGTGCTCAGGGATGTCGGAGCCTGAGAGCCTTGGTCTAAGGGGCACAGACTCAGGGCTGCCGAGTGCGGGGGCTCCATCCTGCCAGAGTCCAGGTGAGGAGCCCAGGGAGGCCCGAGGGACCCCCGGCCTTCCCGCTCCCCTCTCATGCCCCCACGGAGCCCAGCCCGGAACCCATGTCCGCCCGACGTGCTGTCAGCCCTAGGGGACCCCTTCCTATGGGGTCCGGATGTGAGGAGCGCCGACTTCCGCCTCGGAGGCGTGAGAGACGCCAGGACCTCCGTGTGTGCGAGGCCGGATCTCGGTCGGGCCAGGCCAGGCGTGCAGGTAGGCCCACCCGTGAGGGAGCACAGAGTGGGGGGACCCCCAGGAGCCAGGTGGCCCATGCCGGCAGCCCCGAGAGACCCCGGGCAGGGACAGCGTCGTCCCGCTGAGCCCCTCCCGCCGGGGCCCAGGACAAAGGACACGGGTCCCCAGAGGGACGGGCCCGGGCCCTCCCTGGAGCGGGTTCCGGGGGCAGACGGAGGACTGTGGGGGCCACTCTTCCCCGCTCAGG
>NC_138385.1:4023296-4044532 GCF_054177405.1 Leptonychotes weddellii | reverse complement strand
CAGAAAGGATGAATACCCAACTTTTACATCCACATGGATGGGACTGGAGGAGATTATGCTAAGTGAAATAAGTCAAGCAGAGAAAGTCAATTATCATATGGTTTCACTTATTTGTGGAACATAAGGAATAGAATGGAGGACATTAGGAGAAGGAAGGGAAAAATGAAGGGGGGGAAATCGGAGGGGGAGATGAACCATGAGAGACTATGAACTCCGAGAAACAAACTGAGGGTTTTAGAGGGGAGGGGGTGGGGATATGGGTTAGCCTGGTGGTAGGTATTAAGGAGGGCACGTATTGCATGGAGCACTGGATGTTATATGAAAACAATGAATCGTGGATCACTACATCAAAAACTAATGGTGTACTGTATGGTGACTAACATAACATAATAAAATTAAATTAAATTTAAAAAAAGAACTAGGTACATGGGACATCTGAATTAATAAGAGACTTCAGAAAAATAGTGCATGGTAGATCACTATAGCAAGATCAAGAGCCTTGCCACACACACCCAAAAGTAATAATTATTTAGAAGATGTAATAGAGAATATCCCATTCACAACAGAAGAAGCTGAAGAAAAATATATAAGATCTTTATGGAGGCTTCTATACAAATTTACTGATAGATTCAGGTAAAAAAAAAAACAAAAAACGTCCCAAATAAATGGAGCAGTATACCATATTCATTGATGGAGAACAAAATGTTGTAAAGATGTCAATTCTGCTCATTTATTTATTTTTTTTTTACAGATTAAGTGCCTTACTTGTAACTGCCAAGATGACAGTGAAGTTCAGGCTGCTGTCTTCTGCTTCCAAAATCAAACCTGGAAAACTAGAGAAGGGAAAATGAAACTAATAAAAAAACACAATATCAACAACAAAAACTCAACAACAAAACATGAGAAACCTCTGGGGTAGATTGAAGACTGTTGAACTGAATAACAACAACAAAATCTCAGAGGAGAGAGTGGAAACTCTGGGATCAAAACAACATTCGAAATCACTGCCATTCATCAAAGTTCCAATATATGCCAAGCACTGTGCAAGATGCTGCCCATACATTACATACATTCTTACAGCCCTACAAGACAGGGTTTATCAAACCTGCTCACTTCACAAAGAACCCGAGGCTCACAGGGCTTGGTCATTTACCCAGGATCACATGGCTAGTGAGTAACAGGGCAGAGATTAGATCCCTGGTCTGAATTCATGTAGAGTCCACGCTGTTCCCATCCACTGCAGCCTATGGTCAACCTTCTAATTCATACTTTATTTCTCTTCTAAGTATGGGATGATGTCTCTCAGGTGACAAAAAGTAGAAACCTGAGGCCCAGGTAGTAAAAGCAGACCTAAGGAAGGAAGGTGATAATGAGAATCAAATACAATTTGGGGATTGTCTGAGTTTTGTTCAGAGCAGACTCTGCCAGGTGCCGCCATTTCTGTCCAGTCCCAACACTTTCCCACATGACAACATCCTTACCCAGTCTTCCCCCACGTGCCCTCTTGTCCACTTCTGGTACCTGGCCTGCTGGCCAGCTTATTACTGCTACCACCTCTAAAAGCTTCACAGGGTCTTCTGCCCTCCCCTGACATAGAGTATGCCTACCCCCTGCAAAAGTACCCTCACAATTCTGTCCTCACCTTGGAATACCCCTGATAGCCATAGTCCCTTTGACTTTGGGTAGTGACCTTTAGACACCTGGTAACGTTCTGGGCAACTTCAACACATTCTCAAAATGTTTTCCAATTGGGTCTGTGAGTAGTCTGATTTGTTGCATAACTGACTGGTTCTTTGGATACAAACCTGAAGTTAAAAAAAGGGTTTTGGAACCTCCTTGATATTTGCAGTATAATTTTAATGGGATGTCTTATTTGGAACTGGCCGCTAAACACATATGCAGATGAATGAACTTACCTAGGAGATCAAAACCCAACATTTCCCTCATAAGTTGTAGTGAGGAAAGACCATGGAAGTCAATGTGGAACAAACATCTACTAGGTTGAACTCTTTTTTTTTTTTTTAAGATTTTTTTTTTTTTTTGACAGAAAGAGAGATAGCGAGAGCAGGAACGCAAGCAGGGGGAGTGGGAGAGCGAGAAGCAGGCTTCCTGCCGAGCAGGGAGCCCGATGTGGGACTTGATCCCAGGATCCTGGGATCATGACCTGAGCCGAAGGCAGACGCCCAATGACTGAGCCACCCAGGCGCCCACTAGGTTGAACTCTTAAAAACCTTCCTAGGAGGTGAAAAATGGTTCCTTAGTGGACATGCTAGCTCAGATTAAAAGGGAAAAATAGTCATCCTTCTAGGGCCTCTTCTCTGTGTACCAGCCCCACAGGAAAGTTCTGGTTTTCAGAGTGCCTAATGGCACTTGTGCAGGTGTTCCGGCAAGTTCAGTCATGTGGAGGGTAGCAGAGACTCAGAGGTTAAGACTTTACTCATGTATCAAAAGGAAGGAGAAAAGTCTCAGCCTACTGACATTATAGCTGACATTGCCAAGGACAGTGCAGAAAGATGCTATTGGGTAAAGAAGGGCCAATCCACCCTGCTGACATTTACATGATCCTCTTAAAATTAGATGTGATATTGTGTTTGAAAGCATCTGTCATATAGTAAGTGCTTGAAACTTTGGAGAATATCAAGGCAAATCTGGCCTTTTCCGAAACTCCTCCAAGAAATGAAGAAGGCTTGGGTCCTAACAAATTACAGTGGTTATTCTTAATTGAGCACCACTACTATGTAACAGTATGTGGGAGAGACTACAAGTACTCGTCCATATCTTGTCTTCCTTTCCCTCCTGGACACAGGGACACTACATTTCCAGTTGACTTGTAGTTAGGAAGGGTCATGTGACTAGCTGTTGTCACTGAGATATGAGCCAAAGCATTCTTTGTCACATCTGGAGCCAGTATGCCATTTCTGTGCTTTCTCTTTCACTCAGCAGCAAACATGGCAATCTTTTTTTTTTTTTAAGATTTTTATCTATTGGGGCACCGGGGTGGCTCAGTCAGTTAAGCATCTGCCTTTGGCTCAGGTCATAATCCCAAGGTCCTGGGATCAATGTCAGGGTCCTTGCTCAGCAGGGAGTCTGCTGGTCCCTCTCCCTCTGCCCCCTCCCATGCTCTCTCATGCCCTCTCTCTCTCAGATAAATAAATAAAAGATTTTATCTATTTCAAGAGGGAGAGTGAAAGCCTGAGAGAGCAGGGGGTGGGGACAGAGGGAGAAGGAGAGAGAATCCCAAGCAGACTCCACGCTGAGCACAAAGCCAGACCAGGGACTCAATCTCACAATCATGACCTGAGCCAAAATCAAGAGTCAGATGCTTAACCAAATGAACCACCCAGGTGCCCCCAAACATGGCAATCTTATGCTGAGATGGTGGCACTTCAAAACAGCTTGGAAACTTGCGTCCCTTGAGAGTGGTGCGACCCTGCCAAACAGCATCAAAATTTATGTGTACAAAAAACAAACTTCTGCTGTGTTAAGCCATTCAAATTTCAGGTTTTGTCTGTTGCATCAACTAGAGTTTGCTTTAGCTGACAAATACATGGCTACTATTTCTCTTGTTAGAGTTATTTTATTATTTTAATTACAATGGTAAAGTTCATATATTCTTCTTGCAAAAAAATCTAAAAAATCAGACAAATCATTGTTTTCCCTTTACAAAGTTGCTCCAAAAATGCAGTCCTATCTTCAGAAAAAACCACAATTAACAATCTGGTGTGTATTATTTTAAAGCTTATTCTAGGCTCTTTCATACATAAATGTTTGTGAGTTTGAGGATTTGGGGCTGAATAGGGAAAAAGATACTACTATGATGACATAGCAGCAGCATACAACAAGCTTTACTTGGGCAGTACTTTGACAGGATGGCAAATGATGGGAAGTCCCTTACAGCAGGACACCTTGTACAGATAATGACAAAAGCTCACCACGCAGAAGGGGAAGAAGGCAAGGGAACTCCCAGAGGATAAGGAAATCAGTGTGGTATTACCCATCAGCACAATGTAAAGTCTCTGGGTCAGAGAACTCAGAAAGGCAATGGTGGCTTGGGGTCTTAAAGCCCTAGAATTATCTTATCTATGCCTAGCAGATGTTGGGTACAGTTTTCTAGGGTATGCAAAGCAGGCAGGCTCTAAATGGCTAAAAATCAGCTTATTGGAATACATTTAAAGCAATTAGATGTGTAAAAATTTGAGTTTGTTTGAGGATATTTCAGGAAAGGCTTTGGTTTCACACTTCTGGAGCCATCAGAATACTGTAGCACACTCTACCCCTGCCCCGCTCCCCCCAGCTTAATTTGCTTTCTATTGCACTTGGTTGGTCATCTCTTTCTAAGTGGTAGAGCTGTCCCTCCAGCACTTAGAGGACACTGATTCTGTGAGGAGCTCTCTCTTACCATCGTTTTGTTCTTTCACAGCATTGTACTGATTTCCATGAAAAATGTGACTTCTTAAAGTTACACATAGACTAGGATGGTTCTGTTTCCTGTTGAGTGTGTAAGTATTAGGCACTTCTCCTACAGATGTTTTGAGATATGTCACTTGCGTTACTTATCTTGTTTGTGTCTATGGTCGTGTTGACATGTTATGTGTATTGGAGGCCAAATAAAGTTGATCCAACAAGATTGTGAGAGTTTTGAATAAGATGTGATTTAACAAAGGAGGCAGCAGAGTACATGGCTGAGCACAGGGTCTCTGGACCCAGCAAGCCGGGGTTTGTCCTGACTGCCACTTCCTAGGTGTGTGATCTTGAGTAAGCTCCTGACCTCACTGTGCCTCAGTTCCCTCACCTGTAAACCATGGATAGCAATAGTACCTACCTAATGGGGCAGTTAGGAGGACAAAGCCAGGTAATACATGTAAAGCACATACAACAGTCCTGGCACATAGTAAATGCCAAATGAGTATTTATTAAAGCAGCAAATCCTGACCTCATTAGACACTCATGTACAGCTTCAGGATAAGGTCAGTCAACTCATAGGAGGTTCGTAAAGCAGGGGTACTTCATAGAGCTGTGAAGAATTGAAGCACTTAGCCCCCTGTAGTACACGGTATTATAGTTATTGTCATCCTTGGGGCTGGCCCTGAAGCCCTCTCTTAGATCCTCCGATGCTCCAGAGGGCACTACTGCATCTGTCAAATATTCTCGTTTGCAACCATCCAGTGGCCAGTTCTCATAAAATGGCTTAGGATCTTGAACGGCTTCTGCCATCATCGCACAGTGCTGTGTGCTGTGCATCGGCGTGTGGGTCACAGTCATTTTCTCCCTGGAGCCCTAAGGTAACCCAGGCACCTTGATCGCAGATGCAGTGTTTGTCCACAACTACACTGACTTACTGTGGGATACGCATATTGTTGTTATCACGAACAAAATAGCAACCTCTTACTAGAACTTTTCTATTTATACAACGGATCATGGGGATGATTTCATTTGCTAAAACAAGCAACAAGGCACAATAGGCTTAGATTCTGGCTTTTGACTGAGCCCAAGCCAAACACCCGGGGAGCTCTATTTCTGGAGTTTCTGACAAAATACACGGATGGCCCCTTTATCCATGACTTAGGCTTCCAATAGCTAAGTCTCAGGGTCTAACTTGCATTTCATTCTGCCATTCACTTCTGCTGCCATTCCAGAATACAGTGGTCACAAGTAATTATCTGAAACTAGACGTTGGCTACCCTGTAGCCTCTTCTCATTTAGATAAATGAGTAGATCAATATCCTGATATCTGCTTCTCACCCCCAAATATTCATTCACATCTTTCCACCACCCTGTCATGATTTATGATTTAGACAGGACAAGGCATGTGTTTTGCTGACCATCAAACACATCCTGTTGTTACTTGAAAGGTAATTGGGAGCCTTGGCCCAACTGGAAAATTAATGCCAACAGGGGTCTCATATTTGCGATCAGCCTCTAAATAGTTCCATCATTTCCCTGCTCTTCTAAACCCAATCCTGGGTTTTCCCATACATCTGCTCCCCTGGTACATAAGGATGCATGCTGCTTTCTGGCACTGGCTGTTAGTAGCCCAGGACAGATAAAGGAACTCAGCACCTGAAAAGCCAGTTCCCTGCAGGGAAGAAGTACCAGTGAGAGGAGCCGACAGGCAACTTCCTGAGAGGCTTCCAGAGAAACAGCTGTTGCAAGTAATGCCAATTCTGTTCTAGGGACCCCAAACCAGTTGCTTTTAAATTATTTGTGAATAAATTAAAACTGCTTATCACTCAAAATTGCCCAGCATCTTAAGAAAGCTTGCAGGTACTGCCATGAGGCTTAATTCCTGACTTGTGTCAAGGGCTGCCACACTACCTGGCTCCTAGGAGGTAGCCAGTAAACTGGGACCCAAGTTCCTGGGAGGTGCCAGCTCATGGAAGAGTGGAAGGAAACAGAAAACATGCCAGTAGATTTGTCCACAACTTACATTTTGTCTCACTTGTAACATAATGTAAACTGCTTCTTTCACCCTCTCTGCCACCTTGGCTTTTAGACGTGTATGATGTTAAAACTGGAAGGGGTCTTACAGATTGTATCAACCGGGAAAAGCTAAGTTATGCTGCCCCTCTATGAATTTTCCGACCCGATTTTCAATTATTCTGCTGCTCACTCCTGATATATATATTTCTATACTACTGTTTCTCTTTCTCTGGTTGAACTCTTAGTGATACAACACCTATAGGATGGATATAATAAAAAAGGACAACTGTTAGAAGGATATGAAAAAATTGGAACCCACATACATTGCTGATGGGAATGTAAAATGATGCAGCTACTTTGGAAAATACTTAGGAAGATCCTCAAAAAGTTATCATATGACCTAGCAATTCCATTCCTACATATATACTCAAGAGAATTGAAACACATGACGACACAAAATCGTGTGCATGAATATTCATAGCAGTATTATTCATAATACCCTAAATGTGGAAAAAAACCAAATATACATCAACTGGTGGATAGATAAACAAAATGTTGTATAATCTATACAATGACATATTCATGCATTAAAAAGGAATGAACTAAACACTTAGAAAAAAAAGAAGGAAGTACTGACACTTGCTTGAACATGGATCAACCTTTCAAACATTGCTAAGTTAAAGTATCCAAAACAGGCAGATCCATAGACATAGAAAGTAGATCAGTCACTATCAGGGTCTGTGGGTAAAAGGGAATTACTCTTAATGGATACAGGATTTCTTTTTGGAGTAATGAAAATATTCTGGAATTAGACAGTGATGATGGTTTCACAATCATGTGAATATATTAAAATCACTAAATTATATATTTTAAAGGGGTAGGTTTAATTATGTGAATTATATCCAAATAAAATATTATTAATAAAAAAATAAGGCTGTTCTCCTAGTTGGGGTCTAAGAATGAGATGCAGTACCCTACTCATAAACTTGAATTACTGTCACTTGGGAGTATGTGGATGGGCTGCCTTTTGAGGGAGGGACAGCAATACTCCTATACCCACATTTCAATAGTGCTAAGCCATGGTCCCCAAGGCATAGGGGTACTCCAATCATTGACTATAAGAATGTCCCTTCAAGAAAAGACTTGCTGCCCTGCTTCAAATATTGTGATTAGCTGACAGCCTCTGTTAGCTTCTTTGGGATATGCCTTTGCTATATAATCAAAGTCATGATCTTCCAGGGATAACCACTGGTCAATGACTAAGCAATGCAGTTGTAGCCAGGGCCACACACTTCTCAAAGAGGGCACCAGCTAGTGACTGAACAATCTAGGCGTACAAAATTGACAACCCTATAGTTAGATCATTCAAGAAAAAAGAAGTTTCAAATTACCTAAGTCAAGAACAAAAGAGGAGACAAGATACAAATAAAAAGGGTTATATGTGAATACTAGGAATAACTATATGCTGACAAATTAGATAACATGAATAAAATGTAGAGATTCCTAGAAGACACAAAGAACCAACACTGACTCAAGAAGATAGAAAGTCAGAATAGACCTATAACAAGTAAGAAATTGAGTTACTAGTCAAAAACATTTCTACAAAAAAAATCAGGATCAGATGACTTCACTAGTGAGTTCTACTTTTTAAACTTTTAAAACTCCTCTTGGGAATGCTGTGAGGAATAACACATAAAGCACTTAGAACAGCGCCTGGCACACAGTGACTGCTTGATTTGTATTATGAAAAGTCTGTTGACTCAATGGCTGAACAAATTAATGGGGTGACAAGATTGGAGGCAAAAGATACTGTGAATATTCGTGTTGTCTATTATTACAAGAGGCTGGGGCATGGCAGTGTTGAGAGCTCTGATCAGAATCCAAAGAACTAGGACATAAAAGAACAGAGGATGGGGTGACAAGCTGAAAGATAAAAAAGTAGTAGTTAGCCCTGGGAAAGGGTCTAGAAACCAGGAATCAGGGTGGACCAGAAAGCAGCCTTTGAGGGAAGCAAGTTTGGCAACAGGAGTTGAAAAGCAGGCATCCTCACAGAAAACCCGAGGCTGGGATTATCATTAGACCCATCTGAAAATTAGTAAACTAAGGAACCATGAGTTTAGGTAATTGTTGGTTTGTAACCTTTTCAGGATTTCCTGGGTAATAATCTGAAACTGGCTCCCATATGTGGAGAGCAGGGAGAGATCAAAGAAAGAGGCAAGCCACCCAAGACTGGTAGGCAGCAGGTTTAATAAGCAAGGGAACTTACATATGAGGCTTGTCTTGGGTGGTTGCAAGATGAGTAGATCTCTATACCCACCCACCAGAATCCTAAGTGTTTATCTAGAGGCCTTAACAGGGTTCAGTCACGTCTACCATCCAGATGGTCTGAACAACACATTCTATCTCAAGGCTTCATCCTTTAGCAGCTTCTGGGAGCAGGGAAGGTAAGCAGAATGCACAGTCCAAGGACAGGGGAGGTGAGGAACCTCCCATTGCTGGGGTCCAGCTCATGAGTCAACTGGCAGTCATGCACTCTTGATGACCTCCTCCAACAGTAATTGGACCAAGACCCCATGATAATTGGTGGAGACAATCATAATGAAATAAAATATATTGAAAACAAAGGTAATGAATACTCAAAACTCATCACTTCCTAATTCTTTTCCTATAGTTTACTATTATCTATTCTCTTCAAGTTATTTACATATATTATATATGAATGGTGGAAATATTAAATTTTAAATGGACTGAGGAGCAATGATGCAGCAGAAGCTCTGAACAAGCAGAAGATAGAGGAGAAAGAAAATATGCATGGAGGGGCACCTGGGTGGCTCAGCCGTTAAGTGTCTGCCTTCGGCTCAGGTCATGGTCCCAGGGTCCTGGGATCGAGCCCCATATCAGGCTCCCTGCTCTGCGGGAAGCCTGCTTCTCCCTCTCCCACTCCCCGTGCTTGTGTTCCCTCTCTCGCTGTGTCTCTTTCTGTCAAATAAATAAATAAATAAATCTTAAAAAAAAAAAAAAAGAAAATATGCATGGACCAGAGGGGAAAATATGAGATTAGGCAGAAAGGTGGGTGGAAATAGAAGAAGATTTAAGATACAAGATCAAAAAGTTTTGTCATGGAGGTCCCTAGAGAGGTTGGAAGAGCTTTGAACCAGGGCACAGGGTCAGGATTAGCCTTGACAGGGTAGGGGCAGTCCCTTCTCTGAGACAAGCAGGTAGGATGAAAAGATGGTTTGGGATGGGGGAGGGAAGTTTGGAGCTAAGATCCCATGATCTACTGACTGAAGTTCCAAAATTACCTAAAAGGAAACATTTATAAATCATACATTTAAAGATTAAACAATGATGCTGTAAGAAATTGCATTACTGGAGTGCCTGGGTCGCTCAGTTACTTGAACGTCCAACTCTTGATTTTTGGCTCAGGTCATGATCTTGGGGTCATGGGATCAAGCCCTGCGTCGGGCTCCCATGCTGGGTGTGGAGACTGCTTGGGCTGGGCATGGAGCCTGCTTGGGATTCTCTCTCTCCCTCTTCCTTCTCCCTCTGCCCCTACACCCACTCATGCTCTCTCTCTCTCTCTCAAATAAATAAATAAATCTTGGAAAAAAAATAAATTGTATTCCTAAATCCCAGAGAAGCAACACAGAACAGCAATGTTTTACCAGCTCCACCTCTGCAAAAATTCACTGTAGTAGAGTGTGACAGTATTTACAAATTTGACATGGCCACCATATCCTCGTCTTATAGGAATTCCAGAAAGAGTGCTGCAGAATCATGGAGATCTTCATAATTCCTTGGAGCAAGTGTTAAGATGAAGCAGAGTCTCTGCATTTCCCTCTAATAGCCACTTTCCTCTTCTTCTATAATCATGAACCTTCACTTTCAGCTTCCTATAAGTATAGTCATATGACTAAGTTCTAGCCAATGAGACACTAGCGTCATAGAAGTGTCATGGGAAAACTTGCAGAAGCCTTCCTGAAAGAGCCTGTGGTATGTGCCCTTTAACCTTCTTCTTCAGCTCCTCCTCATTCCTCTTGGCTGGAATGCTTAGAAGATGGTTGCGGTTGGAACAGCATCTTGGATCATGAGGGGACCTTGGGAATGGTGCCCACGTATGGTGAAAGAAAGAAACTAGAAGGCGTCAGGATTCCAAAGCACTTTGTGGAACAAAACCACCAAACCAGCCCTGAACTACCTACCTTTGGTCTTTCACATGAGAGAGAAATACCCTCTCATTGTATGTGAGCTGCTGTTGTCTCCAGTTTCTGATAATCACAGCTACATCTGATCTTAACTGACACAGAAAACAACTGTATCGGGACCATAAATGCTCCCAGGGACCCAACAGGCCATCCAGACTGTGTTCTGTTTTCAGCCTAGACAGAGGAAAACTGATCACATTTCAAAAGCCTTGCAGATACTTGAGAGAGTGAAAGGAATAGACTCAGTAGTGAGGCTGGGTCAAATGGTGTAAAGGGGATTCTATGCCACAGAAACCAGGATGTCTGCTCCCCTTGCCAGAGTCCATCTTACACTCATCAGACCACGGGATACTAAACCTCTGACCTCTGCTGTTCTCCACTGCCCTCTCTTTTTCTCTCCTGCCTTACTGACAAAACTCTAAAGTCCTCAAGAGGAGAGATCAGCCTTCATACTCTTCTATAGCCCAGTGCCTAATCCTATGCTTTACATCCCCGCATAGGCTCACAAATTACTGAAGAAGGGAAAAATGATGATGACATAGAACAGGAGAATTCCAACCAGATATTTGACAGTCTCCTTTCAGAAAAATCCTTCCTTATATTAACTTAAACTCCTTTCTGTTTTAGTAGTTTGCTTGTCTCTGATTCAGCTGCAGCTTGCCTAAGGTTTCCAATCCAATGACAGGGCAGCAGAATTCTCAGTGACATGACTTTTCCATATGAAGTTAATGCTTGCTGTGCAGGCTGAAGGGAAGTAACAAAAGCACAGATATTCTAAAGGCCAGTGCAAGGCATCTGCTCATTGTTTGTCAGCTGTGGTGTCAAGAGTAACATCACCACCCTAAACACATGGGTTCCCCAACACCCATCATGTTTGCTACATTCCTTGAATGCGCACCAATAGATAGTGGATGAGGCCAGTCTTGGATCAACACTTAGTGGCAAATAACACCTGTGCAGGTAGGCTGAAGTTCTGACCTGACTGACTTGCTTTAGGGATTCAGACCCCCTGTTGAATGTTATAAGGCATGAGTTCATTCTTGAGGAGGAATTAGAAGGAAGAAAAATTACATAATCCATCTCAAACTATAAGGCTTGAATATGTGGTTGTGATTTGTTCAGGTGCTGTTCTGTAAACTGCATTAGGAATGGAGGAGGGGAAGGCAGCTATGTTCTGGATAGTTAGGCAGGGCTCTGTTTGTCTATATAAGCAGACTTTCACACATATTCTAGTCAATATGCCACAAACTGTGCAGACCCCATCGGTGAGCATGCAAGTCCTCAACAAGTGAGAACAAAGCCAGGTGGCCCTTACAGAGACCAAACCTACAAGTGAAACCTCATGAAATATAAATAGGCTACCATTTTATGAGCTTTTGCTATGAGCCAGACCCTTGGTTAGGTAACCGCCCATGTCAAGGTGTGGGATGGAAGGAAGGGAAAATCAAGGTGGCAATGGTTAGCAGACCAGGTAGGGCCTGGTAATACTGGCCTAAGGGAACCCATCTCTGTCCAATGGGAGCCACTGACTTTTAATGACACCAGTGGCCTCTTACACTGCTAGGCTAGACAGAACAGTATTAGCTTTGTTCTCCTCTCCTCTTCCCTACCCACCTCAATGCCTGTGCCTCCATGCTCATTCAGTCATCAAGGTCCACCAATTTTAACTCAGACACATCTCTAGCTCTCTTCCTCCCATGGGCACTGTCTAAATTCAGGTCCTAATCATTTCTTGCCTTCTAACTGGTCTCCTCTCTCAGGCTCTTCCAATCCCTCCTCCACACTACTGATGGGGAACTTTCTAGAAGCACTGACAAGACCACTGAGACAGGCTTTGGGCTTTCTGTAGGTAAGGGGAAGAAGTCTCCCGTTGAAGACAAGCCCATATGAACAGTGCTTCTGTGCAGTGACTCTGGTGCTCCACCCAGCACCCCAAGGGGCAGGACAACAGGGACCTTGCAGGTTGCCACCTTTAGAGGGAGTCAGAAGGCAAGAAGTGGGCAATGAAGAGAAGTGGGACACCCAGAAATGTGGACCTGTTACCTCCTCTGACCTCTATGCAAATGTTCAGTGCTTTCTGTCTGACTCTTAAAAATAGTCTTGGCACTTCATATAGCACCTTTCATCAGATGATCTCACAAAAGGAGCTCAAAACAGTCTCCTCACAGACCTCTTAAGCAGGCATCCCTCTCCCTGCAATGCCTAAGGGCGCAGGAAGAGAGGAGAACAGGGTTCTGACACTTCCTTGGGAGATTTTCATTCTGCTTCTTAATTCCCTCCTGGTCCTCTGAAATCCAAAGTAGTATCCCATTTAATAGGAAGAAAATAAACAAACAGCATTCTGTGTGTGTGTGAGAGAGAAAGGGGGTGGGGGGTAGGAGCAAAGAAAGGCAGAAGGCAGAAGAACCAAACGGTTAACACTGGTTGTTACCTCCTCTGGGAGAATGGGCAGGGCTGGAATGATCACTCCATTCACTTCTGGGCTGCATGATTTTTTTTTTTTTTTTGCAAGAAAGTATAGTTATTTATTGCTTGGGTAATATCAGGAAGCAATTTCTTTGGAATGTAAAGTATCATGAATATTGGTGAAAAAAGTAGTGAGGTATTTTGATGGGGTGGTGTACCAGGACCGTATATGGTTTCACTTATATGCAGAATCTAAAAAACAAAACCAATGAATAAACAAAGAAAAACCAGTAATTGACTCATAAATACAGAGAACAAACTGGTGGTCACCAGAGGGGAGGAAGGGGGTTGGGCAACATAGGTGAAGGGGATGAAGAGGTACAAACTTCTAGTTACGAAATAAATAAGTCACAAAGATGAAAAGTACAAATAGGGAATATAGTCAATAACACTGTACTAATCTTGTTTGGTGACAGATGGGGACCACACTTATCATGGTGAGCACTGAGTAATGTATAGAAATGTCGAACCTCTATGTTGTACACCTGAAACTAATATAACATTGCATGTCAACTATACTTCATAATATAAAAAAACTCAAACCACCAAGATGGTAATTAATAGATATTTATATTGAATATAAATATAAATGAATATTATACTTGTTTCTCCAAAACAAGTTTTAGAAGCTGTTTTTCTCAGATTTAAAGATATTGAAAGGAAAAGATTTTTAATAACATGTTATCAATAGAAGGTTCTTATATCTTGATTGTGATGATAGTTATATAGCTTAATGTCAAAACTCAGAACTATACAATAAAAAATGGTGGTGAAATTTACCATATGTCAATTATGTCTCCAAAAATTAGTAAAACAATAAATACCATTAGAGGTTAATTGTTTACAAGTAACTACCACTTTTAATTGAGGATTTATTGGGTATAAGACTGTTGATCAGCTTAAATACAGTATTTTATGGTGAGCTTGATACTGTCATTAATACCATTTTACAGATCAAAGAACAGATGCTCAGAGATGTAATTTGCCCAACGCATGACTAGTAAGCAGCTGATCTGGAATTTGAGTTCACAACTGTGTGACATCTCGCACCTGTACCACCCTGTAAACGCCCTTTATTTTTATTTATTTATTTATTATTTATTTATTTATTTATTTATTTGCGAGAGAGAGAGAGAGAGAGAGAGAGAGAGAATGAGAGACAGAGAGCACGAGAGGGAGGAGGGTCAGAGGGAGAAGCAGACTCCCTGCCGAGCAGGGAGCCCGATGCGGGACTCGATACCAGGACTCCAGGATCATGACCTGAGCTGAAGGCAGTCGCTTAACCAACTGAGCCACCCAGGCGCCCCTGTAAATGCCCTTTAATATAGCCCACTTGAGATGCTGCACTCCCTCCCATGGGGCTGTGTTTGCTGCTGGATGCCCTTGGCCTCTCTGGGGAGAATCTGGGGTGAACTCATTTCAAATCTATGCTCAACTGTGTATTCAGGGTCCAAGTGATGCCAAGGCCACCAAAGGCAGTTACCCTGCACTCCCTGCCCACATTTCCACCACCCTGTCCCAAAGCAGGCTTGGTGGCTAATGCTGCAGGTGTCTACTTGGTCAAGGTCTGACTAACCATCTGCCCCATCAAACCAGAATTCCTTTCCTAGAGGCAGGCAGGACACCTGGGTGGCTTGAGGGGTTTGTGAACAGGGTGCAGCCAGGGGGCACTTGTGTGTCTAGAGAAAGCTGCAGGGTCTGAGGTCAGAAGAGGAGGTGGGATGGTGGTGGTGGGATAAAGGGCCATGAGCAGATTCCAGGGAATGACGTGAGATGGGGAGGGGAGAGTATTCTGAGGAGGGGAGCGGGATCTGGGGAAAGGGTGCAGGATCAGGAGAGAGCCATAGGGTCTTGGGCGGAGCCCAGGGTCCCGGGCGGATTTGGAGAGGACCGCGGAGGTCGAGGAGGGCAACGCGCGATCCAGGAAAAGGATTGAAAATGCAGGAGAAGGACACAGGGTCCCGGGGAGGGGCTTGGGGTTTGGGGTAGGAGCGCGCGGGGTGAGAAAAGGCGCTTGGGATTGGGACAGGGGCACGGATCTGAGGAGGGGCGCAGGATCTAGGAAAGGAATTCAGAGTGTAGGGGAAGGACACGGGGTCTAGGGAAGAAGTGCAGTGTCCAAGTTAGGCGTACACAGAGTGTGGGGAGGGACGTGGGATTGGAACCGGGGTTAAGGATCCAGGAAAGGAACACAGAGCCCAGAGGAGGAGCGCCGGGTCCTGGGAATGGACACGGATTCCTGAGAAGGAACTGGGGGGGTGGGGACACAGGGTGGGGTCTTAGGGGACTGAGCCAGCCCTTTAGCTGCTTCAGATGTAGTCGTTGTCCACGTCCCGGCAAATGTACCACAGGATCACGTAGAGTATGAGCAGGATAGCGAAGAGGAACAGAGCCACGAAGATGGCCTTGGTCACTGGGGAGACCAGGGCTTGCATGGTCCCACCGAGGGGGCGCCGCGGGGCCCTGAAGGAGGGACAGCGACAAGAGCGGCGCCAGCTATCACCTGCGTGTGCGGAGAGGAGCCTGACAGGGAGGCAACTTGCACGGGCCCGCGTTCCTGGCAGCGCCTGGGACCAAGGGCTTGCCCAGCGCAGGCGAAGACAGAGGTCTGGGGGACCCCCGGCCCGAGACCCTTTCTGGTAGGATGCAGCCAGGAGGCTCTGCCTCTGGCCAGTCGGAATTAAAGGAGCTAAGGGCTGAAAGAGGACTCTCAGGCACTGGCGGGGCCCCTCCAGAGTGGGCCTGGGGTCTCCTTGAGGACCCTAGGCTGGGGAGAAGTGTAGGGTCTCCCCTGTTTGCCCCAGAGTGTCCCTAAAGGATGATCCCACTCCTCTCTCTGGCACTTCGGCAACATACATAGCAGGGAGGTCATAAGCTAGCCGCATCTCCACTTCCACACCCTGCCCGACTTTGCACACAGACATTTTCCTGCACACGATGACCGGTTCCCTGCTCTTTGTAACTATCCCTCAGGTGGAACCTTAAGCAGGAGGGAGGGGCCAGATGTGGCAGGGACTCAGGCCAGGGACCACTTGTCAAATCCCAAACCTTCTGGAGGACTACCATGGCATATCCATCACCCTCCTGGAGGAAGCCCAAGGCTGCTTTTTCTGGACTGCACCTCCCTCTTCTCTGGAAGGACATAAAGTTGCTTATTTTGGGGCCAGATGTCACAGGTCTTACTTCCTTCCTCCACTCTGTTGTCCACCAGTGGTTCTGACAAGTAGCATCTGTATCACTTGGGGGCTGGTTAGAAGCAGGATCTCAGGCCCCATTCAGCCCTATGAAGCAGGAATCTGCATATCAGCAAGGTTCCCAGGTGACTCCAGTGCACATTACCACACACTCCTTGTGGCTTGGTGGTACTTCGGGCCTCTGCCTTCTGTAGCCTGTGACTCACTGAATTCAGGGGCCTTGTGTCTTCAACAGTCAGGAGTAATCAGGCAGGATTTCTTGAGTGGAGACTTTGTAAAAACTCCCATTACTGAGCACATTCCACGTAGCTAGAGCTGTTCTCAGTTCCTTATGAACATGATTTCATCCACTCTTAAGGAGAAACTTTTTCACGACTGAATAACGAAGACAGAGAAAAATGGTCCTGAATGGCTTGAAGTAAAAAGAGAATGAACCCTTTTTTTTTTTAAGATTCTATTTATTTATTTGACACGGAGAGATTGAGAGGGTGAGAGAGAGCACAAGCAGGGGTAGCTTCAGGGAGAGGGAGAGGGAGAGGGAGAAGCAGGCTCTCTGCTGAGCACGGAGCCTGATGTGGAACTTGATCCCAGGACCCTGGGATCATGACCTGAGCCGAAGGCAGACACTTAACCGACTGAGCCACCCAGGCGCCCCGGGAATGAACCCTTCCACTCCCCCCAACCCCCTCCTGAAAGCTCTGTTTTTGGTTTTCTCCTGCTCTCCAGGTGGTTTCTCAGGTGGAGACAGGCAAATAAATAATTTGTGATTTCTGTACTCTGCGCATGTGATCTAGCCTAGTGTAGTGGGAAGGAGAAGTAGCATTTTACAAATGGAAATGTCAGAAAACATGATTGTCACATATGAAAACATGAGAGGCACAGGCCAGATCACCTACTGCTCCCACAGCTGCCAACAGGAGGTGCACCAGTGACTGTCAGGAGAGCATTGTGGTTGGAAGGGCCAAGGCACTATCACCTTGTGGAGTGTACATGCGATCTCTGTATTGTGAAAGTGAATGTCTCTGAGCAGGCTTAGCTCAGTATAAGCAGGGAGTATTTTTCCTTGGTCTCTGCTGCCAAATTCCTTAATTTCTCACTGCTTTCCTGAGTTAGCTTACCTTGATTTTCTGGACTGAATCTTTTCCTATTTTCATAGCAACTTCCTTTCCTCAGCATCAGGCCCGTCCAGGGACAATCCAATTCGTTAGATATTAAGTACCTACAGGGTACCAAGAGGGTGTGGCAGGCAAAGCAGCAATTGGTAAGACAGAATCTAGGATTAGAGTCCAGTGGAGTCCATAAAAAAGCATGCAAATACCTAGGGCAGAGGCAGGTGTGATACCTGCTTACACAATCCAAAAGAGGTGTTTAGACGAGAGATGGAAGGGTAAGATTGGATTTCAGTGGCAGAATAGGAGAAGGCTTCATGGAAGAGGCAGCAATAGGAGACAGAGGGGAAAGGTCACCGCAGGTGGAAAGAATGTCCAAGCAAAATATAAGTGTGAAGGGCGGTCCTGTTTGGAAATGGTGATAGGGCATTCTGTGGCCAGGACATAAGGTGCATGGGACACAACATGGCAAAAGGATCACAAATGCAGATGCTGGAAGGGGCCAGGTGGGTTATAAAAATGAATGAAGATGTTCAACTGTGGGAGAAACATTGAGTCAGTGTGGGGGTCAAGTGTTGTGAGTGCTTCTGAGTTTTTAAAAAAGCTTAAGTTGTAATTCCAGACTTTGATGTGGCATCTCCCAATTTTAAATGCTGATGATCATTGTGGAAATGATAAAGCATCCAGTCTTTATTTCCCACACTGGCATATCCCTCCCCTGTTTTCCCACATGGGACTCCCTCTGCTTTTCCTTACCCTCCCCTTCCCAGGGCCATGCGGTGCCCAGCAGAGGTGGCGCTTGAGGGTAACAGGTGGTAGATGGGAAGGAGTGAATGGGGAGGGGTGAAGGAAGACAAAGGGAGAGTGACTCCTCACCCCCTCTCATTTCTAAAGCTCTGGGAAGGCAGAAGCTGCCATTAAGCCTGGGAAAGAAAACTCCATGGTGATTGGAACTGCTAAGTTCTGTTGCTCTCCAGACAGACAAGGGATAAATCCCTGGCAGCTGCTCTCTTTATCTATATTACCCACAAAGCCAAGATGAGCAATTTCTTTAGCACCTTTATTGACATATATTTTACGTAACAAAAATTCACTCCTCACTCATTTTGTGTAGAATTCAATGCATTTTAGTATTAAATATGATTGCAGTCAAATGCTTTTTCTGTATATATTGAGGTCATCATGGGAGTTTTGTGCTTTATTCTATTAATATAATACATTACATTAATTGATTTTTGGATTGTCAAACAACCATGCTTACCTGGAATAAATCCAATTTGACTATGGTGTATAATCCTTTTTTACATTGTGCCGAATTCAGGTGGCTAGTATATTGAGGATTTTTACATCTGTAGTCATAAAGAATATTGGTCTATAGTTGTATTTTCTTGTGATGACCTTATTTAGTTTGGGTATATAATACTGGTCTCATAGAATGAGTTGGTGAGTGTTCCCCTCTCTTCAATTTTTTGGAGGAGTTTGTGAGGATTGGTGTTAATTCTTCCTTAAATGTTTGGTAAAATTTACCAGTACAGCCATCTTATAGATGGAAATTTGTGTCTCTGATAACCTTCATCCAATTACTCCATTCCCCAACTCCCACCTCTGATAACCACAAATCTGATCTCTTTTTCTTAGTTTAGGTTAATTTTGTTTTGTTTGTAGATTCCATATATAAGTGAGATCATTCAGTATTTGTCTCTCTCTGACTATTTCACTTAGAATAATGCCCTCAAGGCCCATCTATGCTGTTGCAAATGACAGGAATTCCTTCTTTTTATGGCTGAATAACATTCCATTGTATATACCACATTTTATACTTTTCTTTTTTAAAAGATTTTATTTATTTATTTGAGAGAGAAATAGAGCATGAGTGGGGTGGGAGGGGCAGAGGGAGAGGGAAAAGCAGACTACCCACTGAGCAGGTCCTGGGATCATCCTGAGGTCCTGGGATCATGACCTGAGCCAAAGGCAGATGCTTAACCGACTGAGCCACCCAGGCACTCCTATAGTTTCTTTAACCATTTACCCATTGACGGACACTTAGGTTGTTTCCATATCTTGGCTATTGTAAGGAATGCTTCTATGAACATGGGAGTGCAGATGTTTTCAACACGATGTTTTCATTTCCGTTGGATATATTCCCCAAAGTGGAGTTGCTGGATTATATGGGAGTTCTATTTTTTCTAGAAGTTTTAATGGCTCAAGTCTGGGAATTGATAGGCTATGACTCTTTGACTTTGTGATTCATATTACACTTTTGTTCACTTGATCTAGAACTTTTCCACTTATGCAAATCAATTACTGGACTTTCTATCTATTTCGCTTGTAAGAACACCATGATTAACTAGCCAATACATAGATCCGTAAGTCAGATATTCTGATAGCTGCCTTGGCTCTGCTGGCCATTACCATAACCACCCTCACCTTGCCTTTGACAGTTGTGTGCTGCCCCTTGGCCCCTGCCACCTGAGGATTCCACTGCATTTAGGTTTCCAAATTCAGTGGCTGCATTTCCCACTATAAAGCCTGGGCTGCAGAGAAGAACATCACTCCCCTCACAAACTTATTTCTCACAGCTGTGGTGAAAGGCATGTCCATTGGACTTTCCCAGTGTGTGAGTAGGTCTTAAATGACAATCTCCCTAAGCCTTTGAATCTCTTCCTCTATATTAAACCAAGACAGTCCTGACATTTCCAACTCACTCATTATAGGCCACCTTTTAGTCCATGTTTCAGCCAATTAACTATTAGAACACTTTCTAACTACCCAAGCTGCAATATTAAATGCAGTATATTTCTTTTGCAGTTAATTTCTATTCCTAGTTTGCTGAGTATTTTTATCATGAAAGGGTGTTGGATTTTGTCAAATGCTTTCTCTGTTGTTTGTTTGGTTTTTTTTGATGATCATGTGTTTTTCATATCCTGTCTTGATATGACTGGGGTTGGGAAACCAGACATACCGTCCAAGGACAGAGCAAGGAACAACAGATGAAGGTATGTCTGATTTAGGGATGGCTGATGACCTGGTAGGTAGGCAGCATTCAGTTATAGGACAGTCAATTGACAGCTTGGATTCTGAAATTTGGTAGTCAACCTCAAGTGTTTCAAGGTATGAACTCAAGGTGGGGAAAAATGTGGATGTGGGAAGATTGAAGACAGACCCAGGTCTTGGATCAGGGGTGGGTGGCAGGGCCCTACAGCCAAAGGACTTGGGAAGGTATCTGTTCCCTAGGACATTAGTCAACAAAGGGGAAATTAGAGGTGGGCTCAGTTTTCACTGAAGCCCTGAGCTAGAAGCTCTAGGTTCCTTAAAGTGATCCTGCCTCTGACTCATTGGATTTATGCTACACACATAGGAGATTGTAAATTTTCTTTTCTCCCCCAATTGTCTCTTCCGTTCCACCAAAGGAAACCTCTAGCTGCCACCGGCGGCCGAGGCGCCCGGGGGTGGGTGAACATCTCTAATGAGTCTTCGGGCACAGCCTGAATGTACAGAGTGTGGAGGGAAAGACGGACACCCTGGAGACTCGACCAGCGGCTGGGGAACACCCTGCCAACACCGCGACAGCTTAGGAGCCTTCCGAGAGGATTCTCGAGGCCCAAGCCAGTCTAAACCCGCAATGGGCATTTTAGCGGTCCCAGGGCATCGCCCGGTGACACCAGCGGCTGAGTAGGGCTTCCGGTTACATAAATTACCCTGTGATTTCTGTCTGGCCGGCCCTGGCCGTGCCTGCATTTTACCGGGCACTCAACGCAGGCGGCGTTTCAGCCCACGGTTTGTACCTGCTGGGGGTGGACTGAGGCCCTGCAGGGAGCCAAAGGCCACAGACTCTCAGACAA
>NC_138385.1:4001866-4022796 GCF_054177405.1 Leptonychotes weddellii | reverse complement strand
CTCCGCCATCTTGCTCCGCCCCTGGTCTCCTACTTCTTTAAATTGATAGTCGCAGGTAGAAACTTGATCACATTAAGTTTGCATGTTTGTTGTTTGCTGTATTTTCTTTTTTTAACAAGACTGCTACATAGGTAATGCTGTGTACTTCCATTATGAGGAACATAATGTTTATTGTCCTTTGTGCTGAAGTTGACAGTCATCAATGAACATCACCTTTATTTGTGTATTGGGGGTTGCAGAGTAATGATTTTCTAATTCTCTCATTCATTCTTAGTTTATTAGCTGAAAAACTTCTATATGTAGAAAGGTTTCCTTGTCCACCATTTGGTTATCTTGAGGGAATCATATATTTGTTGTGTTTTTACATCGTTTAAATATCTTCTGCATCGGGGCGCCTGGGTGGCTCAGTCGGTTAAGCATCTGCCCTCGGCTCAGGTCATGATCCCAGGATCCTGGGATCGAGCCCCGCATCAGGCTCCCTCTCAGCAGGGAGCCTGCTTCTCCCTCTCTCTCTGCTGTTCCCCCTGCTTGTGCTCTATCCCTCTCTCTCTCAAATAAATAATAAAATCTTAAAAAAAATGTTTTAAATATCTTCTGCATCAATATTTTGTACACTTTTAACTTACAGTGTTTACTTGTGATTTTTTCCTTTAGTACCTGGTCATATCTGCAAAAAAAAAAATATGTCTGTTTTATAAGTATTTTCAAAGAATTGGCATTTGTTAGTTGGTCTTACTGTTTTCTAATTCATTATTTCTACACTTACCTTCATTATTTCCAACCTTTTACTCCTTTGGGTTTAATACAATGTTCATTCCTTAGCTTCTTGAATTTCTTGGGTACTTTATTTCTTTTTCTGATACACCTATTTAAGACTATATAATTCAGATTACCATTTGGGCTATACTGCACATGTCATGCTATGTAGCTGCATGTGTTTTGCTTGAATTTTTTTTAAAGATTTATTTATTTATTTATTTTTTAAAGATTTTATTTATTTAATTGACAGAGAGAGACAGCATGAGAGGGAACACAAGCAGGGGGTAGTGGGAGAGGGAGAAGCAGGCTTCTGGCCGAGCAAGGAGCCCGATGCAGGACTCGATCCCAGGACCCTGGGATCATGACCTGAGCCGGAGGCAGTCGCCTTAAACCACTCAGCCACCCAGGCGCCCCTAAAGATTTATTTTTTTATTTTAGAGAGTGGGAAGGGGCAGAGGGAGAGAGAGAATTTCCAGCAGACTCCCCGCTGAGCGTGAAGCCCAACACAGGGTTCAGTTTCATGACCCTGAGATCATGACCTGAGCCAAAATCAAGAGTTGGATGCTCAATTGACTGAGCCACCCAGGTGTCCTGTATTGCTTGAATTTTTAACAAGTTGGCTAGATCATTCTATTACTTATGCTATTAGAATATTTTCAGTGTATATCTCAAAATTAGAAAGTGTAAAAATTATTTTGAGAAAACTGTGAAGATTATGAGAGAGTGTTATTTGGAGGAAGTTTCAGGGTTTGACAGTATTTTATTTTAATTTTGTTATTAATTACAGAAGAGACTTAAACATAATTAACTGCTGGTGACAGAGTTGGGTTTAACCCAGGGAAGCAAAGAAGTTTAACACTAGAAGATCAATCAATATAATTGGCCACATGTAACAGTCAGGATTGTTCAGGAAATTCAAAAACACCATAAATATTTAACATGGAGGGAATTTAATGGAAGGAATTAGTTATACAAGTGATAGAGAAGCCAAGCAGGGGAGAATTGGGAAACCCTGTAATTAGCAATACAAGGAAGTCTCTCCCACCTCTAGGCTAGAAGAACAAGAAGAGGAAATAGTGTTACTAGATCCTGGATTTTGGATTCAATAGAGTCTGGAGCCATGATGGGTCAATGATGGTAGCTGGAGCCATGAAGAATATGTAGCCATTGAAGGAAATGCCACTTGATATAGAGGAAGGAGGAGAAAATCTCTGACTGCTCTATTCTTCTGGGTTCTAATCTCTTGATGGACGGTGTCTTCAATTAGCTGAACCAGAATGACAACGAAATGTTGGTGAGTTTAGGAATTGTAGCCTGCAGGGGTCAGCCCCTGTATAATCTAGAGCAGAGCAGGGAGAGTGATGGATGGATCTGGGGGTGAGTAGGACCAGGATTGCCTTATTGCATTAATGGATTAAATGAGAAAAATCAGATCTAAATTGATACAGAAAAGTATCTGATAAAAATCAATATCCATTCATCATAAAAAAAAAGAGATGTTAGTCCAAAGTATGAGACTGGAATTATGGGTTTTGAGGAGGAAGACCAGAGAGATAAAGTGCCATTCTCATCACATCACATCAAGGGTACATAATATCAACATGATTTGTCACTGTTGATGTTGACCTTGATCACCAATTGTGGTAGTGTTTGTCAGGGTTCTCCCTCCCTTGAGCTCAGGTGCAGAAATAAGGAAAGGAGAGAAGAGAGGGGTCAGCACTTGACTAATTTCCTAAATTACCTGCCCAGGCATCAGGACTAACCATGGCTAACTTGTCACACAGATTAGAACCCAACAAAAAAAAAATTCAGCCTCGACTTCTTGCAGTGTAACAGAAATCTTCTAACATGGACAATAATGAACAGGATCATCGTGTGTATAGAGAAGATAAGGGAGTTTGGGTCCAGCTTAGAGGAACCCTGAATATCAGAGTATAGCATGTGAACCTAACTTTATGGGTGGCAGGGAATTAAGCAGCAGAGTGCCACGATCACATCCGGGCCCCTGTCATCCTTCATTCTTCTTGGTAGTGGGGGCTGGAGCTATTTTCTCATGTACTGCCTGTTTGCTCACCTTCCTCACTGGGTACTTATCAATACTTCAGAAGGGTGCCATTTAAACTCCCATATGAGAACAATATTTTGCTCATTTTGAGACCAAAGTATTTCAGTAAAGAATCACATTTGCTTTACATGTGTTCCCTTTTTACTCTTTCAGGTTAATCTCCATCCAGTGGCTGTGCTCTGCATCATGGCCCCAAACCCAGGCAAGCATGAAGTCTTGATGAGGAACCGAAAACACTAGCTGAGTTTCCTCATTGTATAGCATGAACTCGCTAACCCATGGTCATGTACACAATTACAGTTTCCATCTGAATCTTGGTTGTAGGCTTATTTCTTTGCATAGGTATCACCTTAATTGGCTTGACTTTTCTGTCACTAGA
Source organism: Leptonychotes weddellii (assembly GCF_054177405.1). NCBI lineage: Eukaryota > Metazoa > Chordata > Mammalia > Carnivora > Phocidae > Leptonychotes > Leptonychotes weddellii. The sequence goes on along the minus strand of NC_138385.1, from coordinate 4,019,593 downwards.
ATGGTGGAGTTGCTAACCAAATACAAATTCTTAGGTTTTGACTTAAGCAAAAGTGAACTAACTTACTGAGTACTTATTTCACACACTCACTTCCCAGTAATAGTGATAGGAAAGTGAGGCCCAGAACTTGGGCGGCTCAGGCACTTTCTTCTGGTGTACTGGCCCTGAACATGTATGCGAGCAGGAGAAGGGCCGGAATGTTTCTCTTATTAGGAAGAGAGTTAAAGGTCTCTGTCTCTTGAATGTGCCAGGGGATACTTTAGGAAAATACTTGGTTTTATACTTCTGGAGCCCATTGGAATATTGTACCCCCCCCAAACCCAATTTGACTTCCTACTGTGCCATTTCTTCCTAAATTGGTCATTTCTTCCTAAACGGTAGAGCTGTCCCTCCAGTACTTGGAGGATACTGGCTCAGCTTGCTCACTCTGCAGGGAGCAATCTCTTGCCATCATTTTATTCTTTCACAGCATGGTACTGATTTTCATGAAAAATGTGACTTTTTAAAGTTACAGATAGACTAGGATGGTTCTGTCTACTGTTGGCTGTGTTAAGTATCAGGCACTTCTACAGATGTTTAGAGAGGTGTACTTGTGTTACTGATCTTATCTATGTTTATGGTTGTGTTGATATGTTGCGTGTATTAGAGGCCAAATAAAGTTGATCCAACAACACCATGTGAGTTTTGAGTGAGATGATTTTATTTAGCAAATATTTCCTGAACTCCTACTGAGTGCCAAGGCCCATGCTGGGCCCAGGAATACAGAGCACGACATGCGACCCTTGCTCCAAGGAGCTCACAATCTTGGTGGCATTGCTGCTACAAACCTTTGACTGTTTTCCAGAGTCCTAACAAGATTGATTCTAACAGTTTCTGCTTGATTTTTTGATGTTTCTGTGGTTCTAAAGAAATCCTTTTTAGAAAAATTTAAAACTATGATATCAATTCTTGAATAGTTGTAGTACTACTCAGGTTATGCATTTCATCTAGGATAAGTGTGAGTAGTTTCTGATTTTTGAGGAATTGCACAATTTCATTTAAGTTCTTGAACTTACGTACATAAATTTGTTCTTAGTATTTCCCTTTTATCCTTCTAACGTCTGTAGTGTAATGCTTGTGGGCCTGCAGTGATACCCAGTTTCAGTTTTGATATTGGTAATGTATGTCTCCTCTTCTTTTTACTTTGTCTGTCTGGCTAGAGTTGTAAAATTTATGGGATGCAGCCAGTCAGTGTTAAGAGGGAAAATTATAGCATTTAATGCTTAGATTAAGAAAGATCTCAAATCAATAATCTGTTTCCACCTTAACTTAGAAAAAGAAGAAAAAACCCAAAACGATCAGAAGAAAAGAAAGAAATAAGCAAAGAAACAAAACAACAGAAGAGAAAGAAATAAAATTGAAATAGATCTTTTCTTTGGTCTGGAGATGATTTTAGAGTATGCTGTTTAATTTCCAAGTGTTTTGAGGTTTTTCTTGTCCTTCCACTACTGTTTGATTTCTAATTTGATTCCTTTATTTCAGAAAATATACTCTGGATCATTTAAATTTAAAAAACATTTTAATTACACAGGATAGAGTCTATCTTGGTGAATGCTCCATGTGTACTTGAAGTAAATGTGCATTTTGCTGTGTTGGTGCAGTGATATTTGGATCCAAAGTGTTTGTGACTAACCCAGGGCCCCATCTGAGCCCTGCCAATGGTTCAGTTCTCTAAACTTTTGGCATCCTGTTTATGGTGAGATTCCAGCATGAGCAGCTCAGGTATAATCAGAACTTCCTACATAACTTGATGGGATCCCTTGCTCATATTGGTTCCTCTTCACCATTTTCCCCTCACTCTCTGGCTACCAGGAGATTCTTTTCTGGTCCTCTAACTAGGAGGGGATCTATAATCTCCCCTCTCTGTTGTGTACTTCCTTTGAATGGATTTGCCTAGGTGGCCAAGTGGTGGAATAAGAGAAAAATAGCAAAGTAGTTACCTCTCACTTTTTTGTACCAAAGATCTTCTTTACCAGAGACACATATTACCTTCCCTCCAAGTCTTAGATACCTGGCCTGCTGTTGCTGAGGCTCCACCACAGGGTTTCAGCTTTGGGCCTGGGGCTTTACTTCCACCTATGTGATAAATCCCTCAGTACATTGATGCTAGTTTGCTCTACACCAGTGACCAACAGATAGTTCCCATAAATGGCTAGATTCTAAACATTTTTGGCTTTGAAGGCTATATTTTCTCTAAGATAGATTTTATATTTTATTTTCATATTATATTCATATTAATATCAAATTTAATGTATATTTCTATTTAACATTTATAATTTATTTATATATCAAATTGTTAATTTATTTAATATTTATAGTATTAATTATTTATATTTTTATATTTAGTTTTTACCTAATGTCCTTTTTTGGTTACGGGATCATGTTCAGTATACCACATTCCATGTAGCTGTCATGTTTCCTTAAGATTCTCTGCAGTGACAGTTTCTCAGACTTTCCATTCTTTTTGATGATGACAATTTTGAGGAGTACTGGTTAGGTATACTATAGAATGTCCCTCTATTTGAATTTGTCTGGTGTCTTTCTTGTAAGTAGATCGTTGTTGTGAGTCTGGGGAGTAAGACCAGAAAGGTAAAGTGCTCTTCTCATCACATCACATCAAGGGTACATTCTATCAATATGACTCATCGCTGGTGATGTTGATCTTGATTACCTGGCTGAGATGGTGTTGGTTAGGCTTCTCCCCCAAATGTTCTTTTCTCTCTCTTTCCATGCTCTATTATTTGGAAGTCACTCTGTGCAGGCCACAGTTAAGGAGTGAGGGTTATGTTTCATCTCCTTGAGTGGGGGAGTATCTACATAAACGATTTGGAATTCTTTGGCATAAGAAATTTTTCTGTTCTCACTATGAGCTCATGGATATTTATTTTATGCTTTGGGTTATAATGCAGTACAAGTTTTATTTATTTGCTCAAATTTTTCCAGATTTGGCCATTGGGAGCTCTTTTCATTGACTCCTGTGACCCTTTGACATACCCCATCATTGTTTTGTTTGTTTTTGAGCATTTCCTTATATTCTGGCATGACAAGACGTCCCAGGTTTATCTGTATATTTCCTGCACCAGCCTCAGAATCATTTATTTCCTTTAGGATCCCTGGTTTTCTTTATTGGGAAATAAGATCAGAAATTGATACTACATGCATCCATTGCCACTGGTATGTCCTTGCTTCTAGGCTTTCTCAGCTGACAGAGCAAGAAGGTATATGTGTATATATAACACTTAGTTTTTGTAGTTCTCAGGTAACTGCTCTATATTTTTTTCCCTTAAGGTTTATAGTTACTTTCAATGGAACAGACAAGGAAGAATATGCTTAATTCATCTTGACCCTAGACCACTTACATTTAATGTAATTATACCATTATACCATTTGCCTGTTACTTTCTAGTCATCCATCTTGTCTTTGTTCCTCCTTTCTTTTCTGCAAACTTTTTCTGATAAATTCTGATAAATTGACTATTTTTTATGATTCCATTTTATGCATACTATTGGTTGATAGTTATATATCTTTTGGATTTTTGTGGTTGCTCTATGTTTGCAGTATCAAGTTTTACTTATTAGACTACCTTCAAGTAATATTATACCAATTCAGGCATAATATAATATCCTTAAAACAGTAAACTTCCATTTCCTCCCTTCAATATATCGTCGCTATACTTGCTTTATATCAGAAGCCAGCACACTTTCCCATAAAAAGACAGATAGTAAATATGTAGTTTTTGCAGACTGCAAAGTCCATTACATATATAAGCCTTTAAAACTATTCTTAGTTCAAAGGCTGAACAGGAACATGCCACAATCTGGATTTGGCCTACAGGTAGCAGTTTGCAGACATTTGCCTTAGAGAGTCAATTGTCTTTTAAGGTGTCTAAATATAAGAAAAAATTGCCTTTTATATTTACCTTCATTTTTACAATTTCTGGTGCTTGTCATTTCTTTGTATATACCCACATTTACACATACTAGTATATTCCATCTGCATGAAGAATTTTCTTTAAAATTTCTTAGTGTATTGCTGGCAATGAATTTTCTCGGCTTTTGTTTGTCTGTAAAATTATTTCCCATTCATTTTTTTAAGAGACACATCATCTTTTTTTAAAGATGTGCTTATTTATTTTAGAGAGAGGGAGCACGCCCGCACAAGTGGGGGCAGGGGCAGAGGAAGAGAATTTTTCAAGCAGAGTCCCCGCTGAGTGAGGAGCCTGCTGTGGAGCTGGATCCCAGGACCCATGAGATCATGACCTGAACCGAAATCAAGAGTCGGATGCTCAGCTGGCTGCGCCACGCAGGGTCCCCCCCATTCATTTTTAAACAAAATTTTCACTAGATACAGGATTTTGGGTTGAGAAGTTGTTTTCCCCTCCTTCTAACACTTTAAAGATCATTATTTTTTGCTTTCTGGATGAAAATCTGTAATTCTCATTTTTCTCTATACATAATATTTCTCTTTCTTCTTGTTGCCCTTGTTTTCTTTATGTAAACTTTTCTTTCATTTTCAATAGTTTGGGTATTATGTGTCCTTTTTATCCTGGTTAGTGTTTCATGAGCTAATTGGCTCTGTGTGTGTGTGTATTTTGTCTTTTGCTTATTTTAGAAAATTCTTGTCTATAATCTCTTCAAATATATCTTCTACCATGTTCTTTACCTCTTTCTTATTCCGGAACTTCAGAATAACACACAAACTACATCATTTTATATTATCTCGCCACTTTTGGATGCTCTATTCTATTTTTCAGTTCTTTTTGTCCTCTTTGTATTTCATTTGAATAATTTCTAATTACTTATCTCAAATTAATTCTCCTTCCTCTACCATGTTCAGTCTGTTTATAATCCTTTTAGCAGATACTGTTTTTTAATTCTAGCATTTCCATTTCATTGTCTTATTGTTTATATCTGTGTTAAAATTACCAATCTTTTTATGCACACTATTCATCTTTTCTTCTAGATTATTTAGCATGTGAATCATAGGTGATTTAAAGTTTCTTCCTAATACAACTAGCATATAGATCACCTTGGAGTACAGTTCTATTTATTGTTTTTACTATTGGCAGTGGGTTGACAGTTCTGGATTTTGAACTGTTGGGTTTTTGTAATTTTTTTTTTTTATTGGATGCCAGCCAGACATCATTTGTAGGAGAACAGCAGAGACCGAGGTAAATAGCATTTATGGTTGGAAATTGGCATGCCTTTTCTTCTACTAGGCTGTTAGTGTGTGGGAAGTAGGACATATAGTCAGTAGTTTAGCTGGGTCCAGGTTCATTGTTGCTACGAGCTTCAAAATCTTCCCCTGGTGAGCTGCCTTTCCCTGTGCTTCCTATAGGGCCTGTGATGCCAGGGTTTTCCCAGAGTCCCTGCTGTCTCGGCTGCCAGCAGTCTCAGCAGGCTGCACCACAGAGGGCCTCTCCATCTGTGCACTTTCCCTCTCCCACTCCTGTTTTCACTACCTTATTCTTTATTGAGATATAATTCATATACCATATGATTTATCATTTTAAAGTGTACAATTCAGTGCTTTTTATTTTTATTTTATTTTTTTAAGGTTTTATTTATTTGACAGAGAGAGACACAGTGAGAGAGGGAACACAAGCAGGGGGAGTGGGAGAGGGAGGAGCCACAGGGAGCCTGATGCGGGGCTCGATCCCAGGACACTGGGATCGTGACCTGAGCCGAAGGCAGACGCTTAACGACTGAGCCACCCAGGCACCCAATTCAGTGCTTTTTAGTATATTCACTAGATTGTGGACCATCACCACTAACTCTAGAACATTTTCATCACCTCAAAAAGAAGCTATCACTCATTGGCAGTGACTTTCCATTACCCCTTTCCCTAGCCCTAGGCAAGCATGAATCTATTTGTCTCTATTGATTTGCCTATTCTGGATATTTCATACGAATACAGTAATAAAATATGTAGTCTTTTCTGTCTGGTTTCTCTGCCTAATCATGCAGTATTCAATGTTCATCCATATTGTACCATGTATCAGCATTTCATCTATTTGTATTGGCCAGTAATATTACATTATATGGATAGACCATATTTTAATGCATTCATCAGTTGGTGGACATTTGGATTGTTTCCCAGTTTGGGTGATTATGTATAAGGAATGATGCTATGCACATTTTTGTATAGGTTTTTGTATGGACATATGTTTTCACTTCTCTTGGATATATACTTGGGAGTAGTATCAGTGGGTCATATGGTTACACTCTATGTTTAACTTTTTGAGGAACTGCTGACTGCTTTGCACAGTGACTGCACCATTTTACGTTCCCACTAGCAATATATGAAGATTTCAATTTCTCCATACCATCGCCAACAGTTGTTATTTTCTCTTTTTATTTTAGCCAGCAAGTTTGAAGTCCTTACTCACTGTAGTTTTGACTTGCATTTCCTTAACGATTCTGTTGAGCATCTCTTCATGTGCTTACTGGTTATTTACACATCTTATTTGGAGAAATATCTATTCAAAATTTTTGTTCCTTTTAAAATCGGTTGATTTTTCTTTGTTGAGTTGTAATAATTCTTTACATATTCTGGATACTAGACATTTATCATATATATGATTAAAAGTGTTTTCTCCTAATCTGTGGGTGGTCTTCTATTTTTTTCATGATGTCCTTTGAAGCACAAGCATTTTTAATTTTAATGAAATCCAATTTATCTTTTCTTTTGTCACGTGTGTATTGGTATCTGCTATGGACTGAACTGTGTCTCTACCCCCAAATTCATGTTAAAGCCTTATCCCCATGTGACGGTATTTGAAGATGGGCCTTTGGGAGACAGAGTTAGATGAGTTTATGATGGTGGGGTCCCCATGATGGGATTAGTGCCCTTATACTGTCTTTCTGTGTGTGAGCATGGAGGAAAGGATGCAGAAAGAAAGTGCCCCTCTACAAGCCAAGAAAAGGATTCTTACTAGATATTGAACCCTGCCATGAACCTGCTATTGGACTACCAGTCTCCAGAGCCGTGAGAAAGAAATTTCTATTATTTAAGCCACCCAGTCTATAGTGTTTTGTTATGGTAGCCCAAGCAGACTAAGATTGTGTCATATCTAAGAAATTATTGCCTAACACGACTTCACGAAGATTTACTCCCATGCTTTTCAATAACTATTATTCATAATCATCTATCATATTTAGGTTCAGTAACACTAATGAAACTATCCTATGGAAGAGACATGCAGAAAGGGAAGAATGAAGCATTCCCAAGAGAGCGCTTCCCTGGGTAAGTGAAGAGAGTATCCACTCCATGAAGTTCTCCCTGAACCCAGCAGGAGACGGCAGGAGCCATCTTCACATGTCTGTGGCTGGCTGGCCGTGTGTGGGACGTGTCTGGCAGTCTGCGGGTGCAGCTGACAACCAAAGCTGAAAAGGAGCACAAGAAGAGTTAGCACTTGTTTTTTGAAATAGAGGATACTTCCATTGTTTCCAGAATCCAATCAGATGTTCAAGCCCCCCACAATACAGACATTTACAGTGCCAGAGAGTTTCAAAATCCCACTAGGCAGCCACCATGAGTCCTTCTTTATCCCTTGTTACTTTACTCTTGAGCTTCACATACTCAAGACATTCTTGAGTATCCACCGGGTGGGGGTGGGGGGTGAAGGTATAAACATGTTTGGGTACCATGGTCCTTTTCTCACATTAAAAGATAATCCATGGACCCCTACAAGAAAGCAATGGGAGCTCAATATTACAGCCACTCTCGATTCAGAACAGCTTCTGTGGGCACTGGTGTTTTACTCATCTTAACAGCAACTGCCAACAGTCTGTGGGAAACATGATAGTTCCCATTTTAGATAGTTTCTCAAGTTCTCAGAGAGGTAAGGCAATTTCCTCAAGATCTCACCCTAGAGATCTTGCTCTGGGTGGACCTCCCACAGTTGGCAGTGATTGGCAAAAGGGTTTTGTGGAGGGAGAGTGGGAAGCACCCATAGTCCACTTGGTGAAGGGGGTGGGGATTAGGGTAGTCCTTTTCCTGATTTCTATGAACTTGGGCTTTGGGTTCAACCTCTAGCTAAAGAAATGGCCTGAGAAGCCCAGGGTTGGGACAATGTAATCTACAACAGAGGACTCATCCACATCGAGAATGAAGGTGTCTTTTTAGTCTCTCTACAGATGTTGGAACATAGCAGGCCATCTCTTTGGGGGAGATTCTAGCTCCTGGTGGATCCCTGAAGAGCTTCATTCATACAATTGAAACCAAGAATAATTCCTCACTTTGTAAAGGATTAATCAAGCGTGTTTCAAGCTCATTTCAAAGAGAGTTTAATTGCCGAAAATATACAAGACACATTATACTTGAGGGCTGTAGACAAGTGCAGAATTTATGATAGGGCTGTAGGAGAGCAGAGGGCTGTAGAGACAGCCAGCTTTCACCTGTGTGTTCTGCTGTGGGATGTCTTGCTTTATCACATGGTGCTTATTAAATTTGACTATTTGGTGGTAACTGTGGAAGCTGGGAGATGTATTCACATGTATCTCTGTGTGCACGAATGAGAAAGGTGACACTTTGAAAGCTTTGAACCAGAAAAGCAATTATTACCAGTAAGTGTTCTCTGGTTCCGTGTTTCCTGCTGTTCATTCAGGGATGGCAAGGAATTTTGAAAGAAGAAAAAGTTTGCCAATTTAAAGATGCCAATTTAAAAAATTTAAACAACCTGAAAAGGATTATAACCTGCAGACTAGTTTCCAGTGTGTCATCTGAGATGCCGTATTGGAGATAGAAGGGACACAGTACCTCTTTAGGGATGTTTTAAAATTTTGCTCACAACTGTGAACTCCTTCTTGCTGAAATCTAGGAGTGCCATATGGGTGAATGAAACCAAAACTGCAGTTAGGTTTACTCTTAAAAGAGAGGCCTCACCGGCAAGGAAGGATGAAGTTCAAGCAAAAATCTAGTCTCCAATCAGTTTATGCGGCTCCAGAGGTGAAGAGGAAGTGAAGTTGTGGGCAGCAAGTCACTGTTGGAAAAGTATCCTCTCTGAGGAAAGCAGTGAAGGCTCATGAGTGCATTCTGTGTCGCTCTCCTCTCCACTCCCAGTCCCTATCTCAGTCATGCTCTCAGCAGCTCACTCCTGGACAGATGGTATGTTCTTTCTCTACTGATCAGTCTCTTTGCCTCAAGCCGTTCCCTGACCTCTGCCCTGCAGCCGGGAGAGTGTCTTGGAATGCCTGGCTAGTCAAGACTCAACCATGCTTGAAAATATTCACTGGCCCCCAAGTAAGTTTGTACTGCAAGCCTGTATCCAGCTGTCCTTCTTTCCCATGCCTGTGGCCAGCAGCCTGAATTAGACACTTGTCACTGCTCACCCTCTCACCAATGTCCTCGGATCTAGTCCCTTGCCCCTTAAATTCACCTGCCACTTGGTTAACAGAAGGTCCAGTGTAAATGCCAATCTCTGTTACATGGTTAGACTCATCTGTTACTGTGTATATTTCTTCTAGGAAGAGCAAAACCACACTGAAGATTACACAAGTTCTGTACCCCAATTAGTATATCTGGTTCTCACAGGACTATGACTTAGCAATTCTGTAACTGCTTATATGTTTACTAGGTGGGAATGAATAGTGAACCTATTTGAGATAATGAGGGCCAGGTTGCTCAATGTCAGAGAAAAAAGAAATCATTACATGTAATGAAAAAGAAAGGCTGGTGGTTGGCAGATGAGGCTAGACAGAGAGACAGAAGCTAGATCTTTAACCCAGCATGTTAGGCTGAGGATCTTGACTTTATGTTGAGGGCAAAGGACAATTGAGAGAAGGGGAAGGCACTATTTGGTTTTAAGCAGATTAATTCTTTATTTTTTATAGTATTTATTTTTCATTCATTCATTTATTTTACTTGAGGTAAAATTCACATAACATGAATTCATTTTATAGTGCCCAGTTCAGTGCCATTTAGTACATTTGCAGTTGTATGACTATCACCTCTATCTGGTTCCAAAATATTTTCATCACCCCAAAAGCAAACCTCATATCCATTAAGTAGTCACACTCCCCATTCCCTCCTCCCCGACCCCGGTCAACCACTAACCTGCTTTCTCTATGAATTTACCTATTCTGTATATCTCATATAAATGGAATTTGCAATATGTTATCTTTATGTCTGGCTTCTTTCATTCAGCAAAGTTTTCAAGGTTCATCCATGCTGTAGCATGTGTCAGGACTTCATTCTTTTTCGTGGCTGAATATTTCTTTATAAGCCTATACATTTTGCTTATTCATTCACAAATTGATGGACATTTGGGTTGTTTCTACCTTTTGCTATTGTGAATTGTGCTTTGATGAACATCTGTACACAAGTATTTGTTTGAATACCTGTTTTCAATTATTTTGAGCATATACATAGGAGTGGAATTGATAAGTCATATAGTGATTCTACGTTTAACTTTTTGACAAACTGACAACCTTTTACCACTGGCAAACATTTTTCACAACAGCTGCACCGTTTTTCATTCTTACCACCAATGTACAAGGGTTTCAATTTATTCATATCCTCACAAACACTTTTTACTTTTCAAATGATGATGATGATGATTGCCATTCTAGCAGGTCTGAAGTAGTATCCCATTTGGTTTTGATTTGCATTTCTCTAATGACTAATGATGTTGAACATCTTTTCATGTGCTTTTTAGTCATTTGTGTATCTTATTATAAAAAATGTCTATTCAAGACTTTTTGCTCATTTTTAAATTGTCTTTTTGTGTGTGTTGAGTTGAAAGAGTTCTTTATAAATTGTGAATAATAGACTATTATCAGATATATGATTTATTGACATTTTTGTCCATTCTGCAAGTTGTACCTTATCTTTTAAAATTTTCTTCCCAGATCTATTGAGATATAATTGACACATAACATCTGAAGTTTAAGGTGTACAACATGTTGACTTGATAGATCTATAAACTGCAAAATGATTATCACCGTAGTATTAGCTGCCACCTCTCTCTTGTCACATAGTTATCATTTCTGTTTTGGAGAACATTTAAGATCTACTCTCAGCAACACTCAAGGATATGACACAGTATTATTAGCTATAATCACCATGCTTTGCATTAACGTACTCTGATCTCTGTTTCTCTGAGCTTGTCCTTTTTGGATTCCACATATAAGTGATATCATACAGTATTTTTCTGTCTGGCTTATTTCACTTAGCATAATGTCCTCAAGCTCCATGCAAGTTGCTACAAATGGCAGGATTTCCTACTTTCTCATGGCCAAATAATATTCCACTGTGTATATAAACCACATTTTCTTTATTCATTCATCCATTGATGGACACTTACGTTGTTTCCATGTGTTGGCCATTGTGAATAATGCTGCAATAAACATGGGAGTGCAGATATCTTTTTTTTTATTTTTTTTAATTTTAATTTTTTTTTAAAGATTTATTTATTTGACAGAGAGAGACAGCTAGAGAGGGAACACAAGCAGGGGGAGTGGAAGAGGGAGAAGCAGGCTCCTGGCCGAGCAGGGAGCCTGATGCGGGGCTCGATCCCAGGACCCTGGGATCATGACCTGAGCCGAAGGCAGACGCTTAACGACTGAGCCACCCAGGCGCCCCAGGAGTGCAGATATCTTTTCAATAATCTGCTTTCATTTCCTTTGGATATATACCTAGAAGTGGGATTGCTGCATCATATGGTAGCTGTCTTGATTGTGTCTGTTGATGCACAGAAGTTTTTACTTTTGATGAAATCCAATTTACCTATTTTTTCTTTCATTGGCTGTTTTGGTGTCATATCCATGAAATCATTGCCAGATCCAATGCCATGAAGGTTTTTCTTTATGTTTTCTTCTGAGAGTTTTATACTTTTAGCTATTAAGCTAAAATCTTTGATCCATTTTGAGTTAATTTTTGTATATGGTGTAAGGTAAGTGTCCAACTTCACTTTTTTTGCATGTGGATATCTAGTTTCTCCAGCATCATCTGTTGGAAAGACTGTCCTTACCCATTGCATATTCTTGATACCCTTGTAAAAAATCATTTGACCTTATATGAGAGAGTTTATTTCTGGGATCCCCATTCTATTCCACTGTTCTGCATGTCTATCTTCATACCAATACCATGTCATTTTATTACTATAGCTTTGTAGTAAGTTTTGAAATTAGGAAATGTGATTCCTCCAAATTTGTTCTTTTTCAAGATTGTTTTGCCTATTCTGGGTTCCTTGAGATTCCATATACACTTTATTATTTTATTTTACTTAAATTCAAGTGATTAACATATAGTGTATTATTAGTTTTAGACATAGAGTTCAGGGATTCTGAACACCCAGTGCTCATTACATCACATGCCGTCCTTAATGCCCATCACCCAGTTACCCCATCCCCCCACCCACCTCCCCTCCAGCAACCCTCAGTTTGTTTCCTATACTTAAGAGTCTCTTATGGTTTGTCTCCCTCTCTGATTTTGTCTTATTTTCCCTCCCTTCCCCTATGATCCTCTGTTTTGTTTCTTAAATTCCACATGAGTGAAATCATATGGTAATTGTCTTTCTCTAATTAACTTATTTCACTTTGCATAATACCCTTTAGTTCCATCCACATCATTGCAAATGGTAAGATCTCATCTTTTTGATGGCTGAGTAATATTCCATTGTATATATATACACCACATCTTCTTTATCCATTCATCTGTCGATGGCCATCTGGGCTCTTTACTACTAGGTATTTACCCAAAGGATACAAAAGTAGTGATCCAAAGGGGCACCTGCACTCCATATACACTTTAGAATCAGCTTTTCCATTTCTTCAAAAAGGGTTGTTGGGATTTCTTATAGGGATGGTATTGAATCTGTAATTTGCTTTGATAGGATTGCTATCTTAACAAATTAAGTCTTCAAATCCATGAATGCAAAATGTCTTTCCATATGCTGAAGTCTTCTTTAATTTCTTTGAGCAATGATTTGTAGTTTTTATTTTTTTTAATTTTTATTAATTTATTTGAAAGAGAGGGAGAGCTTGAGAGAGCACACAAGCAGGGGGAGGGGCAGAGGGAGAGGGAGAAGCAGACTCCCTGCTGAGCAAGGAGCCCAACACGGGGCTTCATCCCAGGACCTGGGATCATGACCTGAGCCAAAGGTAACCGCTTAACCTACTAAGCCACCAAGGCACCCGTTTTGTAGTTTTTAGTGTACAAGTCTTGTACTTCCTTAGATAAACTTATTTTTAAGTACTTTCTTCTCCTTTTGCTTCTTTTTCTTTTTTTTCCACTTTGTATGTCTTTATTTTTGCCTAATCACTCTGGCTAGCACTTCCAGTACAATAAAATAAAAGTGGCAAAAGCAGGAATTCTTGGATTTTTTTAAAAAAAGATTTATTTATTATTTATTTTAGAGAGAGGGAGAAGGGACGACAGGAGAGGGAGAGAGAGAATCTCAAGCAGACTCCCCACTGAGCATGGAGCCCAACTTGGGGCTTGATCTCACAGCCTAAAGAGCATGACCTGAGTAGAAATCAGGAGCCAGATGCTTAACTGACTGAGCCACCCAGGCACCCCTTGGCTTATTTTTTATTTCTTGGCTTAATTTGAAAATTTCAGTCTTTGCCCATTGAGTATGTTACATGTGGGTTTTGCATGAATGCCTTTATCATGTTAAGAAAGTTTCCTTCTATTTCTAGTTTGTTGAAAGTTTTTTATATCATGAAAGAATGTTGGATAGTTTATTTTCTTTTGATGTCTTTGTCTGGGTTTACTACCTGGGTAATTCTGACCTCACAGAATGAGATAGGAAGTATTCCCTCCTCTTCTATATTTTGGGAAGAAATTGAAGATTTGTATAAGTTCTTCTTTCAACTATTGGTAGAATTCACCAGTGAAGTCACCTGGTCTTGGGATGTTCTTTCTTGTGAGACTTTTGGTCACTGATTCATTCTCCTTACCTGTTAAGTCTGTTTGAATTTTATTTTTTTCCTGAGTCAATTTTGGTTGTTTATGTTTTTAAAAATTTATCCATTTCATTTAGGTTATATAATTTCTTGAAGTATAATTGTTCAGAGTATTCTCTAACAATCCTTTTTATTTCTTTCATATCTGTAATACTATTCCCACTTCTATTTTTTATTTTAGTAATTGACTCTTCTTTTTTCTCTTGGTCTTACTAAAGGTTTATCAATATTGTTGATCTTTTCAAAGAAACAGCTTTTCTTAGTGATCACCTTGGACAGAAATTTCCTTAAATGTATGAAACCAAAATTAAAATCCCAATCTTTGCAGGTGTTCTTTTTGTATGTGTTGGACCACACCACACTACGCCACACCACAGAAGGTGACCTAGTATACTGTCCTCATTTCCAGCCAATTTGAGAGTTCCTGTGAATATAGCAATACCTTCAACATTCATCTAATATTATTATGGAAAACAGTCATACTTTACACAATAGCAGAGTTTCACAATAGGCAATTTTATGCTGTTAATTTTAGGCACAGCTTGAGAGTATCATTATTAACTGACTGATCATAATTGATCAAAGTATCAACTCATGATTTCCCATGATGTATCACCTTTAATCTGAGAACCTGAAAACATTTCACATTTCTAATTAGGCTTTCCAACACTCACTGGAGAATGTATATTATTATATAAGTTTGTTTTAAGGATGAGTAACATATAGCAAGTTTATCAGCTATTGAATCTGAGGGGCTCTGTTTTTCATCCAGCTATCCTGACCACCCTCTTGGTAGAGTCCAATTTCCAGCCTTGAGGAGCTTCCTAGTGAATATTCAAATACAGAATTGAGAAAAAGAACTGAGGCACAAAAAATCTTATATAACATGCCCTGAGCCACATAGCTAATTAAAGGTGAGGAAAGAAAAACTCATCTTGGGGTCTTGCTTACTCTGTAGCTCATGTTCTGGTAAGAAAGAAGTACTTTCCAGACAGATCAGAAAGACCAAGCTCAGTTATAGGTGGTCTCAACCCCCAGAAGCATCAAGAGTCAGATTGTTCATCAGTTCAGACACTCGAATAACAGATAATCTTGACCTTTCAAGAGCTTCATAGGGGCCAGGTAGGCTTCTCAGAGTCCAGAGCCTACAGGGCAGGCATAACTTTGGTGAGATTCTAGGGGGTTCTGGAGCTGAACTGCTGCTTTGCAGGCCCACAAATTCTATTTTAGCAGCAACTCCAGAGATAACCAGGCCTTGGGAGCTACCCAGCAGAGACAATAGGACACTGACATATAAACAACTTATAAATCTCAAGGTTTTTCACTGTAGAGGAGGAGGCTATAATGATCTATGTGGTGGTGGATTAGAGCCATAGACATCAGTAAAAACCCTTATTTAGCTTAATACAGACATTGATGATTACATCTAAAAATATTTATAGATATATGAATACACACAGGGTAGTGAACACACATGTAATTCCTTCCTCTGTCAACCAAGGAACCCTAGAAGCAATGACACCTCAGTCGCAATGAGCATACTTAGTGCACAAATCTAGGTTTCTCATACTATTTTACAGGAAAAGGAACAAGTGCTCCACTGAGAAACTGCTGATTCTAGAACTGGGGCAGGAAATATGCAAGATGAGCCTGAAGCATCTTATAATGCCTGAAAATAAAGAAGTGCTGAAAAAACAAACAAAAACATTTCCAGGGCTATGACAAAGGTAATATACAGAGGGAGCGAACAGGAAGAGCTCCCGGTGGCCAAACCTGGAACAATTTAAGCAATAGAAATATATAAAGTTGTGCTGGATTTTAACCCAAAGTATAATGTAGACACCCATGCGTCTATACTGAGAAAAATAATTGACTGATTAAACACATAAATATGGGAGAATAGACAAATCTCCAATGGAGAAAAATTCCAGTTTATGCAGATACTTCCAGTTCAAGTGGCCCTGAAGTATGGGCCACATATGGTGACTTTCTTCCAAGGAGGACAGTATGGACAGGGGGCCAAAAGCAGTAACTTTACAGTAGAGAAACCTAACGGGCATTAACTCAGCCAGGTGATCAAGATAAACATTATCAGTGATAAATCACGCTAATAGTATGTGCTGTTGATATGGTGTGCTGACTTGGTCTTCTTTCCCAAAACACATAACTCCAGACTAATCATGAGTAAAACATCATAAAAAATCCTGACGGAGGGACAATGTACGAAATATCTAATCACTCCTCCCCAAAACAGTCAAGCTCATCAAAAACAAAGAAACCGCCATAGCCAAGGAAATATTACAAATAATGTAACGTGGTATGTTGGCTGGGATCCTGGAACAGAAAACAGACTCTACGTAAACATGGCAGACATCTGAGTAAAGTATGACTTTAGTTAATAATAAATAATGCATCGGGGTGCCTGGGTGGCTCAGTTGGTTAAGCGACTGCCTTCGGCTCAGGTCATGATCCGGGGGTCCCTAGATCGAGTCCCGCATCGGGCTCCCTGCTCAGCAAGGAGTCTGCTTCTGCCTCTGACCCTCTCCCCTCTCATGTGCTCTCCTTCTCATTCTCTCTCTCTCAAATAAATAAATAAATAAAATCTTTAAAATAATAATAATAAATGCATCAATATTAGCTCATTAATTGTAATAAGTGTACCATATTAATGATGTTAATAGTGGGAAACTGGGTGAGGGGCATAAAGAAATTCTGTACTATCTTTGCAAATATTTTCAAATCTAAAATAAAATAGTTTAAAATAAATAGTTTATTGAAAATTTTAAAATAAAAAGGACAAAAAGAAACTGAACAAAACATAATGGGTAGGTTAAAAAAAGAAAGAAAAAAGAAAAGTAAACACAAGCACACAAAACCAGACAGTGTGGAAAAAAACCCTCCTGAATATTCTTTACTTCTTTTCTCTCCTTTAACTCCCAAGCCCATATCATACACAAGTCTGGGTTCTTCCATCTCATAAACAACTCTGGAATCCATTCCTTTTCTCAAGCCCTGCAACCACTGTCTGAAGCTGGCCTCACAGATGTCTTCCCTTGGTTAGAGCAGGGGGCTCCCAATGATGCCAGATGTAGACCTGCAAACACTTATTTGCCCAAGAAGGGCTGTAAGACATCTGCAGCAGTATCCGCCACAGGGGAAGTCTGGCAAGAGCCAGGCAGGAACTCAACTCCTTGCAAAGGACACGAGAGTGCGAGCAGGCTTTAGCTATGCCTGGGCAAGAACATCCGCTTCTCAGAGCAGACACATGATGACTGAGAGTCCGCGGGCTGGGGGCTCCTGCCTGATTTCCCTGGCCCAGGTTAGGACATCTCAGGACCTGGGTGGCATGGACCCACACAGGAAGCTGTGGCTAAAGAGCTGCATCCTAAAAATGAATCCAAAAAAAGTGGGTAGAAGGCCTGCGGCGAGTCCTAGCTGCTGCACCCCTATAATCTTTATCCATCCAGAGCAGGAACACTACTGGACCCAATAGTTGCCGAAAATAAGGAATATGGGAAGGCCCTGTTGGCAAAGGTGTCCCTGTTTCCATCCTGGAGTACCCCACAGCTTCTGATGCTAGGACTTGGGCCAAGAGCACCCGGTTCATGAGGTCGCCCAGGCTCCAGCTCACCTCAGCCTCGTCTGAGCTCCCATGACCCTCCCCTGCTCAGCGCCGGCCAGTCCAGATGGGCTCTGGTGGGGGCGCTCCTCCTTCCACGTCTCCCAGGGCGGCCGAGCCTCTGCACAGCCTGCCGCCCGGGAACCCGAAGGCCCCGCC
>NC_138385.1:3993356-4001366 GCF_054177405.1 Leptonychotes weddellii | reverse complement strand
CTCAGTTTGTTTCCTGTGATTAAGAATTCCTCATATCAGTGAGATCATATGATACATGTCTTTCTCTGTTTGACTTATTTCACTCAACATAATACCCTCCAGTTCTATCCACGTCATTGCAAATGGCAAGATCTCATTCCTTTTCAGCCATCGAATATTCTTAGGACAGAATCTGGCCATCATTCTCCTCTTTCTCTCTCCCCAAAGCCAAACATTCACAAGTCTAATCTGTGGTTTTTATCCCCATGCTACTTCTTTGTTCCAGCTTTTATCATCTCTCATTTAGATTATTTCAGTGCTCTTCAGTCTGGTCTTCCTGTGTCTAGTTTCTCACCATGTCCCTGCAGCCCCCTCCACCCTGACCACTGACACCAAGTGATTTTCCAAACTGAAAATTTAGCCATGCCATTGCACTGCAAATAACAAACAAAAACAAAGACAACAATAAACAACAACAAAATAAAAAGAGGAAAATATTTACAGTCTTCTTGGTGGTGCCTCAGTTTCCTAAAGGGTATATAGCTCAAGCTTAGCCTGGCATATTGTCAGGCTTCCTACCTACTCCTTTAGTTTCATTTCTCCTTATTCTCCCACCCCCATCTTATCTTAGGTACCAGCAATACTCTGGACATTTAACATGTTCCCTCTGCTCAGACTCCTCTGCCTGCCTTGTCTGCCTTTGTTCTTCAAAGCCCTGTCCGGGTGTCCCCTACTCTGGAAAGCCTTTTTCCAGCACAGTGAACTACATCCAGCTCTGGGATTCTTCTGTACTTCACACAATGTCATATCGTAACTCTTTTGTTTATGTGTCTGTCTTCCCTTCTAGGCTGTGAGCTCTTCAAGGACAGATTGTGGCTGTTTTTCCAGCTATATAATAAGTGCTCAGTAAATATTTATTGAATGAATGATTAAGATGTTCCATGGACTGAATTGTGGTCCCTGAAGTCTAACTGTATGTGGCATTGAGTGTGAAATAATATGATAACAGAGATTTCACATCTTTTATTTTCTCTCCTAGTCGACAAGTTCAAACTTTGCGGTTTCTTGGAGGTAGGCATGATCACCTGGCTGGTATCAGAGGGGATGATTGATAAGAATCTGTTTCAGTGAACGTGGACTTAATGCTTTCTAGGGGCTCTGTACATGAAAGAAGTGCTTCCATCCCCTCTTTGCCTAGCTCTTGGTGTAACTTCTGATAGCTCCCCCAACTCTAAGAGTTACTTCTGGAGCAGTGAGAGATCAGATCCCTTTAGGGGGATGGGCATTTTTATGCCACATGGTGTCATCACTAGGTGGCTGTAGGGCTTGGGGTTCCAAGAAACAATCTATGGACTGGGACCTCCCTCTAGGGGATGAACAACTCAGTGGGAGAGAGTAGGAGCTTAGAACATGTCCAAGAACCTCTAGTCCCAGGGCTTTGGGGAGTTTATGGTCCCCTCTGGGCCTGCAGAATACAATCCCTCAGGGGCAACAGTGCAGTTTGGTAGAGAAAGCCCAGAGCTAATCTGGGCTCAGATTCATCAGGGTCAGCACATCAATGTGGTTTCCCTGGGCTCTGTGGAACTGAACTTTAAGACTGCTCTTCCTGGGAGTGAGATTCCCAGGAAAATCTCAGGGGACCAATTACTCACCTGTTAGATAGGCTTCAGGAAGACCTGGTAGAGTCTTAGGAAGTCAGGTTGTTTAGCCCAGTGTAGCCTGCTGCATTGGATTTTATACCCTTTACCATGGAAACCTGAGCACAGGAAGATAGAAGTTGTGGTGGGGGGGTGGACTGTGGCTCGGTGACCTTTTTTCAGTAATGTTCAGCTATAAAGTCTTTGTCCTTGGGAGATTAGCACTGCCCCTGCTAGAGTGGATTCTCACTATGTTATGCTTTCCCCAGTGGACCTCCAATCCCAGTTAGGCCAGTGCACTTCCTTCTGGACTAAGTGGCTTTCTTACCCTGATACCTTGGTGAGCCTAATGGGGATTAATACTTAGTAGACTTTGGTTTTATGGAATGAAAATTGTTATTTCTGGTTCAGAGAGACTAAGGGAAAACTAAAATTGTAGAAATGTCTTTGCAATACTGTATAACAGTTTATAGAAACGCTTCACATATATTAATTGATTCATTCAATTGTCACATAACCCAGTACTTGGCACTTAGTGGACATTCACATGTTTGGCATCTGAATGAGCATGGGGATTTATTATCCTATTGTACAGATGTGGGAACTGAGACCCAAGCCTGTGAATTGAGTTTCCTAAAATCCAACTCTTGAGTTAGTCAATGAAGAGCCTCAACCTGAAATCAGGCTTATTACAGGTCGACATTTACTAAGCACTTGTTATGTGACAGGCACTTGCCAGTGATGAATAAATATGTTCCTCAGTTTTGGGGGAGCTTATAGGCTTGTCAAGGGGTCAGACACCTGGGGAAATAATTTCAACACAATGTGCTAAGTGTCATGATAGAGAACTCTCTGCAATGCTGTGGAGTCACAGAGTAGGGGGGACGCCTAATCCAGTCTAATGAGGTCATGAGAGGCTTCTTGAAGAAGTGACACCTCAGTTAAAATTTGAAGGGCCAGTAGAGGTTGGTCAAAAGTAGAACATTCTAGGCTGAGAGGTCAGCATCAGTGCAGGCGCAGAGGTGAGATCCAATATGGTATGTTCTGGGATTGCTGGAGTGTTCGTTGCCAAGGGGGAAGTGGCAGGAATGGTGACTAGACAGGTAGGCAGCAATCAAGCCATTGAGGGTGTTAACTTTGCCTGGTACACCATTAGCTCCCAACCATTGCTGACTCATTCAAATTGCCCAGGGCACTTAAAAAATATAAAGATGTCCCATCCACATGCCCAGTGATTTTCTTGATCAGCTGGGTTTGACATTCACTTCTGGAGGCAATAGGAAGACATTGGGAGGTTGGTAGCAGGAGAGGGACATAGATTGTCATATTGGATCACTCTGGTGGTGATCTACACGGAGGCAGGTAGATTTGAGAAGAGGGTAGTACTTCTGAACAAGATCAGAAATGGAGTGTGGACAGAGAATGGGGGAATAATAGATAAATTCAGCATGGGACCTGCTGTATCTGAGGTTTTATAGGCCATCCAGATGGGAGGGTGGCTGTTTTGTTCTGGAGCTCAGGGCGAATGCTTGGGCTGGAGGTACACACCTGGACCCTCTCCCCGTGGAGGGGGGGTTGAAGTCATGGGAGTAGCAGAGATCTCTCAGAGAGAGTGTGTGCAGTGTGCATCTTCAAGGATTCTATCCCTTTTTGTCTTCAGAGGTAGTTGTCATGGAGAAGCAGAAGCTTTTTGTGTGTTTGTTTCGAGTGTTGCAGTAACGCAAGGTGGGGTAGTGAACAGGGCATGAAAGGTGGAGTTGGGGAACCTGCGGTAAAGCTCGGCCATTCTGCAGCCCTGAGCGGGTTCCTCCCGGCCTCTCAGCCTCCAGGTCTTTGCCTGTAAAGCAAGGGTAGTAGGGCTATCCACCTCACAGAGTTACTAGGAAGATCCAGTGAGAACATGTCTGTGAAAACTACCATGTAAAGAACCATAAAAACATTCGTTTCCCTCCCCCAAGAAACTGGGACCACTATGTGGGAATTACAAGGAGGCAGATTTTGACCTAGTATGAGGAAAGACTGATGCCTCTGAGCTGTTGAATGATGGGAAGAGTTTTGGGAGAGGGGAAGGTCTGAGACTCCTGGGGTCTTTAAGCAGAAGCTAGGTTTCTGGGCTTCTGCTGAGAGTTTTGTTCCTAGCGGTAGAGTCACCCTGGATGACCTCTGAGTGCTCCTTCGTGGCTTACATAATATTTGAGTTATTAGGACACTTCTTTTTTTAAGATTTATTTATTTATTAGAGAGAGAGAATGAGCAGGAGGGGCAGAGGGAGAGGAAGAGAGAATCTGAAACAGGCCCCAACGCAGGGCTCTATTTTATAACCCTGAGATCACAACGTGAGCCAAAACTAAGAGACGTTTAACATACTGCACCACTCAGGCGCCCCAGAACACTTCTTTACCTTTTTCTGAGAATTTTTACACTACTTAGATTTTTTAAAAATTATAAAAGCAATACAGGTTCATAGTTATTTCTTTTTCTTTAAAATCTCTAAAAGCCCTAGGCATTTTGGTTCCTAAGTGGAGTCTTGATTTATGTAACCCTAATAACTAGGCAGACTGCTTCAGGTCTTACTGCATGGGGCATTTATAGACGTTTTTATTCTAAATGCTCTAATGCTCTTTAATGACCATTTGGTGGATGCTGAAAAGTGTGTGGTGCAGTTAAGACCTCTCTCACATAGAGAGGCAGCGGAGGGGGGTGGGATGGGGGTTGGGGAGGAAGTCTGGGCATTCTGATGTCTCAACAATTCTGAGTTATAGGTTACTTTAAAATGATTGATTTTTATTATTTGCAAGCAGAAATGATATTATAAACAGCTAACAATATTGTCAAGTAGAGGTCTTGCTAGAGTATGCTACAATGAGTAGGTAAAGATCATTTGAAATTAGCACACTAATTATTTCTATGCAAATGAATGTTGTCAGAGAGCTTGGAAACAGGTTGTTCTCTGAACTGGGTTAAACATCCCCTAAGAGCTCATGTTTATACTAATTTACTCAGAAACCTGTTGTTGCTGTTTTTTAAATAGATGAAAGGTAAAATATGCCAGCCCATGATTGAATTATCACAAATTTAGCAATAGTTTGAATTGAATTATATTTTTATGTACTTATTTTATTGCCAATTACTAGTGTAACACATTTGCTAAAAGGAGGCCTAATTTACTTGCTAACTTTCTGTACACAGAGATTATTTCTGTAAATGGAACATGTCCACCTATGCTGTTTCATGAGTTATCTTTATAATTTAGGTGACTTCCTGGCTCTTATTTATTTATTTATTTATTTATTTTTAAGTAAGGTCTATGCCCAACGTGGGGCTTGAATTCATGACCCTGAGATTGAGAGTTGCATGTTCTACCGATGGAGCCAGGCAAATGCCCCACTTCCTGGCTCTTTTAAAAACATCACCAAAACAGTTGTTCCCAAATAATTGTAATTCCATATCTAGCAAATATTCTAGCTGGGAAAAAGTTGCTATAAACCATATAGAGGCAAACTACTTTGAAAAGCCAAGAATATAAGAAAATAGACTCAGCCCTAACTGTGGGAGTAGCTTACTTTCATCTTTTCATTCAGCAAGTGCTTCCCAATCTCACGAGGCCCTGGGTTAGCTTTTGATTATCCTTTTTCATTGCATCTAATGATGCCAAGGGGTGGTCGAGTGAAGCTTCTAGTAGATAGTTTGAAAAAGTGAGTGCTTAAATACTCTTGCCTTCCCCACCTCACTCCCTGCCCCTGGTCTTCATCCACAAGAACTGGTAGATCACGAAAGAGGGCCTGTGGTGACCTGGACTTCAAATTCTGAGATGACAGGTCTAGGTGGGGCTGCAGTCGGGGTGGAAGATACAAGGGCAGGGAATGTGGTTGGGATGGAAGTTGGGAAGAAGGGAGAAAGAGAATCTATGAACAAGCCAAAGCAGGAAGCTAAGGAGGGTTAGGTCATGAGCTAGACCACAGGAAGATATGTCAGAATTGAAGGTAACAGATACACAGAACGATGGGTGCATAGTCCAAGTCTAAGCTAGTCAAACCTGCTTGGGTCATGGTATCCGAGCAGGATTTAAGCTTTGGTCTGACCACAGAGGGAAGCTGAGCAGCTCCATAATCAGGCTGTTCTATGGAAGCCTTGGAGTTTATATTCACTTATAACCTCATAGATGTCTCTTTATACCAGTAAATTACTCCATACAACTCACTGCTTGGACATTTGTTTTCTAGCAGGCCAACTTTAGGAGGTGATATGTAGCGTGTTGGAAAGAATCCTGCCAGGAGGTGCCAAAACTCTTGGTTTTTAGCCAGTGCTCTTAGACAAGTCATCTAATCTTTCAGAGCCTCAGTTTCCCTATGTATAAAATGAGAATTGAGATGATAAAGACGTATGGTTCATCTATCAGTTGTGAGTTCTAAAGCATAGAAAAGAATTCTGTGGCCTTTGGCATTTGATTTGTTTGACTTGAGGAAAAGCAATACAGTCTCAGCACTACATTTGAGCTGAACTTATGGAAAGCCTCAAAGTCAAAATCAAACTACAAATAGTCAGATCCTTTCCCTTGCTTGTTTGCCAGAGCCAGGGGTGTTAACAGATAGTCTGTGCTCTGTTGGGCCATTTAAACATTTGTGGAAATGGCACAAAGCAGTGACAAGAGTTGAACAGTTGTGCTCCTCGGCCTCTGTAGGTGCAGTAGCTATTAGACCAGAGGCCCACTGTGTTCCAGGGACCCCGATGGGGCTGCTAGTCCCCTAGTGCTGCACACACCCCCAGCCAGCCGGAGAGCTTCGGTCCTTTGCCAAAATCGCACCTGGCTCGTTTGCTGAAGGCTGTAGTAAGATGGGCTGCCCTCTTTGGAGGGTGCCTCCCCACCACCCCCCAGTCAGTCCTGCCGGGCTGAGACCAAAGACATAGGGGCTGTCAGTGGACTTTAAAATGTTAATTTAAAAATAGCCCTTAATTATAAAAAATAGCCTTAATTATAGCTTACCACAGGCAGGCCATGTATTTCGGAGTAGTTTTACAAACAAGGGAATAAGCGAATAGTTGGTAAATGCTGGTGAGTTCTTCATTTGCATGCTGTCCCGCACCCAAATTGTAATACTGCAATACCACAATTTTCAGACAAATTACCAGTGTAACAAATGAGCACAATTTGTTAATTTCCTCTTTAATTGCACTACAAAGAGTAGTGTTTCTGTCTTTTGCCTTTTTGGACATAGAGGCTCATCTTTTTTTTTTTTTTAAAGATTTTATTTATTTATTTGACAGAGAGAAACACACCGAGAGAGGGAACACAAGCAGGGGGAGTAGGAGAGGGAGAAGCAGGCCTCCTGCTGAGCAGGGAGCCCGATGCGGGGCTCGATCCCAGGACCCTGGGATCATGACCTGAGCTGAAGGTAGACGCTTAACGACTGAGCCACCCAGGCGCCCCTAGAGACTCATCTTTAAAGCAGAAAGACTTTAACGTAGCTAAATCTTTGTCTATAACAAATAAACCTTGTTTTCATTTTCCTTACCCAGCCAGCTAAGATTTATACATTAATTATTCAACTGATGCATCTTAAACATCTTAGTTAAAATACACACTGCTGGCCAGGAATTGTTCAACCCCCAGCACACTTTTGTTTGCCTGCAAGGAATAAATACTTAGAACTGTAAATGGGTAAACTCAGTCTTTCCATGTGGAGAGGTCAACAGAACTCATAGTGAACATACAAAGGATAGAGAACTAATTATTATTGAGATTCAGGTAAGTGAGTTCTTAGGCATTTTAGCTGTCATGCTGTGGAATAATTGCAAACCCACCAGGAAGGAATTGCAAAACACAACCTACTTATCCTTTCCTGAATGGCTACATAGAATTTTTTTCTGTTTTGCAGTTTACACCAACCCTCTATTTAATCATTAAAAGGAATGTTATTTTAAGTATTGCTTCCTGAGTAACAGTGTTTGACTGAAATCCTACAGAGCGGTGACTTAGCCCAGAGTGTGACTTCAGTGTGCTGGCAAGATTTGAGGCAATCGGAGCTATTAGTAATGGAATACAGAGCTCTGTGGCATTTTTATTTAAGTTCTGTTCAAGTTAATATTCCATCTGACTCATGTAACCATCACTATCCAGTCCCATCAGTGACAACAAAAAATTGTTAAACACCATTTCATAGGCATCAAGTGTTTTGGCTTTGGTATAATGTTACAGTCATGCCTTATTGCAGCATTTTAATACTATCATTTAAATATCAGTAACAGCAGCAGCAAATATTCTAGGCATACCACAGAACCCCCGTTAGTAGGTATCCCAGCTTGGTGACTAGATTCTTCCTGCTTCTAGGTCTTCGCATGTTCTGTTTCTTGTCCAGGAATGCCCTTCAAGTCTTGGTTTAAAGGCCTTTTCAAG
>NC_138385.1:3940760-3993256 GCF_054177405.1 Leptonychotes weddellii | reverse complement strand
ACCCATTTGCTTCCTTTATAATATTTGTCACAATTTAAAATGATACTTGCATCTTTTTTCTTAATTTTTCTTTCTTTTTTTTTTTTTTAAAGATTTTTTATTTATTTATTTGAGACAGAGAGAATGAGATACAGAAAGCATGAGAGGGAGGAGGGTCAGAGGGAGAAGCAGACTCCCTGCCGAGCAGGGAGCCCGATGCGGCACTCGATCCCGGGACTCCAGGATCATGACCTGAGCCGAAGGCAGTCGCTTAACCAACTGAGCCACCCAGGCGCCCTTTTCTTAATTTTTCTTAATTATCTCCCCTGCTAGTCTATAAGCTATACAAGGACAGAGACCATGTCTGTTTTTATTCATCTGTGTATTTCCTTTCCTAGCAAAGTAAGTAGGGGCTCTAAATATTTTGATGAATAAATGAGGCAGTGTGGCAGAAGTGTAAGGAGGCCCGCTGAGGGAGCCCTATGGTGCTGAGGACCCCCAAATTAATATCATGGTTGCATGTGATCCTGCCTAGGCCTGTGGGACTTGCAACCAGTATGCCCACATGCAGGCTAGACATTTCCACCTGATGGTCCACAGGCATTCCCCAGTCAGCATTCCTCTCAAATCTCTTTTTCCTTCTTAGTTATCACTTGAATAATGGCACTGTCAATGCATGTCATCACCCAGGTAAGACACTTGGCCTTCATTTTCCCCTTTCTCCTCCTCAACTCCAGCACCCAGTCCTGTCAGTGTGTCTTCCTGAATACTGCTTGGATCTGTCCTCTCCTTTTCACCTCCATTGACAAGACTTTGGTTCAGGTCCTCATCATCTCTAATGTAGACTAGTACAAATGCTTTCTGGTGGTCTCTCTGCCTCCTCAGTCTTATACCCTAAAGACCACCTCCCTCTCCACCAAAAGTCAAACACTGTTCTCTCTCCTTCTATCTAGAAGTCAATAAGGACTGGCAATGTGCAGAAGTAGCTGAAACTTTACAGAGTAAGAGATAATCAAAGATTGCAGACATATGATTTCTTCAAGATTAATTTCCTTTTTGTTTTTCTGCTACAGATCCAACGGAATAAGCTATTAAAATGCTTTGAGTTTCTGAACAAAAGCACAGAACTGTGCCAGCAGAACAACATAAAGGTTTCCTTTCTTATTTTCCTCTAGCATCTATCTGTGATGGATGGTATGACCATGAATCTTCACTTAAATATGGACTCCTGAAATATCACAAAATCCCAGAGCATCAGAGCTGGACAAAGGCCATCTGGATCTTTTGTCTGAGGCTCAGAGAAGGGAAGGACCTTATTTAAGGTCACACAGTGAGTTAGTTGCCGAATTAGGACTCAGACTGCGTTCTCTGTATTCCTCAGGTAATCATGAGGCTTCACTTGGATGCATTATTTAAACATTTGGCAGCTCTATGACCCACTCCTCAGACTGCTGTGGCATGACTTCCTTCCTTCATCTGACTTCTTTTTTTGCTTCTCTTGTACCTCAGTGCTGATCAGTGAGATTAGGAAGGAAGTCTGACCTTTAGAAGTTACATGTGCTTCATTGGTGATTTCCAAAGGGGGCCCTTTGGAGTACTAGAGGTTTCTTGGAGCTACCCTGGGGGCCTCTGTGTATATCAGTCAATGGGTCCTAAGGAAACATGGCTTTGCGCTGCCAACCCCCATCTCATACGCCACAGGAAGTTTTGTTTTCATTTGTTTTATATGAGCCCACACTACCACTGGATTTAAGTGATTTCATGTTGAAAAAGTTTTGAAAACCTTACTTTTGGAATGCATTTGGTAGTTTGCTTCCCCAGTTGAATATTCCAATTAAACAATATTTCTGTGGTTTTGTGTCTATTTTTATTTTTACCCTTCTCTTTACAATGATAAAAGGCAGAAAAAACTCCAGGCTTGCTCACGTGGGTGTGGTAGCTTGAATGTTGATTGTCCCAAACTAATTAGTGGACCAGTGACTGAGGCTGGGGCTTTATGGCCTCTCAGCTATGTGTTAGTCCATACCAGCACATGGGTCAGGTCTGCCTAGTGTCCTGCCTTCCCCCTCAGGCCAGGGAGTACATGGGATTACTTGGTAGAAGGTATGTTGTCATTAAGAATCTAGTATCTCTTCTCCAGCTTTCTTGAATTCTGTGTCTCTAGTCTTTGTACTGACCAGAGCAAGGTGGAATATATGATTTCTGAGAGCCAGATACGGTGGCAGGGAGTAAACCACTGTGTGAATGTCCATGGAAGGAGACAGTTGATATTGGAAATTGACGCATGTCATTGTGTAGGGTCACAGGGGTAGTCTTCCAGTTTCTGGCATGGGAGGTGATGATGGAAGGGATGTCGGGGCTTTGAAGGAGGAACAAATGGTATTTCCCACTTGACCATTTTCCTTTGGTGTCCAGAGATGGTTGACATACTCTTGATACTTCTTGACATGATGAAAGACAAGGCCACTCCTAACTTTGGTGGGCCTGGGACAAGGGCGCACTGACAGCCAACTCCCCCTTTTGTCCAATCTCTTGGCTCTGTCCTTACCCTGAGGGGCCTTCTGCACATGCCTATAGACACAAGCTTTGCTCCACAAAGTCCCAGTCTAGAGCATCAGCATTGCCTCAGAACTTGTTAGAACTATGGACTCTCAGGGCCCACTCTAGGCCTACTTAACCTGGATTATCTGGATTTTTTTTTTTTTTTTTTTTTGAGAGAGAGAGAATGTGTGGGAGAAGGAGAGAGAGAATCTTAAGCAGGCTCCGTGCTCAGCACAGAGCCCAATGTGGGGCTCTATCTCATGACCCTGACATCATGACTGGAGCTGAAATCAAGAGTCAGATGCTTAACCGACTGAGCCCCCCAGGTGCCCCTTAACCAGGATCTGGATTTTAATAAGATTCCAGTGATTCACAATCACATTCAAGTTTGGGAAGTATTATTATAGCCCAAATGTTCAAACTCCAGCCTTACTGGGTTGAAGGGCAACAGCTGTCCCATGGCCATCCCCCGTAACCCCTTAGGCCTAGGGTTGTGCCCATCCTTGGGAAGACAGAGCTAGGGAAGAGGATGGCACAGGCCATGGCACAGGCTTGGGATATATGGCCAGGGAGTTCAAGGTCTTGGATATTCTGAGAGTATACTATAGAAGAGGGAAGCATAGAGTTTGAGTAGGCAAGTCCCTTGACCCCATAGTCTCCTTGCTGTATGGGGAGTGGTGTGGCTAAAGCAGGGCCAGAGGCAGGCCCTGTAAAGTGTCATGCCTAGGGCAGGGACCTGGCTATTCCAGTCTAAGAGTGATACTGTTGACAGATGTTCTAAATGTCTATGTGGATGGGGGTGGGGTGGGGGTGAATCAT
Source organism: Leptonychotes weddellii (assembly GCF_054177405.1). NCBI lineage: Eukaryota > Metazoa > Chordata > Mammalia > Carnivora > Phocidae > Leptonychotes > Leptonychotes weddellii. The sequence continues at coordinate 3,989,917 of NC_138385.1, read as the reverse complement.
GGCTCTTTGAGGTACCAGGTGGCTGTTAGTGCTTTGGTGGCTCTTTGGGGTGTGGGGAAGCTGTAGCCATGGGGCCATTACTCCTTCCTTCTTAGGTGCTTCCTGTCGTGCCCAGTGACAGTTCGACTAGACCTGCTGGCAGCCTCGAGCAGGAGGCAGTTGGGTGTGGATGTGAACGGCTCCGCATAGCTGCCTCCAAACCTAAGATACAGGCAGTTTTCCTTGATGAATTAAGAGCAGGGGCTGGTGTGGTTGAGGTGTGGTGGCCAGTGGAGAGGTGAAATATGTCCACTGCCACCTGGGCGATGCCATGGTTGTGAGACAGAGGCAGGTCTGAAGCGAGGTCCATCAGACGGCTGTTCCAGCAGTCCCACCGCAGCTTCTTCAGCTGCAAAAGGAACCTAACAGTTCTTGCCCTCCCTACCTTGCAGAGATGTTGGGTGGCTCTGGTCAGAGAATGGATACAAAAGTGCTTTGTAATTGTCAGGTGGGGCATACATGAAGAAAATGGTAATCATCCTGCCATTTCCTTTGGGAGTATGCCTTCAGCTGCACATGAGTTTTAGATTTATGTTGTCCACCCTTTAGCAATGCATGGGGCTCCATGCAAAGCCATCTCTGCCCTCTGCCTGGCGCCTTCCAGCCCCTTCCAAGCAGATACACTGCTGAGATTCTCATTTTTTGAGTTCCACAGTGGGGGAGGGGGATTTTATATTGGCAAACATTTCTGAAGAGACAAATAATTGCCTCTGGAAAGAGAATACTTTTCTCTTCCAAAAATTCACATTTGCCAGTTTAAATTGATGTGACTTTATTTTTTGGCTAGCACTCTGCAGTATTCCACTGAGCAGTAATTATTCCTTTGGTATTGCAGGAGTTTGCTGAGAGAAGGGAACTAAATCTAAAAGAGTGAATCCATCTGGTACATATGTTGAGGCTTTCTTTGAGGCCACTGACACTGAAATGTTAATGCTAGGTTTTTTATCTGTTGGTATCATTTAGATATTGTTATAATGTGAGCTAATGCCCTAGGGTCATTGAATCAAAGGCTGAATTCCATTTCTTTACATGGCACTGGATGCCCCACATGGTGGATGGATGACCTTCTTGGCAGAGCACAGTGGTGAGGTAGACCCTGCATTCCAGTCCTGCCACCTGATTGTCAGATTGTTGTTGCCCTAGCCCCTATCAGGGTAGGTACGCAAATGTCAGCAGCCAGAAGACTCAGTGACTCTTCGTACTTGAAGCATCAAGAACTAAGGGTTGGCAGGATAGAAGCCACGCCCCCCCAACCGGTAAATATCTGGAATTAGTCTGATACCTCAAGTATTAAGTACCCGTGGGAAGAGCCCCTGAATCCCATGGGGGCTTATGAATCTGCAGCCTTCCTGTTGACATGATAGTGTGGGTGAAGCTGGGATGTGCTCCAGGAACCCACTGAAGGCTCTCCTCCTTGGTTGGGTCTCTGACGTGCAGCCTAGGCTTGACTGGGCCTTTCCTGGGGTGCTGGACTCTGTCTGGCTTGCTGCCAGCTAGGGTCTAATCCAACTAAAACCTTGTGGAAACCTGGGGCTGATGATTAGTGTTGCCACTGCTGCAGGGTCTTTCCTAACCAGATTGCATTCTGAAATAGCTAGCTTTTGTTTGTCATTATTTTTTTTCAATCGTTGTAACTTGGTCAGTAAGCCCTACTGGGGACAACTCTGTGGTCCTCCAAGTTCTGAGTCTGTTTGATCTGTGCTCATTCTCCTTTTCCTGCTCTTCTGGCATTGAAGTCTTTGGAGTCCTCACTATCACTATGAAAGTTCTGCTGTAAAACATGGGAAATGGTCTACTTTATCCCATAATCCAGTTACACATCCATGGAAAACAGTGGACATCTTGTACCTCACTTGGGTTTGAACCCACTCACAATTCCTGCCTCCTCTCTCGAGGAAGCATCAACTGAGGAAGCCACAAGGGATTTGCCAGCCTCCTATGAAATAAAATGCTATGTGGTAACAAACAGCTAACTGTCCAGATTTATTAGCAAAATCTGGCAGCTCTAGCTTTTTGACAATTTTCTCTTTCCTCTGCAGTCCAGTGTGAAATAGTTTCTCCAGGGTGAATTGTCATTGGGAGAAATTCAGAGCTGCCGTGTGTCATTGGCACATGGCCGAGGAGAAGCCGACAAAAGGGTTACCACCATTTTCCCCAAAAGCTCTTAGAGAAGGTTATTGATTATTTTCTAAATACCTTCTAACCTTCAGCACAGGATACTGTGAATATTAAAGAGGCACCATCATGTATCTTTTTAAAATAGTTGTCTCCGGGGCGCCTGGGTGGCTCAGTTGGTTAAGTGACTGCCTTTGGCTCAGGTCATGATCCTGGAGTCCCGGGATCGAGTCCCGCATCGGGCTCCCTGCTCAGCAGGGAGTCTGCTTCTCCCTCTGACCCTCCTCCCTCTCATGCTCTCTGTCTCTCATTCTCTCTCTCTCAAATAAATAAATAAAAAATCTTTAAAAAAAAAATAGTTGTCTCCTTTTTGTTTTCCTAATAGTCACTCTGCCCAGGTCCCTCTTTAGGACCCAAAGGTGATGTTTCTTTCCATACCCACGGAATTTGTCCTTGCCCTTCTGGCAAATGGACTTGAATTGCTCCTGCTTTTGGCAGATGGTAGCTGGATTTACTTCATGGTCCTTGGGAAGGCCAGACAAGTGCCATTACATGAATACCAGTGACTGTGGTCAGCCCGCTGGCCCTCTCTCCCACACCACTTCTTTCTCTACCCCTGCCTTCCGCCACTTAATGTAGAGGCTCGCAGGTGGCATTTTTCTTTCAGGGCAACAGACTTTTGGGTAAAAATTATGTCTAAAGGTACCTATCAGCAGACTCTGGTGACGTCTAAAGTCGGGTGGCGTTTGACCTATGGTGTAAATAGCACTCTGTCATTTCTATATTACCCACAGCATATCTAATTTAAAAGTTCTTAATGACATCTGTGGTGCTTAAAGCCCTCAGACCAATTCACGGGGGTTTGGAGGAGCTGTTGTGGCATTTCTGCCCTGTGGATGTGGTAAATGTTAGAGTTTGGTCTTTTAGTTCGCTCGTAGGCCATCCTTGGTGTTGCTGTGGGCCACCTGGACTCCTGGGCCACCCTTTTGCGTTGAGGGGGGAGAGTATACTTTGTTTCCACTTATTCTGCATTTGTTTCAACTCAATGAGCATCGCAGATCCATTACTTAAGAACTATGGCTATGTTCTCCTGCCACATTTCTGATTTCTCAATGCCTGGGTGAGAAACAGAATCCCATCTAGAGTGGTCATTTGCTCCAGGCTCCCAGAGGTCCCAGAAACATACATTGTACCTTTGTTTTGGGGTTAGAAGACATCCATGAGCTCCTCATGCCTCTGGCCACCCTGAAGTAGTATTTTGAGAAATAAGGTTTTCCTTTGTCTCTCTCTCTCTCTCTCTCTTTTAAGCTGGGATCTGAGAGCATCCCAATTTGTTTGTTTGTTTAGGCTCTTTAGGTCCTATATGGGGTATACAAGCCTTCATACTGACCATTTTGAAGCATCGTGTGGACTAGTACGCTTCAGTTGGTACATTTGTTACTTTAAGAAATTGGCAAATGGTTTGTGGTACCTGTTAAGATTTTTTAGCACAAATGTATTGAGTACCTTTTGTTGCCTAGGAGCTATGCTGAGTGCTGGGAATACACAGATGAGACAGGCCCAGTCCCTGCTCTCTGGTTGTCTTACAGTCTAGTAAGAGAGGAAGACACATCAACAAATAACTGTAACACTAAGCGCTGGCTAGAAAATTCCAGGTCAGGGCACTGGCATGAACAGAGGTTGAGGGCAGGAAAATACACGATTGGCTTGGGGAATCACAAGCAATGTAGTACAGTGGAGTGTGGTGTGCGTGTTGGCAGGAAGCTACTTGAGTAAAGACTGGGAGGTAGATGTGGGTCAGATTTTTAAGAGTTGAGTTTTTTACTCTCTGAAGTTGATTTGGGTATCCCGTGAATTCAAGAGGTTGGATCCATGGTAACAATTCTGTTGACATTCCTAGAACTTTAGTTTAGCAGGAGGTGGAAGACAAAGCTATTAAAACCAAAACTGTGATCCTCAGCCCTAGGGACCTCGTAAGTCAGAGGTTAGAGCATCCTGTATGGCTTGGAACTAGAGCTCTGCAGTAGTCTGAAATGTATGTGGTATATCTTTGGCTTAGGGAAGGGAGAGATTTGGTTTGGAGGAAAGGTTGGGAAGGAAGGATAGCAAAGTTGGATAGTTTTGCACCTACTCCCCAGTCAGAAATTTACAGTTTGATTTCATTACTGTCTTGGAAATATTGTCATGTCCCAGAACATACAGAGATCCGTATTTAAAACTAAGTGTGAACACCTCACTTCCAATTCTGATACAAAGGAGCAGTTTGGCTCATGTATGTGGTTCTACTTCACAAGCAGCCATGATCAGATGAGTAGGCTTGCAAGAGCAGCCAAAGATCGAGCCATTTAAGAATGCACTGGGCGGGGGCACCTGGGTGGCTCAGTCATTAAGCATCTGCCTTCGGCTCAAGTCATGATCCCAGGGTCCTGGGATCGAGTCCCGCATCGGGCTCCCTGCTCCTCGGGGGGCCTGCTTCTCTCTCTCCCACTCCCCCTGCTTGTGTTCCCTCTCTCGCTGTGTCTCTCTCTGTCAAAGAAAGAAATAAAATCTTTAAAAAAAATAAAAAATAAAAAAGAAAGAAAGAAAGAAAAGAAAAGAAAAGAAAAGAAAGAAAGAAAGGAAGAAAGAAAATGCACTGGGCGTTGAGAGTCTGGAGCTGTTGTTCCCAGTACACCCTGACCCAGACATATGTAGCATTACCCACTGGTCCAAAGCCACAAGCACTGTTCTTACTGCTAACACACCATCTTCCAAATGGGTGCCACGCTCGGACAGGGAGCATGGTTGGGCTGCTATGGAGACGCGGCGTTCACTGGAGGTCCTCTCTCCTGGTGCTTCAGTAGTGCTCTTCTGGTTGATGAAATAGCCATTATTCATGTTGCTTCATCTCTGTATTACTTTGCTGTGAGATGGGCGGGCCCTTCCTGGGCTGCTCTCTCTCGCTAATTATTGAGGGGGAGGAGGTATTGCTCTGTTAAAGAAGCACAGCACAAATTCTTTAAGCAAAGAGACTCTCTCAGGAAGAAAAATCTCTGCAAGGAGGTGTTAGGGTCTATTTGGACAGGTGTCCGGTTGTCACAGAGCTGCCCCTGAGGAGCCCCTTTCTACTCGGCCCTTGGAGAGAAGAATAGTTTCTGGAATTTAGCATGATGGTTTTATAATACCATTTCCCAGTCCTTCTGACAGACTGATTCTGAGTATCCCTGATCACTCAGTATAAAAACTCTTCAAAAAAAACCACAAAAAACAAAACACCCAACTCTTCATTCATCTGTTTCTTTTGTTTTTATCATTGGTGCTTTGGAAATCATGGTCCTGGAGGTGAAAGTCCTACAAAATGTTTAGAGTTAGTGTTTAATCTGAAGGAACCTGTCAGAAGGGTCATGGGGTAATTGAGTTTCTCTATTAAAAACAATGTTTTCCTCACTGGGAGTCCTGAGCACTGGCGAGGAAATTCATATTACAGCCTTGCTGCTACCTGTATCTTGCTCCTTATACTGGATCCCCACTAGAATGATGATTTAAAATAATTTTTATCAATGCTTTGGTACAAATAATTTTTAAAAATCAGGCTTATAACAACAGTGAGAACAAAAACAATCAGGTCAGCATTGCTCCCTCTGAAGCCTGTTCCTCTGGAGCAACCACTTTTTAATGGTTTTAGCTATTGTTTTTGGTATTTACCTTTGTATTTTATATAATATGTTCATACTGCTATTACTTGATTCATTATTTTAAGTATTGTTTGTTGACTCCCTGTGATGGTAGATGAAAATCTGGCTGTCTTGTGGCCTATTATCAGTCAGGCTTGGCTAGTTTATGCTGCAGACAGACCACTCCTAATTACCAGTGACTTCACACAACAAATGTTTGTTTCTTGCTCATGCTACATGTTCAGCGCAAGTGGGTAGGGAGCCTCTGGCTCATGTTGGTCCTCCAGGCTGATGGAGCCTCCATCACAACACCTGATTCCGTGATCTCTGCCAAATGGGCAGATGATAGGGGGATTGCATCCTAGCTCTCAAAGCTTCTGCCCAATTATGGTACAAATCAGGTTCACGCATGTTTTATTGATCAAAACAAATCACATCGCCACACTTAATCTGAAAGGAGGCCAGGGAGTGCAGGCCTACCACGGGCCTGGTAGGAGAAACCTGGAATATTTGGGAACAGCCCTAATGACTACCACATAGCCCCTGCCATGTTCCCATGTTCCCTATTGCCCTCATGTAAGTAAATCACATATTTTTTCAAAATGGAAGTTAATGTTTGTATCATTATAGGTTGCTAAATATCATCCACCGGCAAGCCAATGTGTTATGTTTACATGTCATTTTTAAAAATAATATTTTATTTCCCCAGGGTCAATAATTGCCTAATTTTTTATTTGCCTACTACTCTTTGTATTGATTCCTTATTTTCTCCACAACATTCATCAGACTTGTCAGATAGTTCTCTGTGTTGTTTTCTTTTTTTTTTTAAATACTTTATTTATTTATTTGACAGAGAGAGACACAGCGAGAGAGGAAACACAAGCAGGGGGAGTGGGAGAGGGAGAAGCAGGCTTCCCGCGGAGCAGGAAGCCCGATGCGGGGCTCGATCCCAGGACCCGAGGATCACGACCCGAGCTGAAGGCAGACACTTAACAACTGAGCCACCAGGCGCCCCTCTCTGTGTTGTTTTCTAAATATGAACAACTATCAGATAACCTATAAATCTGGTTTTTTTCCTGCAGTTTTCCAACTTCCTGCTTCAGTCTGGGATAGTTGCTCTCCAGGCTTGCTGAATAGGTATCATCCTGGGACTTCTGTTGCCAATTTCCTGATTTAGAGTCCCAGTTTTCTGGGGTCCATGTCTCCCTTTTTTTTGGTTTACTCACTTGTTTTGTTGGAACACACACTCTAGTAGCTTCCCAAGTAAAGGTGTATGGGAAGTGTACTAGTCAGCTGTTTTAGTAGGTGATGCTGTGGTTGTAAATATTCTAAAACCTCCCTGGTTTATACAGCAGGGTTTCCTTCTTATTCATGTCCTGTGTCCTTCAGGCATCAGCTACAGCTCTAGCTAGGTCTTTTTCATTCTGGGACCCAGGCTGAACAGGAAGTCCCCTTTCAGGAAGAGCAGTTCTCATGGCAGAGGAAAAAGAGCCCTCACAGAACTAGTGATGACTCTCAAAGCTTCTGCTTAGAAGTGGCACGCATCACTTTTGTTCCCCTTTCATTGGCCAGAGCAAATCTTATGGTCAAGCCTGATATTAGTGAGCATGAGCTGTAAGGCAAAATTGCACAATTCACCATAGGAAGTAGATAGTGTGGCCACACATACAATTATAGGTTGATCCCCACCCCCACCCCCCCAGAATTTTGAAGGCACTGCTCCATCATCTCCTACTTTTCAGTGTTATTGAATAGTCTGATGCTGATCTGACCCCTATTCTGTATGAGACTTTTCTTCCTTTACTCTGGAGGCTTTTAGGATTTCCCTTTAACCGCTACTATTTGGAATTTTAATGATGATGTGAGTTGGTGTAGATCTTTGTGCATTCATTTTGCTGGTCCTTCCTTGGGTCCTTTCAATGTGGAAATGTATATCCTTAGTTTCTGGGGAATTTTCTAATTTAATCATTTTCCCCTTTGTTTTTTCTTTCTGAAGTTTCAGTTACTTGGACATTAGACCTCCTTGAATATTCTCTACTTTTCGTAGCTTTTTCTCTCTTGGTCTTTCTGTTCTACTTTTGGGAAGACAAGTATTTTAATCTTCCTCCTCCCCCTTTTCACATTTTGATGATCGGGTTTTCAATGTCCATCAATTCCCTTGTTTTTCGTCTCTCCCTTTTTCATAGTGTCCTGTTCATGCTTATGGATAGAATTTTTCCTCTTATCTCTCTGAAGAATGTGTGTGTGTGTGTGTGTGTGTGTTACATATTCTAAAATATATGTGAGGTTTCCTTCTATTATTGCATCATTTATGTTTTCTCTGGGTTCCCTCTTCTAATTTGTTTGAAGCCTCTCTCATGTTAGAAGCTGTCCTCAAATGTCTTGTGACACTTGACAGTCTATTCTAGTGGAGCCCTCAAAAGCTGACCGGAAGTGTCGGATGGAAAGACAGAGCTTGTCAACTGGTGGGCTTCACTGCAAAGTGATTGGCAGCAACTGACTTTTTGTTGGAGGACATCCAAATGCCAGTATATAGAGGAATTTCCTCTAGTGACCTTCACCCATGGCATCCTTTAGTCTACCTGCAGGTATTTTGGGATTGGAGGTCAGCTGGCTAGGTTCCTGCCATTCCATATATTCCTGCCATTCACTTGATCCCTCTGTTTTCTGTTAGGTGCCTTACCCCACCCTGTTCCTAGTGCCCTGGGTGAGTCTGATTCAGTGTCTTCAGAGAGTATATATCTTGTTTCGTAGGGACGAAAGGAATGGAAGGAATAGTTACTTGGCAAGCTGCATGGGACGAAGGAAATGTGGGAGCCCGCTCTTCCATGTACAGACTTCCAATTCCTGTTTTCCTGTATCTGACCCTAACTTCTGTGGTACCTGGTATTTCTAAGCCCTAAGCTTTCCCAGGATTCTTTGGGGGCTAATTGGCTCACTTTTTACTGGTATCTCCTTCTACAAGCACTTAGGTTAAAGTTTTGTCTACTTTACCATATTGATATACCTTCCTTCATTTACATCCCGTTTTCAAAAAATCTGTGGACAGTTCTCATCCACTAAGGTCTCCTTTCCTACTCTCTTAATCTGTGTGAACCTTTGCCTCTTCCTCTTCCTCTCTCTTCTCTCATTGTTTTTGTTTTAAGTCCTTTATTTTTGTTTTAATGGGGCTTCCTGAGAGCGAGGGTGGGAGAGAGAGAGAGAGAATGAGTATCACATGTGGTCAACCTGCCGTATTTAACCAGAAGTCAAGCTGTGGAAGAATTTTAAAATCTAGTTTTCTTTACCTCATGCTGAACTAAACATGGCCTTAAAATATACCCTTGATCTCCTAAATGAAAATAGCATTATACTTGGATAGGTGACATATTTTCCCTACAAAATTTTAAAGACAAAACTTGAATGTTGATGGAAATTAAAATGTCTCACACTGAGCATGGTAAATGAGTAAATGAATGAATCGTTGAAGAAAAAGGAAAGATAATGTAATGGCTAGTCTTGGTTTAATATTTCAGATCCCCTCTTTACCCTTCCCTACCCTGCTCTGGGCCCCTGGAGACTGGCTTCGATGGATCGCATCACCCAGGCTCCCTCGTCCGCTGGCTTCCTCTGGGTTTGCCCAATGGGGGAAAGAGGAGAATCAGAGAGTCAGAAAGAAAGAGCTGTCTGGGCATTTGTTTCTCTAGCTCCCTGTCTGCTGGGTCACATTTGGCAGGGATTGTGTCCCTCTACCTGTGTCACACCTTCTTTTGGGTTGTCCCTTTCGGACAGCCCCAGCTTTTACTAGGCCCTGCTCTCCTTTCCACTTCAGGCCCCAGGATGGTAGCAACTTCTTACTCTTGGCCCAGGCCTGCTGCAAAGTCCCTTGTCGGTCTCCTTCACTCTGCCCACACCTCAGTTCCATCTTTTTAATGTGCTCTCTGTTGCCTGCCAGGACCCTGGATGACACAAGCGCTCTAGTACAGCTCTCTCATCATCATCGAGGTACTTTTGGACAAAGTACTCCACTTGACGGGCCACACTTCTTTCTGTCTGAAAAGTGCTGAGGTGGAAGAGGGTGGTCTGGTCTCTGGTCTGATGGCCCCTTCTAGTTCTGATATCCACACTTCTGCATGATGCAGCAGTGGTCTGTAGTGAGCTCTAGCTCCATTTCTCTCCTTCTGGCTCTGTGGGCCACTGTGGATAATTCTGAGTGGCGGGTGATCACCAAATAATTGTGTTCTTCTTTTGGGAGGCAGTTTGCTGGAATGAAAGAATACAGACCTTAGAGTCAGACTGGGGTTCAGAATCAGGCTCTGCCACTTTCTTACTAAGTTACCTTGAGTACATCACTAAACCTGTCTAAGTGTCCAGTTCTTCATCTTAAGATGAGGGGCTGTGATGGACACTGTTAGTTACCTATCCAGCAGGTATCTCCTTCTTTGTTGAAGGAATGCTGATTTCCATCAGGTACAGAACTGAACTTTCAGTTGAGCGTTTGATACTTGCAGCCTGTGGTAGATATCACTAGTGTTTACTAACGTCGGCTTCTGTCCTTCTGAGAACATGAAAGACTAACTTCCAAGTCCTCCTGTAGTTAGGTGGGGCTGTGTGGGAAGTCTGGCTAACGAGCTGTGAGGGAAAGTGACCCATGTCGCTTCATGGCTGGAGCTGAGAAGAGCAAGCGTGCGGTCTCGTGGCCTTCCCGGTGGGGCCTCCGCCGGCCAGGGTTGCTCAGTGACTGCGGGGAGCACAAGTGCTCCTCACCTTGCAGCGAACATGTAGCATGAGTGAGAAGTAAACTGGTGTTCGTGTTAAGCCACAGTGGCGTTTTGAGGTGAATTTGTCACGGAATGCACAGCTGAAAGCATCCCCATAGGCATAGGACATTATCTTCCTTGAAGGGTTGTGTGGGTCGGACTTTCTGGATTTGATTCCTAACTCTGTTACATATAACTTGTATGACCTTGGTCAAGTTACTTAACCTTTGTATGCCTGGGTTTCCTCATCTGTAGCACAAGGTTAACAATCCCTCCTTCCTCGCAGAATCTGCATTGAAGAAATTACTAGGCATGAAGCACTTACAATAGGGCCTGGCCGGCGGGAAGTGACGTGCAATGCTTGCTGGTGGAGAGCCTGTATTTCGCAGCGTCGTGCACCGTGCGTGGCTCTTGTCAGCAGGGGCACTGGTACCTCTATTGCTGTTGCAAGGATTAGAATGACCCACGTAAAGTCCTGGCACATAGTGGGCACTTAATACAGGGTTCACAGTATTTGGTGATTGTGCTTTTGTACTTACACCCTGGATAGAGGCCCCTCGTCTGTTGCTTCTCTTAGAATGAGAGAAGCGTTGCTCTCTAAGACTTCCTTTACAACGTAGTAGGTAGTTGAATGTGTGGATCTCAAAGGATGTTTCTGAATACAAAGTAAAGAAGACATTGCTATGGCAGCAATACCTTAATTAAGCAGGAAAGGTACTCATCGGAAGGGGTGCTGTTTGTAAGTTTGAAGGCAAAGCAGCCACACTCATGAGACTCTGAGCTTGGATAATGAATATTTGACTGCGTGTGTCATTTAGAGTCCTGAAACGCTGTCTGTCCGTGCTCTGTATTTTGTAGATGATGGAACTGATCCCAGAGAGGGGAGGGGGCTGGTCTGGGATGACACAGTCAGTCAATAGCATGGGCAGGACTAGAGCCCAGGTTTCTGGGCTCCCAAGTGCACTGCTAGGTAGAAAAAGCGAAGTTTGGTCTTTTAACAGTGGTGCCATTTGGAAACTAACATCGGACTTGATGAGAAAATTAAAGTAAGTCTGCTTCCTACTCTGCCCTTCGCCCAGCTCATCATCTGTTTTGTTGGTGCTGGTTAGCTCATGCCTTTGAATACATCAGAAGTGGCTTGAATTTCTCTTTCCTTTGCTGTCTGTTCATTGGCTGCAAGAGTGTCCTGTCCCTTCTGGCTTTCACATGGGCTGCCCAGAAGCACCACGGGCTTTGCTTCTTAGCCAACTAGAGGGCGGCAGAAATGAAAGAGGCTTGCCAGTGTGTTTCCTTTGTTGCGTTTCCTTGGACACAAACACAGGAGGGGAGTTTCTACGGAGCAGCTAGTCTCCCCCCATTTTGGATTTTGCTGGGGCAGGTAGTTGAACTCTTTAAGGAAGTCTGGATTTTCTCTGTCTCGGGAAATTACTGATACCATCAGAGCCAGAAGGAGGTGAGTAAAATGGAAAAGAAAATTCGTAAGAGTCACGCCAAGATTCAGATTTCCAACCCCACCCAATTCTCCCCCAGCTCTCCTTTCAGCTGTGACTTGCTTCCCAGGAAGCAGAAAACAATAGTCTACTGATTGAGTTTCAGTCTAAACTCTTGGCAGTTAAAGGTGAGGGAAGTAAAACCTAGTTACATTTACAATCAAAGTCCATATATCTCCATTGGGAGGCAGAGTCTTTGCGTATACTTTGCAAGGTGGGTCTGGTTCTGAAGCCAAACTTGGAAGTGCATTTGTTTTGGTAACTATTCTCTTGCTTAAAGTTCTAGGCGGTCTCTTTGGAGTTAATCACTTCTAGAAAAGTGCAGAGGTCTTACAGTGAAGAAAAGGAAAAGCATATTAACTGTAACTGGACTGGGTCCATATCATGAGAGCTGGGAAAACCCGAGATCTTGGGATAAAGGGAAAGCCAGTGGACAGCTGGATTTTATGGTAGGGAACATGGGATAAAGACTCAGTTGTTCCGTTCTGATCCCTGCTCCCCACCCCACGGGAGAATTTAAATTTTGTCTACCCTGCTTAGCTTCCCAGAGTAGGTACCGTATTGTTTAGAGAAGTAGACTCATTTATTGGAAGTTCTCTTTGTGTATAACACTGTCACTTGTAAGTCATCTTTATCTTTCTCTGTTGGACCTCTCTCCTATCCTTCTTTCCCTGCACTCGTTCCTTTGGTCAGTGAATATGTACTAGAGGTCGACTGTGTGCCAGATATGGTGCCAGCCCCATGGGTATAATGGTAGCTAAGACAGTGTTCCTCTCATGTATTGCTGCACAATAAACCACCCTCAAAATTTAGTGGCTTGATGCAACAACCATTCTACCATATTCCATAAATCAGGAATTTGGGCAGGGCACAGCTGGGAGATTCTTGTCATTGACAGAGATCACTCAGCAGTATTCAGCTGGTCTGGTGGGTCCACCACAGCTTTACTCATATGTTTGCTGCCTGGGCAGAGATGGCTGGAGGGCTAGGCTCAGCTGGCCCTGTCAACCAGAGCCTTACCAACAGAGTGGTTTCATGGTGATTGGAGTTGTTTGGTGGCAGCTTAGGGCTCCAGGAGCTAGTGTTCTAGTGACCCAGGTAGAAGATGCATGGCCTTTTATGACCCAGCCTCTGATGTCCCAGAATGTCACTGCCTCTGCATTCTCTTGGTCAAGCAAGACAGCAGGGGTCAACTGAGATGCAAAGCGAGGTGATTAGATTCCACCTCTTAGTGAAAGAAATCGCAATGACTTGGCAGCCATCTTTAACATCACAGACAGACAGAACTGCTCTCCTTTAAGAGATTTATATAACTTTGGAGCTGGAAGCAGACTGGCCAACAAATAATCCAGGGACCCAGGCCGCCTGGAGGAAATGACTAGAAAGTCTATTTAGTTGTATAGTGAATAAATACCCTTTCATGGCTAAACAGCGGAGGGTCTGGGGTTGTTCCCTTGTGCTCTCCTGGGCTTCCTATGACCACACTTGCAATCTCTTGCTCAGCATTCCATATCACACCAGCAAACAACCAACTCTGTTGGCTAACATACTTACAGGGAACAGTGCCCAGCCATGTGTCTGATCACAGCTGCCTCCATCATTCTGATTGGTTACACCATAAGAGACTCTTAACTCTAGGGAACAAGCTGAGCGTTGCTGGAGGGGAGGTGGGTAGGGGGATGGGGTAACTGGGTGATGGGCATTAAGGAGGGCACGTGATGGAATGAGCACTGGGTGTTATATGCAACTGATGAACCACTAAATTCTACCCCTGAAACTAATAATACACTATATGTTGACCAACTTGAATTTAAGTAAAATGAAATTAAAATTAAAAAAAATCCAATTGTTTGACTGAACAGGGGTTTTGCTAAGTAATTACTAACTAAGCTTGTCCATTCAGAATATTGGCATTATTGTTCCATCTACTGGGACAGTTCCCCCTCTTCTTTATTTTGTTGATTTTTACTTATTCTTTAGAATTCATTGTGAGGAGCCCCTCTTGCTGGAAAACTTTTCCTGACCCAATTGGACTCAAATGCCTTCCTTTGGACTCCCTTAGCCACCCCTACCCCCAGCCTATCTCCATCATTACTATACTTACCATATTTTATTATAATCCTTGATTATTGACTTTCCAACTGCCTCCCCTGACAGAGATGTATTGTTAACGCAGCAGACATGTTTAGCATGGGAATGTCAGCTAAATATCAGGTCCTCTTTGAGTCAGCTACAGATACCGGGGTGATTCAGACTGATACGGTTGCTTCCTGCATACATGGAGCTTCCAGGTGAAGGCAAATATTGAAAGAATCACTACAAATGCATTGAGTGAACCCCAAAATGCCCAACTCTGAGTCACACAAGTAGCGATAGGAACTGTACCATTCATTGTCTCTGTTGTTGCTACGATGCCTGGCATAAAATATTACCTCAGTAAATGTTTATTAAGTACATGAGTGAGTGTTGTTGGTACATTAGTTGAATATGTGGATAAAGTTATGTGAGCAGAGTATCATTTCTCTTATTGTTAGAGCCCCCCCTAAGATTTTACCAGGCTGGGCCACGATTGCTTTCTTTAAGGAGCAGTGGGGACAGAGCCAGCCCCTTTCCTGCCAGCCAGATTATGCTTGTCTCTGCTCATCCCTGGCTCAGTCTGATGTCTGGGGCTGCAGTGTGGTACCCCTCACACCAAGGTTTGGTTTTCTCGCTTGTTAACCTTTGACTTCAGCTATCACGACCCTGTTGATGGATGAACCTTAGTTTACTGCTGCCCATGTCTTATGCCTTGGGGTAATTTGGGGTAGCCCTTGACTGGGAACCATATGACCTAAACCTGTTCTGAACAGACACACCTTGCCCTCTACCACCTTCTGGTGGACCTAGCTGAAACTCTGTTGACCCTTTCTGGGAAGCTTTCCTTCCAGAATTGGCTTTCCCTGCACAGAATATGATTTCTAGATCCAGGTTCTTAGAACAAAAAAGGCAGTTTTTGGAATCAGACATAATTGGTTTTGAAGGGACTCTTCTACTTGCTAGTTATATCCCTCTGCGCCTAATTTTGTCATCTGTAAAAATGGGGTAGAGTTGTTTTAAGTGTAGTCTGCCATGTAATTGCTGAGAAAATGATAGTTCCCTTCCATGTGTGGATTGACTTTTGCATTCAAAGCAGACATTATTGATGCCTTTCCCTTCAGTATGTCATTTATTTTAGGAAATTTTCCCACATGGTGATGGTGATGGTGATTTGCTTCCAGGGCCAGCCTCGACCACACCATTACCAGAGTTTCTGGACTCTGGTCACATGGCATGCATTGTATCTGTCGCTAAGATGGGATTGAGTCTTCATGTAGGACATAAGTGGCCATCACCATTTAAAGGCCCATTGTTACAACAGATTTTTAGAAAATTTTATCAGATCTTTTGTAAGAATATAGGCTTAATGTACACTAAGGAACCCAAATATCAAAGCGGTCTGTATTATGGTTCTCCAGAGAAACAGAAGGAATAGGAGAAATTCCATGATCTGCCATCTAAAAGCCAGAGACCTGGTCAAGCCAGTAGTATAGTTTGAAGACCTCTGAATCAGAAAGGCAATGGTATGGATTCCAGTCCAAGTCTAAAGGCCTGAGAACCAGGAGTGTCAAAAGCAGAAGATTTATGTCCCAGCTCAGTCAGTCATACAGAGATCGAATTCAACCTTCCTCTGCCTTTTTGTTCTATTCAGGCCCTCAATGGATTGGTTAATGCCCACCCACATTGGGAAACACCATTTGCTTTACTCAGTCTACCAATTCAAATGCTAATCTCTCCCAGAAACACCCTCATAGACACATCCAGAAATAATGTTTAATCAGATATCTGGTTATCCATGGCCCAGTCGGTCTGACACATAAAATTAACCATCACATTGCCAAAAAACCTTGCTTGCTCCCTGCCTCACCTTTTGCCCAGCCAGGTATCCCCAGTTACACCTGTAGGCATTCAGATCAGGCTTGCTTAGAATTAATTTCCAGGAACATAGGAAGGGAATAAATACAGGTACCAATTTGGGCAGCACTGCCCTCAGGATCAGGGTCAAGGCCTTAGGTTAGGACAGCCTTGCTGGTCTTTTGGCCCTTGAATATCTTGTGCTATTCCTGCAGCATTTTCACTATTCACAGTTGCTGACTTGTCTCCTTTTTATATGCACTTTTTTTTGGGTAAAATAAG
This sequence comes from Leptonychotes weddellii, assembly GCF_054177405.1. NCBI lineage: Eukaryota > Metazoa > Chordata > Mammalia > Carnivora > Phocidae > Leptonychotes > Leptonychotes weddellii. The sequence continues at coordinate 3,973,669 of NC_138385.1, read as the reverse complement.
ACACACATAATACAAATTCACATAAAATAAATGTATTCGGTGAAATGTAAGCCCTCCTCTCCTAGATGATCCTGTGTCCCCTGGTTCCCCCCTTCAGACGTAGCTGCTACAACCACCTTCTTGTGGCTCCCTCCAGAGTGAGTCTGTACACTTATAAGTATAAATGTAGATACTTGCGTGGTCTTAGGGCTTCCCATCGGGCTCTGCTCACCAGTCTGTGTGTCCTTTTGTGTTCTGGTCATTTCTCTGGAACAAGCCTTCTCTGCTTCCCTGTCGTGACATCATCATTCTCTACTTTTCACCTGCCCTCCACCTGCTGCCCTGACCTGCTAAGACCCTAATCTGGAACAGGAAGAAGTAGAATTCATCATTTAGAAAGATGAAAGCATTTCTAGTTTCTATTTCCATTCTATATTGTCTAACCCTGCAAAATTAAATTACGCCTGTTCATCTGCTACTGACTCACTGTATTCCATGAGAAAGCCATTTGCATTTTTCTTCACAACAACATCTTTCTCTTCAGGATGCTCTGGCAACTAATGTTTTAAAATTCTCAGAAAAAGTCATAATAATAAAACCTTCCCATCCTAAGCATCTAAAAATTGAATTGAGACCAAAGCACAGAGAAGTATTATTAAAGAAGCTAAATAGTTTACAAACTCAGCAGTGCCACACTGAAGATTAAGTGCAGTAGATTGGGAATTCATTTAGGGCACATTTGCATTCTGTGTTTCCAGACGTGGCCACATACACAGTTCACCAAATGCATCTCCACAGAGTGAGATATGTTGAGGTATTTAGAAAATGGTAGCATCACACAGAGGAGCAATTGATTCTATCCGGGGAGGTGATAAGAACTTACAGAACATTGGGCTAGATTTTGAAGGCTGAATGGGAGCTTTTTGGTTGGACAGGAGCGGGGAAAGGCATTCTAAACAGAGGGGAAAATATGAGAAGAGTGCAGAATCGCAAAACATCCCTGGGATATCCTGACAATGGGGGCAGTCCATTTTGACTAAGGCATGGAGTGTGTGGCTGGAAAGACAAGCTAAAGACAGGCTTTGGAAGACTTATTCCATGCTAAAATTTTTTGATATTTTTTTCTTATAAAATAATAGGCACTGGAGAGTTCCACGTAAGGAAGTGACATTACCAAATGTTTATTTTAGGTTTTTCTGTCAACAGTGTGCAAATTGGATGGAGGGAGAGACACTGGAAGCTGGAATACCAGTTACCAGCTGTTTCATTAGTCCCAAATGAGAAAGGATGGGGGCTTGAACTAGGGCAAGAACAGTGGGGATAGAGAGAAGGGGTACCATTTAGATGACCTGTCTGACTGATGAGTATTTGGAGTGGGTGGGGAGGGCAAGTGGAGGAAATGAGAGGATGGAGGGAGGGGATTGAGGGTGGAAATGAGCCATAGAATTTCCGAGTTGGAAGGGGCCTCAAAGTTCAGCTAGCCTAGGCTAAGTACATTTGAATGCATCCCTACAAGTGGTATTCTAGCCTGTTCTTTGAGTACCTCCAGTGTCAGAGTGCTCATTATATCTCAAGGCAGCCTACTTCATCTTCAGGTTGCTCTATTAGAAAGATAGGCTTCTTTAGGCTGCACCAAAATCTATCAACTGATGTCTCCTACTACTTGGTCCTAGGTTAAACTCCTTAGAGCCACACAGGCCAAGGCAAATCCTTTGTCAATGTGAAAGCTCTTCACATACTTAAAAGCAGATTTCATATGCTGCTATGTCTTCTCCTGTCTAGAGTATACTTTTAAAGTTCCTTCAGCTGGTCATCACATGACATTGTTTCCTGTCCATCTGTCATCTGTGAGGGCACAAAAGGCTTCCTACGGAGTAAAATGTGTCACTTCCTTTTCTTGTGACTTTTTATTGGTTTAGATAAATCGATGTATATGAAAGGAACCTCAAATTAAAAGCAACTTGCGGGGCACCTGGGTGGCTCAATTGGTTAAGCGCCCAACTCTTGATTTTAGCTCAGGTCATGATATCAGGGTCGTGAGACCAAGCCCCAGCTCAAACTCCATGCTGGGCATGGAGTCTGCTTGGGATTCTCTCTCTCTGACTCTCCCCCCCTTCCATTGTGCTCACACGCACGTGGGTGTGCGTGCATGTTCTTGCTCTCTTTTTTTTGAAAAAAGCAACTTGGAAAGGAATCATATGGAAGTATTTGAGAATGAGATAATAAAGACCAGTTCAATAACACAATTTCAGAAGCTTAAGCCCTGAATCAGTTAGGACTGGTGCTGATACCATTAACCTGGGTGTCAGAGAACTGGAGATGATTTGCAGAATGAAAGTGTTAGTAAACCATACACTCTGGGGTAGGAGAGGCTTTTAGAGGTCAGTTGGTCTAAGTTCATCATTTTACAAATGGGAAGATTGAGGTTCAAAGAAGCAAGGGACATGCCCAATGCCCCACAGCTAATAAGTGGCAGAGCAAAAACTAACCTAGGTCTTCTGATTCCCAATTCAGTGCTTTTCTCCTACACTGTGTTTCCTTAACTTGGGACACAAGCAAGAGCCAGCTTGAAAAGGGTACCCTTTGACCACCTTCTCTCTGATCACTGTCAGCAAATTCTATTTCACTCTGAAAATATATTTCAAATGGTATGGAGTTATATGAAGAAGTATTTAAGACTCTTGAATTGCTCTCCAAAGCACCCCTGCCATATTCACCAAAGACAGCAGTTCATGTTATTTGGAGTTTTGAATGGACATGAACATTGGTGAGGATAAGTCCCCAGTATTGCAAGGAATCTGTCTACTGAATGTCTAAATGATATGGGAATGCTGATAAGACATTTAGAAATAGAAATGGAAATACTAGCCAATAATGCATATTATTGTGTGATGAAACACCGATGCCAGGTAATCATATTATTGCAAAATCAGTATAAATAGAAATTCAGAATGGTAGAATTCCTCCTGACACGTGAGCAATGTACATGAGTTTTTAAGTGTTGGAAAGGGGAGCTGTTGCTAAGAATCTGGGGTATTGGAGACCTGGAACGCGGTCTAAAGGCATTCTGGATATTTTTTATTTGAAAAAAAAAAAAAAAGAATGCCAGTCTCTGACAATCTCCAGATTTCACATTTATGTAGTCCCCCAAAAGGTCACAGTAGCAGACCTCCCATGAATCTAGATCCCTCGCTAGCTGAGGGCTTCCAGGTGGGAACTATAACAACTGTGATGAGCTGCTGGCCTTGTGTGAAGATGACCCAGGCCTGGTTCTGTTCCAGGAAGGATGTCCAGAGCCTTGTGAGGATTTAGCAGTATGGCCAGATGAAAGTCTTCCAGCTTAAAGGCAGAGTCACTTATCATCATTGTCTGCCAGCCCAGACTAAAGGAATGTGGCACGGTGCGTGAGCTCTATAGTCATTTTACCAGAAACCAATACATGTTGGTCAGTCAGGGGTACATCCACTCCCAAATGGTCAGAGAAGGGAGGGATCATTTTGAGAACATGCTTCTGTCAGGGATGTGCTATATATTGTCTGCTATCAGAACTTCCTTATTAGGAAGTACCCATTACCAATTTGCTTAGATATCAATGTAACAATCTCAGTAGGTGTATATGAATGATTTTTTTTGAAAAACCCATTTAAACTCAAATATAGATCGTATTTTCCAGAAAATGTGTACCCATAAAACATACCAAATTTGAAGAGAATATGAACATTTAAAAGGATTATAGGAAACCTGCTAAAAGCCCTTAAAAAATGGGCCTAGTTTTACATCCCAATTCTATAAGATAGCCTGCCATTACAAATCTATACCATAATTTATATGATATCGATTTCATTGTCACAACTTTGTAAATGCTCTGTCATGTATATTTTTGTGGTCCATAAATGTTCAAAATAACATCTGGAGACCAAGTCACTATTCACAGTAAAGGAAATAGAGGGATTAGAGCCCATTAATGGGCTCTGTGCTTTGCCCTGAGAAACCTGCCTAAGAAACATCTCTTGAAAAGCAAGCAAAAGAAGCACTCAAATAATAGGAGTTCAAAATGCGACTTCAAAAATGGGAAGGTGTGTAGCCTAAAGTGACCACTCCATTTGAAAGCCCTCATTTTGTCCAAGAAGGAGTCCAAGAACCCGCAAAGGCTATGTTTTGTAGAAGAAATTGACACTCAAGCATCCAGCTACACTAGGCATCAAAATTCTAGGTGAGCAGATGACAGCTTTGGCATATAAACATGTCCTGACCACGTAACTCCCAGTCATAGACCTGGAGCTGCCTGCATCATCAAGTCAATACTTTGGGACTCAGGGCCACAGTTATAGTGGTGCTAGTTGGAGAATCAGTCTGTTGTTTAGCCCAGACTAGCTAAGGGGCTTTGCCCTTGGGAGGGGATGGGAGAGAAACTGACTGTTTTGCTCCCAATTTCCTTGTCCTGTGTTAGAAACAAAGCACAAAGTTGGCCGGGATTAGTGTTAGCTTTGCTCACAGCTACTGACCTCTGATTTAACCAGATGCCATAACTATAGCAATGGGGAAATACTGGAATTTTGAGTTTAACGTGCTAGTGAAATTTACTAAATATAGCACACTTTGTGGTGGGGTGCATATTGCAGGTATTTCCTTTATTTTTCAAATAACAAAGTCAGTCAGGCTTTGGAAAGAAAGTGAATTTATTATATATGATGGCTGCTGAAGTCTCCCTACCCCCTTGATCTACATCTATAAATGTGTGTTTTGAAGCCAAATGAGATAAACCAGCTTGATTGTCCAAGGCATGGATGGAAATTGGGCTATCGTAAAGCTATCTTCAGATTTGCGTAGGTATTGGAATATTCATCTTTGGGATTTAGTGGAAAGAACCTTGGGTTGAGAGTAAGGACACCTAAGTCCCAGCCTCTATTACTAAATCATTATGTGATCTTGGACAGGTCTCTAAAGGGACTCTGGGTCTCAGGTTCCCCATTTTTTAGTGCTTGGGAGCTGAACTCTTCCAGCTCTCCCATTCTAGGATTTTGGAACATTTAGGGTTATGTTTCTCCTTGCTTTGTCTCTGGAGAATAATTACTGATATCTTGTGGAATGAGAAAGAGAGACCCACATCCCAGAAATGGATCAGAGAGGTAGTGGCATGTACAGCTTCAGTTTCTTTACAGGTTTTCTTCTGGTTAGGGAGGTTCTCGCTAAACTCCACAAGCCCTCTAAGGGGACTGATTATTGGCTTCATGTTTCCTCAGTCCTCCTTTACCTACAGATGGGCCTAGGTGGCCTCCAGATAAAGGCCATCATCCCTCTCTACCCCATTCAGCAAGGCTCTGGACCCCATCCTGTCCATAGTCAAGGGAGATTTAAAGGGTCCAGGGTCACTGAGGCAGGGTGGCTGTGTGTTCTTCTCAGATTCTGTGCCTTGGTCCTAATAAATAAATTCTTGATACTTTCCTGTGACCAACCCCTTGCCTCGTTCCTTGTCTATTACCCACTCTCTTTTACCAGAGAGTCTGGGTCCCTCCCTGCCTTAGCTTCATACTTGGTGTCGTCCTTTGAAGACTGGAATTCTTTTGCTACTTTCAGTCTTCTTCAGCTTGGCCACTGCCAGAACTGTCTGGATTTGCCCATCAGCCTATCTGCAGAGGTCTGTCTATGACTTGTCCCTGAGAGTCCATGATGCCTCCTAGCCTACTGTCCAGCATAGCCCCTTGTTGCTTACTGCTGGCCTTCACTAAAGCTGCTGCTGCCTTGCCTGGACCTCTGCGTATGCTTATTACCAGACCTTCTTAAGATATGTTCCATTTGCTTTGTGGGGGCATTGCTGTGTGACTCACTTCTGGGGCTCCCTGACACTGACTAGTAGCCTCTACTTCTCATATCTCATTGGAGACCCCACACTCAAAGCCTTCGTGGGCCTGCCTGGTCTCTGGGTTCTGGATCTCTGTGGGCTTGTCTATCCCAACCCCAGCCAGTTTCCAGTCATAACCTATGAAGTCTATGTGGCATTTCTTGGGCCAGGTTGTCCTATCTGTGCCCATTCCTCAGTACACAAAGCCAATTCCATTCCTCAGGATGGAAGCTACCATGTCCAGACTCACCCACTCTCTGCCAGTTAACAAACAGCATTGTAAAACTTTTAGGTCAATGACTTTGTAGGCTAAATTCAAGTTAAAATTCTAAGATGGACAATGAAAAGAATTTCTGTATCTCTGCAACCTACAGTAGGGAGAAGGGTTACTGTTGGGAATTTTTGAGCCAGCAAAAGGTCATTAGGTAAAAGGTGAAAAATACCTTTATGATCTTTTTGGAAGTAAAGTTGCATGTGAATCTAAGGTGACATTGTTATTGTTATAAATAGCCTAGTAGTCTTCAATTCCTTGCAAAAGTGCTTCTAGCCTAATGAAATAACCCAGAGTCCTGGCCCCAATAGCAGGGACGTGTGTACTGGTTAGCTATGTGCCCTTGTGCTGAAGACTTACTCTTTCTGAACCTCAAGTTCATCATCTGCCAAATGAGGCTTTGTGGAGATAGTATCTCTGCTTATTTATAAGCTCTCAAGGTGGTATCAAGAATACCAGTTAGTAAACAGTGGATGTGAAAGTGTTTTAAGAACTGTAATGCATCATACGGATTATCTGGTCTTTTTTCCCAGGTAGGTGGGGGCCATGGACATGGAACCTCTTGCCTACTGTTGGTGGACAGCAAAGATTGGGATCAGCGCCCCGAGGGAATAGCAGATCAGGAATAAGGCAAACGGCCTGACATGGAGCCAGATGAGACTAGGGAGACAGTACACAAAGCCAAGTGCTTTGGGGGAGCCAGCAGAGCCAATTCATGGGGAAGTTTGAAGGAGAGGAATTTCCTGAGCTAGAGTCAGGGGCTACTGACTTCTTTTTGTTTGGTGCCTCCTGTTGCTGGTCTAACAGCTTAGACTGAAGCTATTTTGGAAGAAGTTAATAGGATAGAAGAAGAGCAGACCAAATGTGGGGACTATTCTTATAAGTACTGGCAGGATTTAGGGAACATCAAAAAGGGTACAAGGCCAGTATCAGCTAGCTCAAGGTAAACCCAGTTTAAAAGAGAGTAGTCAGTAGCCTAGGTTAGCGGCAAAGGCAAGCCATATATGGACACTGTAATGATGAATTTTATGTGTCAACCTGGCCAGGCTATGGTGTCCATTTGTTTGGTCAAACACTAGTCTAGATGTTGCTATGAAGGTATTGTTTTAGATGTGATTAACGTTTAAATCAGTTGACTTTGAGTAAAGCAAATTGCCCTCCATAATGTGGGTGGGCCTCATCTAGTCAGTTGAAAACTTTAAGATCAAAGACCAGGGTTTCCCAAAGAGGAAGGAATTTGGCCTCAAAACTATCACATAGAAACCCTTCCTGAGTTTCTAGCCTGCCTGGCCTGCCCTGCAGATTTTGGATTCAAGACCACAGCATCAATTCTTACCTGAATTTCTAACCTGTCAGCCTGTGCTACAAATTTCAGACTTGTCAGCCCCCACAATTACGTGAGCCAATTCCTTAAAATAAATCTCTCTCCCTTGCCCCATCTCTCTCTCTGTCTCTGTATATATATTTATATATACATGTATATATCTATATATGTATATTCTATATGTATGTGTGTATACACATTGATGTCTGCATCTACATCTACATCTACATCTATATCCATCCTTTTGGTTCTGGTCCTCTGGAGGACCCTGACTGAAACAGACACCATGAAGATGGCAGCGTAGCTTAGAGCAGAGACAATTGAAGGATCATGGAGGGCCTGGAGTGAGTTGTCATTATGAGTTCTTTTCCTGAAGTTGTCTGTCAGTCACACAGTATTAACGGAGTCTACTAAGTCTACTAAGTGAGCATCTATTGTGCCATAGAAGTTGGCTGGTACAATGTCTATCAACTCAGATTCCTGAAAGGTCAACCCAGAATCTGAGGGGAAGGCCTTTACTTTTTTGTCAAAGAAGCTTTATTCCCCTGAGGAGAGTACTAAAGGTTGGGCATCCTCCACTAGGGGATCTGACTAGAGAGGGCCTCCAGCTCTGTTAGGTTGATAATGGGGTTACAAAGGACTGCTGAAGGTCCTCTCATTCAGATGTAATAGAGTCAATGCTGTATAAAATTAGTGCTTATTTGGTCTAGCTCCTCATTGTACAGATGGGGAGTGTGAGCCTAAGAGAGGAAGAGCCTTTTCCCCAGGCCACAAAGCAAGTTGGTGGTGCAGCCAGACCTAGCATTTAGATCTCCAGACAATAACTAAGGAAGAAAAGAAAGGGAAGGAAAGAGAAAGGCTGTTTGATAAAGAGAAGTCTGGATTCCCATTGTGCTTTTTCTATGGGCCATGTGGTGAGTAACTGTCCCAAAGTTAGGCAGCATCCTATTTTTCACAGCTGGATAGAAAGAAGGGAAAAAAGAAGAGTCTGAAAAGTAAAGTGAAATAAAATAGAAAACATATTTATAAGGGCCCTCACTGCTAAATCACAAAAATTGAAGATGATCAGTATAAATGGGTTTCATTGAAGACCAAATTAGCTTTCCCATGGGCTTCTCTAATGGCAAGAAAGCCACTGCACTCAGTGCAAGTACCTTACCACACTGGCCCAAAGAATGTTTGCCCTTGTTAAAATAAAGGTATACTTTGATTGCTGCCGGATCAGAGCTCCCTATTTCTCCCCACATTTGCTCAGGAATTTGTTTATCTTCCATGAACATACTAAATTGAATTGATGAACGAAAATGACGTATGTATTCACTTAGTTCTAACTTGACTCTGATGGCTTCATCCATTAAACTTTCAATAAAATTATAATTCTTTTTAAAAATATAAATTAAAAAACATGATGGCAATTCATAATCACTTTGGAATGCATCAAGATGAATCAGTAAGGTGACTCTCTTTCCTTTGCATTTGGTATCGCTGCTTTGTGCCTGTGTTTTCCATTTAGGATTTATCAGTGTAAATCCCCTTTATACATCATTGAAAGTGTTAGGATTTATGTGGGAGAATATAGTCTGCATGAGGCCTTCTAGGAGAGTGGATGACCTAATAGGGTTTCCTACCTTTAATTTCTACTGTTCTTTGTAGAAATACATTTCATAATAAACTTTCACATGTGGGAAAGCAGTGTTCTAATGGCATATATTATTGCTGATATGGGATGCTTTGCTGCACTTTCTATGGAGTCCCTGGGCTCCTCAGTGAAATGCATCCTCATGGCAAAGCGTCTTTCATGGCCAGGAGGAGGATATTAACCTCTGTTCTGCCCCTTCCCTTTTTGGAATACAGCACAGCTTTGATCAGCTCCTTCAAGAACCTTTTGTTTACACCCTCTCCTAGATCTGCAGACAATATTTGCAAAAAGCACATTGGAATCTTGGCCAACAGGAATCACCTGGGTGGGGAAGGCATTCATCAGCTCTTTCCTTTGGTGGCTTTCCTCTGTTTTACTCCTTTGACGTAGTGAAACTTGCTCCAGGTTGCTTCTCTTATCTCCATATTTTCCCCTTTTCTTTCTTTTCTCTTTATCTCCTTTTCTCCCTTCTCATAGACCAACTGATGGGGGCGATTGAGTGACTTTCATCCATTCATTCAAACATTTACTAAGTCCTACTTTGTGCAAAACACCGTGCAATGTTCTGAGTTTTTCAAGGTACTCTTCTCTGGTGGTGGTGTTCCTTTTTTAAATTATAAAAGCAATACATATTCAGGGCGCCTGGGTGGCTCAGTTGGTTAAGCGACTGCCTTCGGCTCAGGTCATGATCCTGGAGTCCCTGGATCGAGTCCCGCATCGGGCTCCCTGCTTGGCAGGGAGTCTGCTTCTCCCTCTCCCACTCCCCGTTTGTGTTCCCTCTCTCGCTGTGTCTTTCTCTGTCAAATAAATAAATAAAATCTTAAAAAAAAAAAAAAGCAATACATATTCATAGTAAAAATACAAACACTACAAAAGGATATAAAATGAAGAGTGCCTTAAAGGCCCTAGTCTGATTCCTTTGGCATAATCATCAGCAGTAATTTCTTATTTATCCTTCCAGAACTTTTCTATGCATATAAAAGTATGTATGATATATACATTCATGCATAGATATATATAGATATAGAGATAGATATATACACATACATGTTTTTTTCAGGGAACACTGATTGGAACATGTTAATAACAGTTTCGTAAATCCACTTCCGTGTATATCTTGGTATGCTTTCCATGTCAGCACATGCAGTCCTGCTGATTCCCTTTAAGGATGCATGGTTGAAACATAACTTTAGGCAAGTCCTGAGGTTTTGATGATTTTTCTATAGAGTGCACTAAAGATGGCCCATGTTGAATGTATAAACTCAGTTTTCATTCACTGCCATCTGGTTTCTTTTACCTTTTCTATACTGGAGGCATTAGCCAGTTCTGCACACTGACACTTGAAGGATTCCAGTGGCTTGCAAATGTTTTGAGGAAATCAAAATTAGCCTGATCAGTTTTCCTCCCCACACACCATGCATCTATTCTGGCCTTGGGCCACACTCAAGGTAGCTCCCAAACCAGTCTCTAGAGCTTATCCCAATACTTGATGACAGTTTCTTTTCTCCTTTTCATAAGAGTTTTCTCCTTTGGCTGCAGCCTGTATTTTCTGATCTGGCCTCATTGACTACAGACTTCTTGCTTATTTAGACATATTTTGTCCTCATGAGTTTTTATTTGCCCATGTGTGATGTGACTCCTCCCTCAAAGACCTAATTCTAGCTCACCCTTATTTGAGCCTTTATTGTATGTCAGACATGTGTGCCTCATTTCCTTTAATCCCCTCAGCAAACTCATGAGGGATGTGTGGTAAAATATCCCTAAATGGTAGATGAGGCACAGAAAGGCTACAGATGTTGTCCAAGGTCACGCGACTAATAGGTGGAAGAGCAGGAATTTGAACCTGGGTTTATCTGACCCTAGAAGCCGTGCTTTTAACCAGCACATGTACTGCCTCCCTGAAGTCAGCAAGTGTTTCCTGGCTAGCCAATCATACAGAGCAGCCTTAGCCTTTCTGTCAGCCTGTGATTCCCTCAGGGCAAGCCACAACAGCCGCTCCCTAAGTATGTGCTGCATCCAGGATCTGCTCAAGAGGGTGGGGCCGAGTTCTCATGCTGCAACAGCGTTTTCTTATAGACTAAACCATGGGAGGGATCTTGGGTGGGAAGAAGCGCTTCCTGCTTATAATGCACGCTGAAAAGGGATTCCCAAATTATGAAGCCTCACAGTCCTTCCTGTGCGATACTGTTAGAAGACTCAGGCTGAATAGGCAGCTGTTGGGCATTTTTGTTTAATGTCTTCCAGCTCCACTTCAGTTATAGACATAGGCTTGCAACTCCTACTTTGACCCCAAACCTCAGTATACAAGAGAGAAGCAGTCTTTTATTTTAGTTTCCAGATCAGAGTCCTCCAGTTTCCCTATCAATGCTGCCCACCTTGGGTGTTGCCTCTTTGAATTCAGATTTGAATTCAGAAGGTACATGGCGACTAGGAGAGGATTTCTATTCTGGACTCCTCCTTTTGGTGGTCTCCAATCCCAATTCTCCAACTGTCTTTCTTTCATACTTTTGGAGATTTAGAATCCAGGTGTGGTCACGGCCCAGGCACTGAATTGAGCATTGCTACATTCTTTGGAGTCCAAAAGAAAGGTCATTCCAGATGTCAGCTAAATGCCTTTTATTTCTTCACTATCTGGTAGAAATTAAATGGTAGGAAGAGTGTTTATACCTATTTTCAGGTTTTGAGTTTTATTTTCTTCCTAGCACTGGGAAATAAACCTGAAAATCCGGAAAGGGAAAAACCAAACCAATAGCAATTGCCCTGGAAGTGTGGGATTTGTCAATAATAAATGTCTAGATGGTGTGTTTATTTCAGTTCCAATCCAATTCAGTTCAACAAATATTTGTTGAATGCCTGCTGTGAAAAAGATAAAGAATGAGTAAGACACGGCTCTCACCCTACAGGAGTTCACAGTCTAACAGGGATATCAACATGTACACTGTTAATTGTCATGCACAGAAGACAATAATAAAGGTATATACAGAAGTTTAAATAAGGTGCTATGGGAGTATTGGAGGAATGAAAAGTTTAGGTAGGAAGAAGAAGCTTTCGAGCTTGGTCTTAAAGGATTGATGAGACTATTATAGGAAGACATTGAGGTGAAAGATCGTTTAGGCCAAGGAACCACATACCCTGCAGGTGTGAAAGCTCAGGGAATGGCGATTGGTTTGGTAGGCTGGAGACCAGTATGAAATAAAACTGGAGAGGTGAGTCTGATCAGTTTATGAAGAGCCTTGATACTAGGCTAAGGGTTTGGACTTGTTCTATAGACTAAAAAAGTCTTCGGTTACCACCCCTTCCCTCAATCATAAAGGAATCTTCTCCCTATTATCACAGCCTCTGGGTTTCTTTGTTACAGTTACAGTCATATGTATTTGATGAAGATTCTCTACATGAGAAATAGTTGACTTTAGAAAACACACCCCATGGGATTGATTTAAACAGCTCCAATATATCAATAATGCATTTAATTTACTTTTTTCCCCAGTAGTATATGTAACTACATGTACTTTGATTATATTGACTAAGATTACAATCCATGTTGATATAACCCAAGGATGGTTATTCTTGATCTGGGTGGTGTTGTGTTTGAAATTTATCCTACTCTGTCATTGGTTCCACTCACTTTGTGCGTATACCAAACCAGTTCTAGCTATTCCATCAGGTTTTTCTTTTACTAGCTCTATTTATTTTCTTTCTCTGGTATTCCTATAAGAATGTCAGATTAAATTATATCAGATTCTTCTCTCTCTAAGATATGTTCACTTTGCTTCATCCTCTTTTACCATTCAGCTCTTCATCCTATCACAAACAGGAATTAGCTTCGTTTGGCATGATTTGTGTTTGAAGAATCCATATTGACTACTGTTTATCACTTGGGTTTCCCCTAGGTACTCATAAATGACTGCCTTAATAATTGTCCTCACAGCTTACCAGATATTGAAATTAAATTTATGAGTTTAATTCCCTGAGTTCCCTGGGGATTTTTTTTAAAAGAAAAATGGAACAAGGCAGTTTCATGACTCACAGCAACTCTAACATAATAAACCAGTGTGATAAAGAAAAACATTTTGCAGGGAAACAAATTTCAGTTTTAGCCTTCCAAATGATTATTATAAAAATTAACAAATAATAAGATTTTTCTGAAATAGTAAAACACCCTGTGCCCTTTAAAACTATTTATTTATTGCACGCACACATATTTTTAAGGACTATAACAGATGCCTAGGAAATGTTAATCCACTAGTTTATAGTCCTCACTTTGTTCTGGCAACTGGAAATTTGGTCTTTTTATATTCAAATTGTTGAACACTTGAAAAATAGCCCAATAATGGCACGTTTTAAAAGGTTATTTTGTAAGTACTGTTGGTCGGACATATGCTAAAGTACTGTTTCAGGTTGCTAAGGCAACCTGCTTGCCACAATTGTAGTTAACTATTTACAACTTAACAATAATACACTGACCTGAGTCTTACCTTCACTGAATGTAGCCCAGGTGCCTCTTAATCTTTGCGAATGATTGGCAGGGGATTGATGCACATTTGATAGCAAACAGTCAGATGCCTTGAAAAGGATGGATGAACAGAACATTGAACAACACCAAGAGCTTTGGTGAAATGTAGTAGATTTCTATACTTGCCCAGCCAAGACTCTGCCTGCTACTGAAGCAAGGGATATGTGGAATGACAGACTAGTTTACATCAGTCATGGCAGAGAAGTAACTGATTTTCTTTGACTGAAGCAGTTTGGACCCAGGGAATGAACAACATGCTGATAGTACGGTCCCTTTTCTTAATGTTCCATTGGAAGGCGGTAAGACACCTTTTCCTTTCTGAGCCAGTACCAGCCCCTTTCCAATGACTTGGTCTAGACGCAAATGATACCTAAAAGCACTTTTGTTGTGTAATCTTTTTCATTAGGAATGGTGGATAATCTGAAAGCTGTATCAGCTTTGGGGCCTGTCATAACTATAATGCATAGGTTTTTGACTTGTTTGTGTGTCTGTTTTTATTGCAAAGACTGTCATCCAGGGTCATGCAACAACTGAACAATGAGAAAATGCCCCATTGTATAATCCGGATCTGAGATAATATTTAGGATAAGAGGACATGTTTAAGTTACTTACCAACTTGATTCCAAGTCTGGCACACCATGGCCTCACTCTTCGCCAGTATACTCCTGGAAGGGCAAGTCCATGGTAAGCTCCTTAGAGTTTGTTAGTGGGAGGAAGCCTTGGGTTTCAGAAGAAAGTGTTTGGATGGCATTTTAAGAAGCCTTTTCATTTTCAGTAGAGTAGAAACATCTGCCTCTGAGCCTGTGGTACGATCTTTTCTCTGGATGAACACAATGACTGTCTGTCTCACATTTTTCTGGTATTTATTCTGCAAATCAGCTGCATGAGCCCCTGCCACTTTCCTGAATAAGCTTCTAGGCATTACCTGCATGCTGTGTTCCTGTGGAGGGATGGCAGTAATCTCTACTAAGATAAACTGGAGCTTCTGTGGATAAAGCGTAAATGCAGTGAAGTGTGTGTGGCTGTAAGATTTAATGCCTCTACAGGTAATTTTTTTTGGAGGGGGATCTGGCATTTAATCAAATCCAGAGTCATTATGTAAATTTAATCACCTTACAACACACTAGTAATTTTATTATCTCCTTTTCATTTGACAGTGCTTAGATACAAGTTGAACTTGGAATTCCAGAGGTAGAACACTGCTGATTGGAGGCATATGAAGGAAAATGTACTGTGGAAATGAGATAAAAACCTTTATTCTTGCTATTGATTGTCATCTTTATATGTGTACAGGTGTCCAACAAAGGGTTTCTAGAATAAAGTGCACCTGTTTAAGGTTTTCCACCTTTCTTAAAGCCCCAGTGAATTGCAAAGAGCATGTTTTAAATGGACTATGTTAAATCTACTCCTGCCAAATGGAAAACCGACCTTTACACTGGATGAGATATGGTCCAAATTCTTCCTAACACAGGGGTCTCCTTTACCTTGCATAGCCCATTTTGGCTTGCTCTAAAATGATGTCTGATGTTGGGTTATTTATGCCATATGGTCTACTTAAAATCGAAGACTATTTCCATTCAACACCCAGATTTGATAGGTACTTAAAAGTCGCAATGGGATTGATGATCCTGGATAGACAAATTATCCATTGCTACATCACTGTTTATACTATAAAGCTGAGGAAGAAAAAACCTGGTCAAGTTGGATGTCCCAAAAGGCACTTGGGCTTTTTGACTCTGTGATTCACACCAAGGATCATGTCTTAATGAAAGTAATAAAGTTAAATACTTACCTGTAATCTAAAGCATGAAACTAGAAAGGAGGCAAGGGGGAAGATAATGTGTTAAGCTGACATTGCAGAAGAAATGGCATTTTGGATATCTTTTCTTTCTTCCACTTCTCTATTTTACTTTCCCTATTTCCCTATTTTTTCTTACCTCCGAGTCCAAAAGAAACTTGAGAATATCCCTTCTCCTTCAAAGACTCCATGAGCTTCCCCCATCCATACTTTGGAACATGGAGGCCCCTGGTCAGCCAGGAAGTCTTTCCTTTAATCACCTGATGTCTCTCTTGCCATATCTTGCAGGCATGGAAGCCTCCAACTTGGGCAAATGCCCCTAATTTGGGCTCAATTCAGATTACCAGGTTTCCCATATCTAGAATGCTACTTATTCCAGCAAAAGCTTTTTTTTTTTTCTAAAAACCTTTACTAACTCCATGAATCATAACATGGTCTCATAATGGGAAATCAAAATGGTGTAATCTTGGATTAAGATTGAAGTGCCTTGGGGTGCCTGGGTGGCTCAGTCGTTAAGCGTCTGCCTTCGGCTCAGGTCATGATCCCAGGGTCATGGGATCGAGCCCCGCATCGGGCTCCCTGCTCAGCGGGAAGCCTGCTTCTCCCTCTCCCACTCCTCCTGCTTGTGTTTCCTCTCTCGCTGTCTATCTGTCAGATAAATAAATAATAAAATCTTTAAAAAAAAAAAAAAGATTGAAGTGCCTTACTATCCAGTTTCCCATCTAACTTAATATTTGTTCTCTGTTTACTATTGGTGCCTCAGTTTTCTCATCCTAAAATGGGGATAATAACCACTACCTCCCTCTAAGGGTCAGTATAAGGATTCAGTGAGACACTGGATGTGGAAGTAGCTAGTGGCCAAGAGCACATTCTCAGTGAGAGCAAGTTGAACCAGATTGATTTTATGTTTGGGGTATAAAGGGTTGACTTTTGAGAGTTCTGTATATATTAGATACAAGTCTTTTGACAGATATGTGGTTTGAAAATATTTTCTCCCACTCTGTAGCTTGCCTTTTTATTCTCTCCACAATGTCTTTCACAGAGCAAAATTTAAAGTTTTATGAAGTCCAATTTTATCAACACTTTTTTACAAATCATGCTTTTGGTATCATATCTAAGAACTCCACCTAACCCCAGGTCATAAAGATTTTCTCCTGTGTGTTTTTTTTTTTTTCCTAGAAATTTTATAGTTTTATGTTTACTTTTGGATCAGTTATCAATCTTATTAATTTTTGTATAAGGTGTGAGGTTTAGGTCAAGGTTAAATTGTTTACCTTTGGGTATAAAATTGTTTTAGCACCATTTGTTGAAAATGATATCTTTTCTCCATTGAATTGCTTTTTGTACCTTTGTCAAAAATCAATTGGCCATATTTGTGTGAGTCTATTCTGGACTCTGTTCTCTTTCACTGATCTGTGGTTCCTTCCCTTTGCTGGTACCATACTGTCTTGATTAGTGTAGATTTATAGTAAGTCTTTTTTTTGAGTTTTTATTTAAATTCTAGTTAGTTAACATACAGTATAATATTAGTTTCAGGTATACAATATAGTGATTCAGCACTTCCATACATCACCCGGTACTCATCAAAATAAGTACACTCCTTAATCCCCATCATCTATTTCACCCATCCCCCCCCCACCTACCTCTTCTCTGGTAACCATCAGTTTGTTCTCTATAGTTAAGAGTCTGTTTCTTGGTTTGCCTCTCTCTCTTTTTCCCCTTTGCTCATTTGTTTTGTTTCTTAAATTCCACATATGAGTGAAATCATATGAAATCATATGGTATTTGTTTTTTTCTAACTTATTTCGCTTAGCATAATACACTCTAGCTCTATCCAAGTCATTGCAAATGGCAAGATTTTATTCTTCTTGATGGCTGAGTAATATTACATTGTGTATATATACCACATGCTCTTTATCCATTCATCAGTCGATGACATTTGGACTCTTTCCATTATTTGGCTATTGTTGATAACTGCTATAAACATTGGGGTATATATGCCCCTTTGAATCTGTATTTTTGTATCCTCTGGGTAAATAGCTAGTAATGCAATTGCTGGATTGTAGGGTGGTTCTATTTTTAACCTTTTGAGGAACCCCCATACTGTTTTCCAGAGTGGCTGCACCAGTTTGCATTCCCACCAACAGTATAAGAGCGTTCCCCTTTCTCCACATTCTCGTCAACACCTGTTGTTTCTTATGTTGTTGATTTTAGCCATTCTGACAGTTGTGAGGTGGTATCTCATTGTGGTTTTGATTTGTATTTCCTTAATGATGAGTGATCTTGAGCATCTTTTCGTGTATCTGTTAGCCATCTGTATGTTTTCTTTGGAAAAATGTCAATTCATGTCTTCTGCCCATTTATTTTTTAATTTAATTTAATTTTATTATGTTATGTTAGTCCATTTTTTAATTGGATTATTTGTTGTTTTTTTTAAAGATTTTATTTATTTGACAGAGAGATAGCAAGAGCAGGAACACAAGCAGGGGGAGTGGGAGAGGGAGAAGCAGGCTCCCCGCTGAGCGAGGAGACCGACGTAGGGCTCGATCCCAGGACCCTGGGATCATGACCCGAGCCAAAGGCAGACACCCAACGACTGAGCCACCCAAGTGCCCTGGATTATTTGGTTTTTTGACTGCTGGGTTTCTTAAGTTCTTATAGATTTTGGATACTAACCCCTTACCAGATATGTCATTTGCAAATATCTTCTACCATTCCTTAGGTTGCCTTTTAGTTTTGTTGATTGTTCCCTTCACTGTGCAGAAACTTTTTTTTTAAGCAGGCTCCATGCCCAACACAGGGCTTGAACTCACAACCCTGAAATCAAGACCTGAGATCAAAAGTTGGACGCTCTACCGACAGCCACCCAGGCACCCCTGTGCAGAAGTTTTATTTTGATGGAGTCCCAATAGTTTATTTTAGATTTAAAGTAAATCTTAAAATCAGATAGTGTTATTCCTCCAACTGTATTCTTTTTTGAAAAATTGTTTTAGCTCTTTTTGTTCCTTTGCTTTTCAAATAAATTTTACAATTCATTTACCTGATAATTAAAAATAAAAGTTCTGTTGGGATATTGATTGGAATTGTATTACATCTGTAGTTCAGTTTGGGAAGAACTGACATTTATTCTATGTTGTTTCTTTCAATCCATGAACACTGTATATCTCTGTATATTTAGATCTTTTATTTATTTATTTTTTATTTTAATGTTTTTTTCAAATTTGTAAAGAATATTTTATTTATTCATGAGAGACATTGAGAGAGAGAGAGGCAGAGGTAGAGGGAGAAGCAGGCTCCCTACAGAGCAGGGAGCCCGATACAGGACTTGATCCTAGGACCCCAGGATCATGACCCGAGCCAAAGGCAGACGCTTAACTGACTGAGCCACCCAGGTGCCCTTTTTTTTTTTTTTTCAAATTTTTAAAAAAATATTTTATTTGTTTATTTAGAGACAGAGAAAGAGAGAGCATGAGCGGAGGGAGGGGCAGAGAAAGAGAGAGCATCCTAAGCAGACTCTGTGCTGAGCATGGAGCCTGACGCGAGACTCAGTCTCATGACCCTGAGACCATGACCCGAGTTGAAATCAAGAGTTGTACACTCAACTGACTGGCCACCCAGATGCCCCAAAACTATATTCTTTTTTACTCTGCTTTCTGGGCAAAAACACTTTATTTTATTTACTTTTTAACTAGGCTCCATGGCAAGCATGGAGCCCAACATGGAGCTTAAACTCACAACCCTAAGGTCAAGAGTTGGATGCTTAACTGACTAAACCACCCAGGTGCCCCCTAGACCTCTTTAGATCTTTGTTTTCGTTCATCACTGTTTTATGGTTTCAGCATGCAAAATCTGTACATATTTTGTTAAATTTACACCTAAGTATTTCATTTTATTTGCACTACTGTAATGCTGTGTGTGTATATCTATGTACAAATATGTATATGTATACATAAATATATGTTTAATATATGTTATATGTATGTTTATATATAAATATATATATTTAGTTTCCAGTGGTAGGCAGGTTTAGGATTCAAATTTCAGAGCTCCAGTTCTTGACACTGAACTTGTCTGTCTTTCCCCAGGAGACTGACTTTTAGGGCCAGTGTCAGAAAGGTCCTGTGATAAATCCCTCAATATGTATATGTTCTCATTTTACTTTTTTTCGGTCCTGCAATGTAAATGTAGTTACTGTGGTATAATAAAGTGGCATTAGGGTATTGGAGAAAGGTTAGAAAGAGAATGCTAGGAGGTGAAAGGAGTTCTGCCTGAGTAAGTAGCCAAGAGAGGTGATGGAAGTTAAGGGAGAGAATGCAAGAACTGAACCACAAGCAGTCCTGAAGCAACAAGCTCCAAATATTGAGTATTTGCTATGTGCCAAGTACAGAAGTTGGCAGAGGGTAAAATGTTCTAAAAGGAACCAAGGTTGAAAAAAAAAAAAAAACAGAAAGTAGCTCCTTGAGGAGCTTGTGTCATGCTGGGGAGCTAGAGGTGAGAGGATTTGTGCATTCTGACTCTAGAATTCAGCTGATAAGCACTGGATCCAGGCCCAGATGGCTGTCTGGAGTAGCCTCCATGGTCTTTGCTATGATCCTGGCCTGCTGGTGGGTAAAATCAGTAAGAATAGAAGTTGCTGAGAGGTGGCTCTCATGACTTAGCCAGCACCTGCAGTTTGCTTAGATCTATATAACTTGTATCTTAAAACTCCTCACATTGGGCAAGGAAGGCCAACATGCAACCAGCAGGCACTGAGGTAGAGCTTTGGGCTCTAAGAGAGAGAGAGGGGAATGAGAGACTCTTGAAAACTGAGGGCTTGAACTTCCTGCTTCCTTACTGTGATTTTTACAATGACAACCTCAGGCCATGACGCCCAGTCTGGTCTCCTCCTCTTAGCTTCTGTTGGATTGGTGTTGCCATCCATGGTTTTCAGCCTGGGAGCTGTTTTGAGCAAGACCACTTTGACCATCAATTCTTGCAATATGTAGCTCAATTGTTCTCCCTGGCTGAACATTAGGATCACCAGGGGGTAAGCACAGCTTCCTAGGCATGTGACCAGTGCAGTACACAGGGTCCTACGCTCAGAAGGGGGCTCTATGCTAGGGGTTTAATGCTCTGTTATTGCCATTTGAAATTCTTAATAATTTTATCTTTGAACCTTACATATTTTGTAAGTGAAGGCCAATGGGGTAACAGAGCATGCACTGAGGGCTTGGAACCTTGATTCACATACAGTTCCACCTCCCAATCCTCCCCGTATCTTCAAGATGGGTTCTTGATTGCCACTCTTTTGATTCCTGGTACCTTGGGCCCCCTTGCCTTTCCCCATCCAAGTCCATTCATTCCCAGCAGGAGCCTAGAGGTGGGGAGGGTCAAAGTCAAGTGTATGTATTCTGCAGCCCCTCAGGGTAGAGCATGACAATAACCATCCTTGCACATACCAGACACGTTCAGTGAGCAACTCGGTGGTGGTGAGCCTCTTACCTGTCCCTGAGCCAGGTACCTAGTGCATCCTTGCAGGGGTTGTAATACCCTTAAGAGATGCCTATATGCTGTTGGTTGGGGTAGCAGGCTCACAGGAAGGGAGATGCCTGTCTCAATTTCCCTGCCCTCTGATAAAGCACAGCATGTCAGTCTATCAGGTGGTGGAAGGGGGGACCCAACAGTTGTCAAACCCCACCCCATGACTTGTGCACATACATGGCACAAGTCATGGGGTGGGGTTCCCAGTTGCCTGTAAGGGTCTATGCTTGCCCCATGAGAATCTGTGTGTCCTGGAGAGGCCTATTCCTTTGGGCCTATTCCATATCTGGGTGACTATCTTTTCCTCCTTCCAACTTTCCAAATGTGATTTGTGCCTCTTTTCTGGCCAACTCAAGGTACCTTCCAGGGATAAGGCATGAAATACAAATTGTGTAATTTTAGTGATTCTGTATGTGAGTTAAGTGGTCTTATATTTTTACTTAAAACTGGCATTGAACAATAAAAAGATGAACAGTAAAATATATGTTAATAATTTAAAATTATCCTTTCTCTTGACTTAGGGTGACTGAATTGCAAATAGAAAATACCATGACAAATTGAATGAAAGACTGCGGGAAAAAGGGAAAAATCTTTATATTTTAGTACCTTTAATAACATTTTTTCTTACTTTTTGAACAAGGAGTTCCACATTTTCATTTTGTACTGGGCCCTACAAGTTATGTATCTGGTCTTGCCTTGGTGTATATTTAAAACATGGATGCATTCTAACTTAATTGATATTGGATAGAGCTCTTAAGCATCTGTATTTTTAAAGACACCTCAAAGAGTCTTCCATAGAAACAAATTACAAATAAGCAAGGGGGGAAAGCTAGAATAAACCCTGTGGTACTAGATTAAAGTCAGAGATATCCATATAAAAAATCTTATATAAGCATATCTATGCATATACATATATAAATATATATACATGTAAAGATAGATACAAAAATAAACATCAATATGTATGTATACATGAATTATTTTACTTGCATGTGTTTCCTAGCTCTGTCCACTGACAGGGCCTAGAAGCAGCAAACATTCAAGTAGAATTGAGCTCACCTAGAATCACATTTTGTTTTCTAAATGCCATTCCCAAATAAAAAGAACTAAGCCTAGTAATAATTTTGGAGGGCAAGATATTAGTATAGTTTCAAAGTATTACCCCCCAAATATTTATTAATTATTATGGTGGTTTTAACATGTGTCCAGAAATTTTTTGATGCTCTTCCCTTCTGGAGGTGGAGACTAATTTCCCTCCATTGAGTGTGGGCTGGACTTAGTAATTCAGTTCTAACAAAGTATGGAAAGGGAAATATAATAGTTTTACCATTTACTATTTATATTTTCTAGTTAATATATAAGTTGAAAGTAAAAATAGAAAAATATGCCATGCAAATATTCAAAAATAAAGTGGGAATGGCTATATTATCAGATAAAGTAGACTTCAGAACAAAGAAAATGATTCCCCCACTTTTCATCCTTCCTTCTCTGGTTTTAACTGAGATTTTATGTAATTCCATTTTATCTTCCCTCTTAGATTG
Source organism: Leptonychotes weddellii (assembly GCF_054177405.1). Classification (NCBI taxonomy): domain Eukaryota; kingdom Metazoa; phylum Chordata; class Mammalia; order Carnivora; family Phocidae; genus Leptonychotes; species Leptonychotes weddellii. The sequence goes on along the minus strand of NC_138385.1, from coordinate 3,951,242 downwards.
TCAGTTATAATCTTCTCTCCCATCCCTTGTGACATTGTTGTAATTTATTTCACTTATCTATATGCTATAATCAACCAATATATTATTACTATTATTACTTAAACAGTTCTCTTTTAGATCAATTAAGAATTAGAAAAATAAAAGATTTTAATTTACCTTCCTTTATCCCTTCTCTGACACTCTTCCTTTTTTATATAAGTCTGAGTTTCTGACCTTTATAATTTTCCTTCTCCCTGAAGAACTTCTGTTTACATTTTGTGCAGGGCAAGTCTGTTTTCATTTCCCTCAGTTTTTGTTTTTCTGAGAAAGACTTTGTTTCTCTTTCACTTCTGAAGGGTAATTTTGCCCGATATAGAATCTGGGTTGATGGTTTTTTCTTTGAACACTTTAAATATTTCACTCCACTCTCTTCTTGTTTGCATGGTTTCTGACAAGAAGTCTGATGCAATTCTTATGCTTGTTCCTTTATAAGGTGTTCCTCCCCACTCTGTCTTCTTTAAAGCTGTTTTCTTTGTCTTTATCTTTCTGCAGTTGGCTAGGGAAGGCTGGAGTGAGAGCAGTGCCCTCCCCCAGATGGGATAAGGTGCTGGCAGTCTATTTCCCTGTAGAGTTATAGAGACGCTTTAAGCATATTTCACAGTGATTCCTTTCCCCCTCCCCCTGCCAGATCCACATGAGGATCTTATTCAGATTTCTACTGTGGGAACTTGGTGGATTTCCTGAAATTTTGGGGTGCTCCTGTGCCTGCAATCCTCAGAAGTTTCTCATTCTCACAGTAGTCCACACTCAGCCTCCAGTGATTTTTCAAAATGATCTTTTTTGGTATTCCTACCAATTTATGATTCCAAAATCTTCTTTTGTAGGTAAGTAAATTGCAGCTGAATGTTCTTGGCTCTCCAGATTTTGGGGTGGTGGTTTTCCCTGAAACCTAATTTCTTTGATGGGTCCAAGAAAAGTCACTGAGTTTTCAGTTTGTCCAGTTCTTCCTGTAAGAATGGAAGTGCTGACTTCCAAGCTCTTATCAGAGATGAAATCAGAAGACTGTTTCAGAATTTATATGAAAAGATCCAAGTCCTAGACTAGCTAAACAGTTTTGAAAAAGAAGAATAAAGTGGGAGGAATCAGTCTAGACTGATTATTCAAGACAGATTATATGGCTACATTAATCAAGACAGTGTGATTTGACAGAGGGATAGACACATAGATCAATGGAACAGAACAAAGAACCCAGAAGTAGACCCACACAAATATGCCCAACTGATTTTTAACAAAGTTGCAAAAGCAATTCAATGAAGGATAGTCTTTTCAACATATGATGTGGGAATAATTGAACATGCATAGGCAAAAGAACCAAACAAACCAAAAACCAAAAAAAACCTTGATCTAAACCTCACACCCTATGTGGCATTATCCCGAAATGGATCATGTAAGTTTGCAAAATGTAAAACTATAAATCTTTCAGAAAACAAACATAGGAGAAAATCCTTTGGATCTAGGACTAGGCAAAGATTTCTTAGACTTGATCCATATAGGGAGAAAAATTGATAAATTGGAACTCATCAAAGTTAAAAACTTCTGCTCTGTAAAAGACCCTGTTAAAGAGGATGAAAATACAAGTGATAAACTGGGAAAACTATTTGCAAATAGCATATCTGACAATAAAGAGCTCTCAAAACTCAATAGAATAAAAAACAATACAACTAGAAAATAAGCAAAAAACAGCAACAGACTTTTCACTGAAGAGGTTATGTAAATGGCAGATAGATACATGAAAGGATGTTCAACATCACTAGCCATTACAGAAATGCAAGTTAGTACCATGATGTGATGTCACTATACATCTATTCAAATAGCTAAAATAAAAATAGTGATAATACCAAATGCTGGCAAGGATGAAGAGAAACTGGATTTCTCATACATTGCTGGAGGAAAAGTAAAATGGTACAGCCACTGTGGAAAATGGTTTAGTGGTTTCTTATAAATCTAAGCATAAACTTACGGTACAACTCAGCAATCACACACCTGGGCATGTATCCCAGAAAAATGAAAACTTCTTTCCCTACAAAAACCTGTACATGAATGTTCATAACAGAGCTATTTGCAATAATAAAAAACTAGAAAGAACCCAAATGTTCTTTTTGTGAATAATAGGTGAACAATTAAACAAACTGGCACAGCCATACCATGGAATACTCCTCAGCAATGAAAATGATGAACTACAGATACACACAACTTGGATGGATATTATGAGCATTATGCTGAGTGAAGAAAGCTAATCTGAAAAGGTCACATACTGATCGATTCTATTTATATAATCTCAAAAACGATGAAGTTAAAGAGCTGGAGAACAGATCAGTGGTGTCCAGGGGTTAGGGACGTTGGGAGGAAGGTTGTAACTATAGAGAAGCAGCATGAGGAAGATCATTTGTGGTGGTGGAATTGTTCTGTTTCTGGATAGTAATGGTGGTTACAAGAATATACACATGTACCATTGGGGGAAACTGGGTGAATGATACAGAAGATCTCTCTGTATTACATTTTCAACTTCATATGCATCATTAATTATATCAACACAATAGTTTTTAAAAAATAGCTTTACAGTGGAGAGACCTAAAAGATCTCTCTTTAACTAAGTGATCAAGGCTGACATCACCAGGATGTCATGTTGATATCATGTACCTCCTGATACCATATGATGAGAAAGGCACTTCACCATTATGCTATCCTTCCCCAAAATACATAATCTCAATTTAACCATGAGAAACTATCAGACAAACCCAAATTGGGGGATATTTTGCAATCTTTAAAATTGTCAAGGTCATGAAAAATAAGGAAACATTGAGAAATTAACATAGATTGAAGGCAACTAGGAAGTTACGATGACTAAGTGCAACATAGTATTCTGGATTTAATCCTGGAACAAAAAAAAAGGACATTAGTGGACAAACTTGTGAAGCACATTATACAAAATAACTGATCAGTGCTCTTCAAAGTGTCAAGATCATGAATACATGGAAGGACTGATGAACTGTCCTAGATTGGAGAAGAGACATGATGACTAAATGCAATGTAGTATCCTGAATCAGATCCTGGAACAAAAAAAATGGACATTAGTGGAAAACTGGTGAAATCCACATAAAATCTGTAGCTTTATTAATAGTATTGTACCAAGGTTGATTTCTTAGTTTTGATAACTGTACCATGGTTATATAAGATTTTGACATGGAGAATGCTGGATGTATGTCAGCTGTCTGTTCGGTTTTTGCAACTTTTATATAATTTTTAAACTATGTAAAAATAAACTTTAAAAAATAACACACACACCCCCCCCAGGAGATTCTAATGTGTAGCCAGGGCTGAGTACTGCTGCTAACTCATCCATTAGGTCCTGCCTTATGAGTTTCCACTGTGTTCACCTACTCTATCCTTCCCTTCCTCCATCAAAATTGCCCTGTACTGAGGTATTTATTCTTCAACTGGCTGCTGGCGTAGTAGGATGAGGCAAGAAAAATATTTCTACCGGGGCGCCTGGGTGGCTCAGTTGGTTGGGCGACTGCCTTCGGCTCAGGTCATGATCCTGGAGTCCCGGGATCGAGTCCCGCATCGGGCTCCCTGCTCAGCGGGGAGTCTGCTTCTCCCTCTGACCCTCCTCCCTCTCATGCTGTCTCTCATTCTCGCTCTCAAATAAATAAAATCTTTAAAAAAAAAAAAAAAGAAAAAGAAAAATATTTCTACCACTGTCCTGGTAGTTCATTCCAAAGTTACTAGCATGGGCACTATCCTATCTGCTCTAGCCTGGTTGCTGTTATATATTAGGAATTTCCACCTCAGAGGTTCATTCCTTTGCATAAAGTATCATTAGATCATCATTTTCAAGCAGCACTATGAATGTTGGAATATGATTCCAATAAGAATTACGAGTCATGTGAATTGGTGTATCAGGGCTTTTTCTGTAACACCACAAAACACTGGGCATCTGTGGATGAGAAAGCTAAATTTGTCTAGAGTCCCCCACAATCCATTTTAACTATGTAAACAGAGAAGGCCAGCCCTTGGTTGGAGGCAGGAGGCTGGCATTGTGCGTGGTTAGAGCCAGGTGCTTCAAGACAGTGAAAAGCAAGGACGGCCACAGAGGGTGATGCTCCAGTCTTAGAGAACTGCCTTAGGTAGACATAGTCAACATCTTGGATAGCGAACTCCTGTTGCTATGACAGCTTCCAAGAGCACACTCAGTTCATCAGAGCCTTGGGCTTATTCAGTTGGCTCCACCCTCTTCCTGGAGTGCTGTGTTTATTAAGAGGGCCCTGCCCTTTATTTTGCTAGGATTAGTCATTATGGGTTGGTGAACTGCCCTTTTCCCCCCTCCACCCCAGCTTTTCATCTGCACCCTAGAAGAGAGGGCTGTGTCTTTGGGCCTGCTGAGAGTCCTTCAAGAGAGCTGATCTGGGAGAAAATTAAGAACAGCTGGGGGTAGACACAATGACATCATATGCCTCTAGCATAAAAGGCAGCTCAGAAACTCAGATTCAAAAAGGAGAGAAAAATAATGGGAATTGGAGAAAGGGGCTGAGACCTGGGAACTATGCAAAGGCTCATTACTGGGGAAGACAAGAGAGAAGATTAAGCTGGGAGCACAAGAACTAGCTGAGACATTGGAACTTTTAGTAGAGACCTATTAATTTAGTATTTAGTGTTTGGAGTCTGTAGATTTAACAGCTAAAGCTAAACAAGGACAGATTGGTAAAAAGCTGTGAAAATGCCCTGAGGCAACCGATAGTTAGGACTAAAATTAACAAAGGAAATGGTTAGAGTGAACTTTATTACAGAGTAAGTTACAAATTGGACCCTTTGCATAAAGACTTCTTTATTGTTTTGTATGAGATTGCATGGTTTATATGTAAAAGTATACTTATTTACTTTTTTGTTCTAAAGATTCCTCTACATAAAATACTGTGTCTGTTTAGAATGCTATGTCCTGATGAAACTGAATGATAAACTTGTACAGCTTGAAGGAACATTAGGGATGATGTGGTTCAACCCTACTTTTATACATGAAGAAATTGAAGCCTAGAGAGTTAGGTCATGTGTCCAATATCACACAGCTATTATGTGACAGAGTTGTGGTTGTAACTTAGGTCTACCAATTCCCAGGCAAGTGCTGTTTTTACCCCACATCTATTTTATTTAGTTTAGCCATGCCCCAAAAGAGTCCCAACTTCTATCCCTATATTACCACTAGTGACTACCAGTGGCTATCACAGGTAAAAAGCAGACCACCTGGGATGAACCAAACTGCCTCTGCAGAATATTCACAGAATTCTTAACATATTAAGCATGATGTGAAAAAGTAACAATGAAAAAATACCAAGATGGCAGTAATATTATTACATTTTTTTCTCTATGTGCCATCCTTAAACATAATGATGTCGCTCTGTTTAGCAGTTTTTAAAACATTATATTATCAAGTTTAAACAGCAATATCTGACAATACATAGTTATGTTGTCTGGTTAAAGCAACCACACACAGAACTAATACTTATACTTCAAGCTGTACAATCATGGCAGTTGCTACCACTTGGTAATACCTTATTTTAATTGCAAGTATAACCTTTGGAAGGGTGAATGTACAACGTAAACCAAATAGAATAAGAGTAAAGTTTCTATTATTAGTCTGAGAATTATAACCCAGGTGGTCTGCTCAATCAGAAAACTGCTGTTGTAACCTTAGAAATTACTGAGCATTGGTCCTCTTAAATAACATGTCTTATGAGGAGTGTAACTATTCCAAAAGAAAGACAACTTAACAGACCCTACCAGACAAAGCAGAATTAATGAACTAGTCAAAACAATAATTGAAAACAAACTAGAATATCATTGAAGAGCTAAGGGAACATATTGATAACATGAAGCAGGAATAAATAGTTACCAAGAAACATTCAGAAATACAAACTGTGAAAAATACTAGTTGAAGTAAAGAACTTGATTGAGGGGTGAGGTTAATAACAACATGGATACAGATGAAAAATGAATTAATGAGCTGAATGACCAGATGGAAATCTTTCCTAGAAGACATCAGAAAGGGAGAAATAGTTTAAAAATACTTTTTAAAAGTTTTAAAGATATAGAGGATGGAAAGAGAAGTGTCAAGTCAGTATAATAATAGCCCAAGGTGAGAAAAAAAAAAGTAAGTGGAAGAGAGGTAAGTATTTCAGGAAATAAAGACCAAGAATTCCCCAGTCTTAGTAAAATATGGATGACCTCAGTTTAAAAGGATTCAGAGTTTGCCAAACAGGATATATAAGATAAACCCTATATCTAAACACATTGTATTAAAATTTAAAAATGCCAAAGATTAATAGAAGACTTCTCAGAAAAAAAAAAGTGGGTCATTTATAAAGGGACAAAATCCTATTGAAGTCCCAGTACTCAAAATACAGGAATACAGTGAAGTGCTAATTTCAAAGTATTGAGGGGAAAAAAACTTGGAACCTAGGATTTTATACCCAGCTAGATATCCTTTAAATATAAGTTTGAAATATTCTGAGGCATTCAAGGCCTCAAAAAGTTTATCACACAAAGACTTTCTTTAATAAGTCCAGTAAAATAATACATACAATAAGTATAAATGGGTAGACTTTCTCAGAAGCCTTTCACAAATGTTCCTTCAATTTATCACATGTATCAACACTTGCTTACTTTGGTGGCATCTCCAGAATTGAGTTCTTTGAAGGGAGCCAGTGCCTGGAGTCTATGCTATTTTGTAGGAAACTTGAGGGGCTTGTTTCTGCTTTTGTTAGTCTTGTCTTTTCTGTTAAGCTTGCAAACTACCAGAGGACATAATATTTATTTCTCTATTCCAGGAGTACTTATTACAGGGCCCTTTACATGGTAGATATTCATTAGATGTCTGTGCCAGGAAGGAAGAGAAAAAGAGTGGGAGGGAGTGAGTTTTAAGGCTGGAACATGAAGCTATGATTTCTTCCATTCAAGAAAATAGCTGTTCTCTCCTGTTTTTGTGACCTCTTAATGTGTGTTAGTATTTTGCACTGCAGTGGACCACGTTTCCCACGTTAAGTTCAACTTCAAGTGACTCAAAGATAACGGAGCATTATTAATTTCACTACCAAAATATTAAAGGCAACCTGCTGATTTTGACTCCGTTTGATCATTTACTTGATTTTCCGTGACCCTCAAACTCCCTCTGAGTCATTAATGATGGAAAGTTATATGCTTGCCTGCCAGTAAACATTCCCGAGTCAGGCATAAGAAGGGAAAGTAATCCACAAGGGTTGTATTTTGTCTGGAATTTGTCAATACATCTCCACAGAGCTGGTGAAAATCTCTTCAATGAGGCAGTTCTTTTTGCTCTTCTGTGACTGTATAACCAAGTGCCCACACCTGTTGGCATCCAAACCGTAAAACTTTAGTCTTGAATCAGACACCTTTGCTTTTCAGGGAAGAATTGGTTGGTGGGTAATGTTACACACTTCTCTTTCCTTTGACATTTGTTGGTGTTTGGAGGCAGATGGAGCAAGAGGCACCAGGGACGACGAGAGGGGCATCAGAGTTATTCCTTTTTACCCTTCTTGCAGGCAAATGTCATCTTTTCCAACCATCTAAAAATCATTTGTGTATGTTTAAGATACTTGCCTGTGAACAATTTTCAAACTTTCCATAGTAATTATTTTGTTGCAAATCCCAAAGAAAAGTTGCTGGACAGAACAGAAAAATGACAGTAGCAGACCCTGAAAACACATATATGTCCTTGCACATCTTGGAGGCCAACATTACCAGTGGCAGCAACTGCCAGCAGACTTCCACCCCACTATCCTCTGCTCTATGCTTTCTCACTCCTGATTCAATTCTTGGTAATGTGTTTTCAACATTGAGCTGAGGTTGTTAGCAGAAACTCTGGCATCTGGAATTAATTGAGTTGTTGCTCAGGTACTTGGAGTCCTTACTAAAAATTCTAGGAAATCATGTAACATTTGGGCACTATGTGGATTTAATTCAGTAAATAGTCACGAAGCACCTGCTCAGTGTAGGCTCAGCTCTAGGCAGTGCCCAGGTACGCTTATCAGTATAAAGTAGGTACCAGGGGAGGAGTATAAATGAACAAGTTTTGAAGCAGGGATAGAATATATCCTGGTGGAACAAAAGGAAAGACTTTTTGAGAAGGTGGCCTTGGGGACTGGCATTAAATGACAAAATTCCTACAGGTAGAGGCATTCCAGGAGGCAAGAACAGCTTAAGTGAAAGTAACAAGGTGAGAAATCATAGGATACATTTAGGGCTAGTCTTAGTCCCCATGTATTGAATCATTATTCTGTGCCATGCTTAGTGTTAAGAGCTTTGCATGCATTCTCTTGTTTTATTGCCACCCACGGCAATTTCATTAGGTATAGACAGTATCATCCCTACTATACAAATCAGGAGACTAAGGCTTACAGCAATTAAGTAACTTGGTCACCTGCTCAAAGATGGCAGAACAGTAATTCAAACCAGCTCTGTTGGGGGTCCAAAACCAGCCTACCTCCCTCCCTTCCTTCCTTCCTCCAGTTTTATTGAGATATAATTGATATATAACACTGTATTAGTTTAAGGTATACAACATGGTGATTTGATATATGCATATACTATGAAATAATTACCACAGAGTTTGGTTTAACCGCCATCCATTTACCATTAAGCTCTATGTGTCAGAAATAAACATAACTGGAAAGAAAGGACCATGCTATGGAAAACCTTAGACGTTAAATGAAGGGTCCTAAACTTAAGGTGGCAGATTGTAAAGTTAAAGGGAAAGGGATTTCCCTGTAACAAAATATGAGTGGTCAGTAAGGGATCAGCAGATTAGAGACCAATGAACAATTCCAAAACTTTTCTTCTTTCCTCATTTGTTCTGTCCCTTCCTGGTTGGAGAATGAGCTGAGTAGAAAAGAGACCTCTCTGTTCCTCTTAGGGCTCTTGTGTAGAATTTCCACTTTTGGGGGGTCATTTTAATTCCGCTGCACATGGTCTTACCTCTAGGAAGGGAGGTCAGAATCTAAACTTTGTCTAACTAGAAAATTGGATTGCTTAAATTTAAGTTCCCATTGTGTGATCTTGGATAGCTGAAGCCCGTCTTATCTTTTTGACTAATTCTTTAGGTTAGTTTGGGTCTTTTATTTTTTTATGTATTTATTTTTAAAGATTTTATTTATTTATTTGAGAAAGAGTGAGAGAGAGCATGAGTGGGGAGGAGGGGCAGAGGGAGAAGCAGACTCCCTGCTGAGCAGGGAGCCCAAAGCGGGGCTTGATCCCAGGACCCCAGGATCATGACCTGAGCCGAAGGCAGACACTTAACTGACTGAGCCACCCAGGTGTCCCTGTTTGTGTCTTTTATGTAGCTTCTCTTCAGTCATAAAAAGAGGATTCATTAATTGTTTATGGGTATAATTTTCCTTTTAAGTCTCATCCAGAAACTGGAAGACCCTCTTACCCTCACTTGGTAGTTAGCTACCTCTTTTACCAACCTTGGTTTGGGATCCAGAAGAAGCATTTTAGGGTCTTTAGAACCTCTAAGCTGCAATCCAGTTTTTGACCTTCCACATAAAAGATAACCTGAGGAGCCCTTAATGAATTTGGTGTTAGTTCAGGCAGAAACTTTAAAAAAGATTTTATTTTGAAATAATTTTAGACTTGCAAAAAAGTGCAAAAATAGTACATAGAATTCACTTCATCCAGCTTCACCAAATGTTAACACCTTACATAATCATAGTAGAACTTCAAAACAAGGAAATTAACATTGATACAATATGATGAACTAACTTACACACCTTATTCAAATTTTGCCAGTTGTCCTAATGTCCTTTTTCTTTTGGGGGATGTAATCCACCATCCCACTCCACCTGGGCCAGTTCCTCAGTCTTTCTTTGTCTTTCATACCTTTGACACTTTTTAAAAGTACTCATCAGTTATTTTGTAGATTGTCCTTCAGTTTGGATTTATCTGATGTTTTCATATCATTATGTTGAGTTTATGCTTTTCTTTTCTTTTTTTATTATGTTGTTAGCCACTGTATAGTACATCATTAGTTTTTTTTAATTTAATTTAATTTTATTATGTTATGTTAGTCACCATACAATACATCATTAGTTTTTGAGGTAGTGTTCCATGATTCATTGTTTTCGTATAACACCCAGTGCTCCATGCAGTATGTGCCCTCCTTAATACCCATCACCAGGCTAACCCATCCCCCCACCTCCCTCCCCTCTAAAACCCTCAGTTTGTTTCTCAGATAATGAGTGTCAGCTTTCTCACTGTTGGAGAGAGGAGTTAAAAAGAAGGAAAGGAGAAAGGTCAGAGTGAGGCTTGTACTGTTAGGTTGGAATCTGAGGTATCAGTATGAACTCACAGTGTTTAAGATAGATGGAGAGATGCAAAAAATTAGTGGGCAAAATTATAATGATAAATAGAATGTTTGCATAGTCTCAATGTATC
>NC_138385.1:3905479-3940260 GCF_054177405.1 Leptonychotes weddellii | reverse complement strand
CCTGCTGCTTTGCTGAATTCCTGTATGAGTTCTAGAAATTTTGGGGTGGAGTCTTTTGGGTTTTCCACATAGAGTATCATGTCATCTGTGAAGAGTGAGAGTTTGACTTCTTCTTTGCTGATTCAGATGCCTTTTATTTCTTTTTGTTGTCTGATCGCTGAGGCTAGGACTTCTAGTACTATGTTGAACAATAGTGGTGAGAGTGGACATCCCTGTTGTGTTCTTGACTTTAGGGGAAAAGCTCTCAGTTTTTCCCCATTGAGAATGATATTTGCTGTAGGCTTTTCCTATATGGCTTTTATGATATTGAGGTATGTTCCCCACACTGTGAAGAGTTTTAATCAAGAAAGGATGCTGTACTTTGTCAAATGCTTTTTCTGCATCTATTGAGAGGATCATATGGTTCTTGTCCTTTCTTTTATTAATGTAGTGTATCACGTTGATTGATTTGCGGATGTTGAACCCCCCTTGTAGCCCAGGAATAAATCCCACTTTGTCATGGTGAATAATCCTTTTAATGTACTGTTGGATCCTTTTGGCTAGTGCCTTGGTAAGAATTTTTGCATCCATGTTCATCAGGGATATTGGTCTGTAATTCTCCTTTTTGGTGGAGTCTTTCTCTGGTTTTGGGATCAAGGTAATGCTGGCCTCATAGAATGAGTTTGGAAGTTTTTTTTCCATTTCTGTTTTTTGAAACAGCCTCAGAAGAATAGGTATTAATTCTTTAAATGTTTGGTAGAATTCCCCCTGGGAAGGCATCAGGCCCTGGACTCTTGTTTGTTGGGAGATTTTGATTACTGCTTCAATTTCCTTGGTGGTTATGGGACTGTTCAGGTTTTCTATTTCTTTCTGTTTCAGTTTTGGTGGTTTATACGTTTCTAGGAATGCATCCATTTCTTACATATTGCCTAATTTGTTGGCATATAGTTGCTCATAATATGTTCTCAATATCTTTTAAACAAGATGATGTTTATACCCAGTCTCTTTCATTGCCTGGCATGTAGCAAGTTCCCTGCAACTAGGAATTTCCACAAGATGCAGAATGTGCAAGAACTGGAATACCAGAATAAAGGGAAGGGATAGTCATTGCTAAATCTAACAGTCTAATGGTGGGACTTCGATACCGTGCAGTTCAGGGCTTAATCCAGAATCTTTCCAATCAGGAGATGGGGCTATGTATGGTAGGCCAGAAGAAGATGGTACTTTGGAGACTTTTGGGAGATTAAAGAAAGCTCACTTTTGGTGTGCTTGACCTTGCTTCCCTGTAACTTGCCCAAGTACTATTGTTGGTTGGCTTTCTTTTCCTTTAAAAACACTGTCTTTGGGTACGTTGGGACCAGCAGATTCTGCAAATGGACTGCCTAGAGAGGAAATATCCCACCATTATGGGAGGAGATTCAGTTCCTTATTTATTACCTTTGGGAAAACTCATGATTCAGTAGCTGCAAAGACATACTAATCACTCCAATACCAAAACTTCCACAACACCATGTGTTTAATGATGTTGTTTTCTGTATTTATGATGCTTTGACATTTTGGGCCCCTATGAACCCAGGGAGGGACTGTCCCTCCCAGAATTAGCTAATTTTAGAGATAAACAACTTGTCTGCAGTGCATCTTTGGTATGCAAACCAACTAATCCCGAGTCCATACCCCACCCTTCTCCTTTTATCAGGCTTCTACAGCCCAGGACACTATCCCTCTGCCCTAAACCACCCCAGGGCTAGGTACTAGACAACTAGGGACCACTCCTATAGCCCAGAGCCTTTCAACATTATTCAAACTATCCAGTCCTAAACCTGTTCATAAATCTGCTGTGCTGCTTGTTTGCCCTGTTTCTTCCTTTCCTTCTCTCAGAAAACCACAATAAAGGCTTTGCCCATGCTTTCCTCTCACTCCTTTTGCCTCCTGACCGACTCTGGTGCTTCCCTGTGTGGCCCTGCTTGATGTGGTATGTCCCCTTCTTGGAAACTGTGAGTAACAAAATATATTTTCAATGGCAGTTGTCTCCTGATCTCACTATACCTGAATAATAATAAAACCTACATTTTAAAACACCATAAGAATGCAATTGACCAAACCTAGAGTGTAGGAAATTTTATAGGACAAATTGCTTGAATTTGTACAAATTTAATTGGTTAAAAATATAACTTTCATTATTGTTGTGATTTTGTATTCTTTGATTACTGGTGAGACTGAATTTTCCATTCTGGTTTAGTAGTTGAGTTTTTTTCCTGTGAAGAAGTAAATTGTGTATTCTTCTCCTTTGACCATTTTATTCAGAATGTGTTATAAGGCAGACTTGATCAAAATGGTTCACAGATATAATTGTAAAATGTAAGAATAAAACTTTTAGAGGAAAGCATAGGAAAGAAATGTCCAGATCGGGGGCTCAGTGAAAAATTCTTAGACTTGATACCAAAAGCATGATCTACAATAGAAAATATTTATAAATTGTAACTCATCAAATTTAAACTTTTTAAAAAAAATTAAAATGTAAAACTTTTATTCTGTGAAAGACCATGCTAAGAGAATAACAGACAATCTACAGACTGGGAGAAAATATTTGCAAACTACATATATAACAAAGGACTAGTATCTATATAAAGAATCCTCAAAACTCAACAGAGAAAAACAAACAATACAATTGGAAAATGGGCAAAATATATGAAGAGACATTGCACTGAAGAAGATCCACAGATCACAAATAAACACATGAAAATATATTCAACATCATTAGGGATCAGGGAATGCAAATTAAAACCACAACGAGGTATCACTACACACCTTTTAGAATGGCTGGGATAAAAAAAAAGTACTGATATCATCAAATGCTAGTGAGGATATGGAGAAACTAGAACTCATATACATTGCTCACAAGAATGTAAAATGGTATAGTCACTCTGGAAAGAAGTATGATAATTTCTTATATAATGAAAAATGCAATTACTATATGACCTAACTTTGGTACTCTTGGGCATTTATCCCAGATAAATGAAAACTGATGTCACATAAAAATGTGTACACAAATATTCATAGTAGCTTTATTCATAATAACCTCAACCGGAAACAAACCAAGTGTCTTTCAGTGGGTGATAGATAAACAAACTCTGGTACATCCATATCATGGAATACTACTCAACAATAAAAAGAATGAATTTCCTATATGCACAAAATCCTGGATGAATATTAAGGACTTAATGCTTAGTGAAAAAAAAAAGCCAGTCTCAAAAGGTCAACAATGTATGATTCTAATTATGTAAGCTTCTTGAAATGACAAAACATACAGATGGAAGATAGATTAGTGGTTGCCAGGAGACAGGGGCAGGGCTGACGGGTGGGTGTGACTATCAAGAAGTAGCATCTGGGAGTGCCTTTGTGGTGATGCAACAATCTTATCTTGATTATGATTCCATGAATCTACACATGTGATAAAATTGCATAGAATTATAGCCCTCTCACACATATGTGAGTACATATAAAAACTGGTGTCAGCTGAATAAGCTGTAGTCTAGGTAGCTGTATTTTACTATAATCAGTAAGATGTCACTATGGGGGATAGCCGGGGTAAGCAGTCAATGGACTCTATGAACTATTTTGCAACATTTTATAAGTCTATAATTATTTCAAAAGAAAAAAATTTAAAAAGCAATGCTAGAGTTTTAATTGGAATAGCATTAAATTACACATTAGTTTGGGGGTCATTGACACATTTACAATGTTGTCTTCTCATGTTCATGTATTTATTGCCTTTGAAAAGAGTTTGTCATTTATTGCTTTTTATCAACCAAGATAAGGCAAAGGACTTTAATGTTTGCCTACATCAAGTTTAGGGCAAACAAACTACTTTTAAGCATTTTACTCCAAATCTTCTGCATGACATGAGTTATTGGCTTCTTAGATGTTCCTCTTTACAATAGTTTTTAGTATGTGCTCTCCAGATTACTACATATATCTCTAACTTTTCACAGTCTAAGTAAAGATAATATTATAACACTTTATATGAAATGTAGAAACCTTGCAAAATTAGAAGCAGTTTAACCCCTCTCTGTCCATTTCTCAGAATTTGTCATATGTATTACATCTACATATAAAGCCTACAAGATGACATCATTTTTGCTTTAAAAGGTACCACATATTTTAAGAAATTAAGAGGAACAAAATTAGTTTTTTTATATTTACCAAGATATTTATTAGTTTTGCTTTTTTTTAAATTTTTTTCTTTTTTTTAAGATTTTATTTTTAAGTACTCTCTACACCCAACATGTGGCTCGAACTCACAACCCCGAGATCAAGAGTCACATGCTCTACTGACTGAGCCAGTCTTTATTTTTTTAATGAGTATCCTGCCTTTTTTTTTTTTAAGTAGGCTCCACACCTAGTGTGGAGCCCAACATGGGGCTTGAACTCAAGACTGTGAGACCTGAGTTGAGATCAAGAGTCGGATGCTCAACCAACTGAGCCACCCAGGTGCCCCTCAAGCCTTTATTTTTTTTTAATGAGTATCTCATTTTCATTGGGTTCATTTCCCTTCAGCCTGATGAAGAACTTTCTTTTGTCAAGAGGTCAAGTAGTATCTAGGCAGTAGTGCTATGGCTAATGAAGCCAGCAGGACCACTACTGCAACTGCTAGGTTGATTTGTCACACTTAATAGATTCAGCTGGTAAGGAGACAATAAGCCCAGATGGATTCGTTGATTAGACAACAATAGTTTAATATCAGCATGGCATTAACATTCCATATCTCTAGTCCCACAGGATGACACAACCATAGGGTCCAGATGATAGGTGGCACAATGGGTTGCTCTGCCACTGAGGAGTCAATTCTAAACTACAACAGGCATTTTTATAGCATGCAGCTGTACCCTAAGGAGGGGACAAGGTGATCAACTGACATTCAGGAGATGGAGAGAACAGTCTTATGATAGTTCCTTATCAGGCGGCTTATTTCCCTTGCTCTAGGTAGAGTTGAAGGTGTTCTCCAAAGGCACAGGTCGGATTGTGGTCAAGCCCTAAATAAGTGGCCCATATGGTGACAAAAATATCTTTGGGGCATTATGTGGTGGAGCTATTCTCCTACACCTTTAACATTTCTTGTAGTTCAGGTCTGCTGGCAAATAAGTTTTTTACTTACATTTTATCTGAAAATGTCTTTGTTTTGCCTTCGTTCTTGAATATATTTGCTGAGTATAGAATTCTGGGTTGGCTTTTTCTTCATCACTTTAAAGATGTTGGTCTTTTCTCTTTGGCTTCTGTTGTTTCTGATGTCAGCCATGTTTGAAACTCTTTTCCCCTTTGTATATAAAGTGTTGTTTTCTCTGGCTGCTTTTTTGATTTTCTAATTATATTTGGTTTTCAGCAGTTTGTGATATTTTCAGAATTTTGTTTTCTATCCTCTTGGGGTTTGGTAAGCTTCTTGAATCTTTAAATTTATGTCTTTCTCCAAACTTAGGGACGTTTAAGCCATTGCACATTCAGTGTTTTTTCTACCCCATTCTCTGCCACCTCTCCCTCTAGAACTCTAATTTCATGTATGTTAGACCTTTGAATATTGTCCCATCTGTCCCTGAGGCTCTGTTCATGTTTTTGTTTCCTAATATATTTTTCTCTCTGTTCTTCACATTGGATATTTATATTATTCTATCTTGAGCTTACTGAAACTTTTCCTCTTTTATTTCCATTCTGCTGTTGAACCTATCCAGTGAATTTTTTTTAAATTTCAGATTATTTTTCAATTCTGAAATTTTTATTTGGTTCTTTTTTTTCATGGTTCCTATTTCTCTGCTGTGATTTTCTATCTTTTCATTCATTATAAGCCTTTCTTCTTTTACTTTCTTGAGCAGAGTTATTAATAATCACTTTAAAATTCTTCTCTGCTAATTCCAGCCTCTGGGTCATCTCAGGTTTGTTCTCTGTGGATTTGCTCTTGTAAATGGATCAAAATTTCCTGGTTCATCATAAGTTGAATAACTTTGGATTATATCCTGGATATTTTGAATGGAGACTTTGGATTCTCATTTATTCCTCTGAAAAATATTGATTTCATTGTTTTGGTGGATAGTTAATGTGTTTAGATTCAAACTGTGAACTTTGCCTCTTAAGTGGTAGTTGAAATCTTAGTTCAGGGCTTTGATTTTCAACTGAAGTCTGTCCCATGTATGTGTGGTTCGGGAATCAGCTGAGATTGATACAGAGTCTATAGACAGAAATTGGGGCTCCCTGGGTCTAGCTCTCTCCTTTCTAGGATTCCTCCTTAGTTTCCAATGGCTGTGGTTATCCTGAGCTGTGCCTATAGTTCTTCATACTAGATAGATTGTGAATTTGCTATTGTTGTCTTACTCTTGGTGTCTTGGCTACTTGGCAGCCTTAGTTTGCCCTCACTCTAAAAGCTATAATAATGGGTAATCACCTTGTGCCAACTCCCCTTCAAAATATGTCTGCTTCTGTTCACCCTCTGGTCTCTTCATAGTGTTGTTTTTAATATTTTTCCCAGAGTTTATAATTGCTGTCTACAGGAGGATCAGGATCAATAGGAGTTTACTCAGCCATATCAGAAGCAGAAGAAACTATCCTGCTTAATTTTGATTTCACTATTGCCAATTTGTCCTTAACATGGGATTCTGTCCCAGAAGGGAACTTTGGCAGGTCAGCGTTGAGAGTTCATAGAGGCTAGATTCCACCAGCACCTTCAGTCCTTCTTGCTACAGCCCCGTTGCACTCGCTTGCTATTGGAGAATTTATAGCCCCTCCTAGTTTCAGCTGCTAATTCTCAATTGTCCCACCATACTTTCCAGTGAATACCCATTAGCTCTTTTTCCTTGTGAGCTCCTATTCTGCTAGTGTTAATTGGCTACCTTTGATTGTAATGTGTAACTATGGGGAGAAACTAAACCTTAAGCCTTGGCTGGTATCCCACAATGAGTTTGATGGGAGAAAATATGCCTCCAAAGAGAAAACCTCTAGTGTTACAAATGGTAACTCAGCCTTGGCATTGCTTTCTTTCAAGAGAAGCCTCTCCCAGTTGTAGTCCTCTAGCTTTCAGGGTACTGGTGTGCGGATGCAGGTAGGAGAAAACTCTTAGGGGCCAGCCAGTCTACATGCATCTGTTACCTAGCACCCATCATCCCAGCCAGCCCTGAGTTCCACCCTAAAGTTACCCTGCCACCCCTGGTGGGCTTTAGTCTACCACTTATATGTCTCCCAATGGCAAAGGGACAGAAAATGGTCATCTCAGGGTAATGATAAGGAGAGAAAGAGGAGCACATTTGAAAAAAATTCCCACCTTAACTCCAGTCCATTATTCTTGTCTTTCTTTTTTGGGCTGCCTTTTCCCCAGTCTTATCTTACTCAGTGTTCTGACCCATCCACCTTTTGTTTTCTTAGAGCTTTCCTCACTGTTTTTATGCTATTTTGATAGAACCATCTCTCTCTGGATTCTGTGACATGTCCAGGGTTGGGTTCTGGAGAGAGGGCCAGTTTGTAATTTGCAATTTTAATAAGAACTGAAATTACTATTTATTTTCATTAAAAGTTAAAAATCCCTAAAAATTTTAGGTATATATTTCAGGACATTGGCACTTAACAACAAGAGATTCCTTCTGAACTCTAGAAGACCTTCAAGAATTTCAAACAATGAAGAATAACTGATCATCAGCTTTGGGTGCTTCCCCAGTTAATGACATAGATATGAGATCACCATCTGGGGTATAGATATAAAATGTGCCTTTGCCGACATACATCCTAACAGTACAGAAGAAAACTTTTATTTTCATAAAATGTCTCATCAACAGGCTGGAAAGTAATGAAGACTTTTCCTGTGGCCTTATTGACCAGACATAAGGCTGTGATTGCAGTATGTGATTTGTTATCTAATAAAACTAACAATATCTGATTATTTTTTCCTTTGCTTATGAGCTTTGCATATAGGCTTATGAGGATAAGTTATAATTTATAGCTTCAAAGGAGATTAGGCTGATAGAAAGTTTGAATAAAAAAAAGCCATATCAGATTCCTCTAGTTCTTAATTTTGTCTGAGCTATTAAAACCCAATTAGACACAGACCAAATTCTTGTTTATTAGAAGCTTCAGAAGTCTTATAAATGAGTGCTAATGTAGTTATGGGAGTCCATTGCTTTCTACTCCATGCAGTCTTTTGCAAAAAAGCATCACATCATTTTAATAGCAAGTGTGTGTTCCATGAATATACTCATTCACATTGAGAAAACAGCCCCAACCATTTACAATCTAGTGATTCCAACTGTTTAAGCAAATGAGTGCATGAGCCATTAGCCAGCTTCGTTCCTTCTAACATCTTCTCTCTCATTAGTACTCCATCCCCACCCCATGCCTGTTGAAGCACTATTCATGTTCTCTAGGACCAGATCAAGTAGTATCAAGCCCAATGCCTCCTCCACAAAACAGAATTGATTGCTTCCTCCTTATTCTCTCTAACACCGAGCTTGGAACCTAGCCTGTAGTAAATGTTAGGTGAATGCTGTTAAGAGTAAAACCAATTGTGAAATGTTATCATTTTTGGATATCGACCACAAAGATGGTGCTTTCAAAAAGGCCATTCTCCTTTACTGCCAAGACCCAAGCAAGCATGCTAACTAAGATAGACCGCTTGTCAAAGACTTGCTGTGGCTATTTATGTCAGGAGCAGAGGGAACCAAGAAGCATGGCATTTATTGAGCCTGTGGATGCTGGCATTAGCTTGTCTGTGCTTGGGGGAGTAGGGCAAGGTACTCCTGATTTGTGTGCTTGGTCAGGGCACACCGTGGGCATGGAGACAGGCCTCTTCCATCAATCACATGCTTCTACAGGTGCCATTGCCCAACAGCACAGGGGTGGATAACAAATGTGTTTTGGTGATATTTTCAAGGGGAAAAAAGAGTGCTATTAGAATCCAAGGTGTTGATTTTCTTCTATAGAAAACATCCCCCCTTCTGTTTCATCAGAAACCCTTCGAATTTTGAAACCTTTTAAATTAGAAGTATTGGAGATCCCTTTTTAGTTACATTGACAAATGAGTTACTCACCTTTGTGCCTTCCCCGTTATGTTCTTCATTTGAGGCAAACACGATGCTCATTTAACTTTTGCATCCTCAGATTAACTGCAAGTGGAACAACCTAATACATCTCCTCAGTGTTGGAGCTTAAATTCTTAGGACATCATTTTTCATTTTCAGATGGGGCTGACATCAAGAAAGAACAGCAGACCAAGCAGCAACGCTATCCTTCTCTGTTTTGCAAAGTATCTCTTGCAAGAAAAGGGCTTGTGAAACTTGGCTCCATTTCCCACAGCCATGGGATAAGGGTCGCATGTAAACAATAATATCCTGTGCTACTTGGGCCTCATTTAACTGTCTTTGTTGCTTTAGAAGGAACTGCCAAGTGGGGTGTTTCTCAGAGCTCATGCTTGACATTCCAGAAATACTGTAGGGTCCACTTCAAAGATGGTACTCCACACACAAAATTTGTGACTGTTGGTGCACTCTTGATGGTCACTGGGCATCACATTGACACATTCTTTTAAATTACATAGGAAATGCACCCTCCACGAAGAATGAATCTGGTACTCTGAAGGTGGGCCTGTCATTGCAGGAGGCCTTTGCATTTACCACTTGGGTGTTTTTCTGGAAAGCTGTGGTAGCTTTAAGCTTAGGATGACCATGTTTGCTGAACTAGGAACAGTGAGATGATTGTTACAAGATAAGCTTTTGGGTTATTGATAGAGCACTAAGCTGGGAGTCAGGAGACCTGGGTTCTACTGCCCAGCTGACTAACTCTTTGGCCTTGTGAAATGTCTTTGGTCTCTCTGGCCTCAGTTTTCAATTTTTGAAATGATGGGATTATACTAGATAATCTCTAAACTCCTATCTGGCTCTAAATTTGATCAGGTGACATAAAACAGTAAATACCAAATAAGAAGTCAGGAAACAGAAGTTTCCAGTCCAGGCTCTGCGACTAACTGTGACTTGGGACAAGTCACTGAGCCTCCCAGCCTCAGGTCTCTATCTCTGGGGAGACTAGTATCTTCTCTACCTGCCTCACCTGGTGGTTGTACCAATCAGGTAAAGAAACATCTTTTTCACTGAGCACTTACTGAGCAACTGCTCTGGGGCACCAGCTTGATAGATGGCAAAGATGTAGAGGTTATTAGATTATCTGTTACTACTAGTAATATTAGCTACAATTTAGTGAGCTCTTCCTATTACCAGGCACTTAGGTACAATATCCCGTTTAGTCTACATTTTATGGATGAGGAAACTGAAGTTCAAGGAGGTTGAATCACTTCCTCAGGATCATGTAGCTAGGCACAGCTGAAGCTGAAATTTGTACCAGGGTTCTGTTCTTTATTTTAAAAGTTAGAAACATCTCACCTTCTGCCAAGGAGCTCATGTTACTATTATTATTCCTTTTCTGGGCCACAGTACCTGGATCCCATGACCTGGAAGCTGTGTGCCTGTGCGGGGAGGCAGGGGAGGAGACTGGCTGGGCTGGGGCTGAAGGAAAGGTTCTCTTTGCAGACACTGCCTGAGGCAGCACAGTCACTGAAAGGACCTAAGGGGCAGCCTAAGTGCATAAGCCAGAGGAAGTCCAAGTGCATTGCCTGGAGTGAGGGAACAAATGCAGCAGGCATTCAGGTGGTAGCTGGGGGTGGCGGGGTATAGTTGTGAAAGGGAGCAGTGAAATGCCTGGGGCCTGTTGCGGAGACCAGGTATTCTTTGAGGCTAGTTTTGATGTGCTGCTTATGGCCTTCAGTGTGAATAGGCCAGTTCCATTCAAAGAGCCAGGCAGAAGGCAGAACCAGCCTTCGGTTTGCTTACCTATAGAAGAAGGGCATTGGGCTAAATGAGCTCTGTGGGCGTCCTTGTGTCAGACAACCCCTGGGGTCAGCAATCTGCAGAACCAGCTCCTCCAGGGCTCTGAGCAGTAAACAGTGCTTTTGCTAGGGTGGTGTTCTCTCTTAGAATGTACCCCCAAGTCTCTCAGATGCTAGGATTTTGTTTTGATTATGTCAGGAGCTTCATTGGTAGAACTCCTGCCCCCCACATAGCACACAGCTCAACTGCCTTCCTGCTCTCTTTGCAAATCTCCCCAGGGTGGCTCTACCATCAGAGGAAGTGGTCTTTCCGGCCTTTGGAAGGTTGGCTAACCACACCTAGTTTCCAGAGACATGACCCAGCTCTTTGTGCCTCTGGTTTACTCCTCCAAGTCTGCTGATTCCCTGAACCATACTGGTTCTTTCACCTCTGCTTACTCTAGGGACTGCCCAGCCCAAGAGAGAACAGCCTGATTACTCAAACTTAGGTTGTTAGAAGTGGGTGTCCCTCCTAATGTGGCATTTGTACACTTGGAATGATGGGCTTAATGGCAGAAGCAGGCCAGGTGTGTGTGGGGGGTGGTGGGGAAACTGAGCCCTGGTACTAGATATGGCCACTGACCAGGACACATGCTTGGGTTAAAGACCTTGTTACAGGCAGAGACAGGCTAGTGGGTGAGGAGATTGGTGCCACAGTGACATTCTGGGAAATAGCCAACACTAAGGAGTCCAGGGTAACTAGCTCAGTAACAATGGCAAGAACAGACATTTACATGGACAGTGTGCTAAGCACTTAAAATAGATTCACTCTTTTAATCTTCGCAGCAATCCTGTGAGGTAATAGTGCTATTTCCCACTTCATGTTTGAGGAAACTGAGAGACGGAGGGGTTAAGCATCCTGCTCAAGATCACATAGCTAAGGGGTGGGTACGTGGATATTGCTTGGCAGTCATCATCTAGAAGACGCAGTCAATTGGCAGTCATCGTCTAGAAGACCTGTCCATAGTATCCAAACCCTAGTCACTGGGCCAAGGTACCAGTTCCAGAGAGAAGAATGGACAAAAACAAGGCAGAGCAGAGGGGCTCATCCACCCAACAGTCAGGCATTGAGGGCCATCCTCTGTGCCAGGTGTTGGGGGAAGACACAAGTAAGATAGTATCTCATTTGGGCCAGGGCTCAGTTTGAAAGGGGGCTGAGGTTGTAGGCAGGACAACATGTAGAACTTAGGCGTGGGAATCAAGGCAGAAGATCAGCTGTTAAGACTGGGCCAGTCTAAGAGGTGGGCTTGGGAAGAGTTCTGGTCTGGAAGCATCACAGCCGCTCAGGCAGCTGTTTTGGGGGTAGCAGGTCTGGGAGGGAAACCTATTATTAATCCCCCAGCCCTGGGGCTGAGGCTGAGCATTAACCCTGTGCCTGTGGATGGGTTGGTTTGGGAACTGTGTTGGGCCTGAACCTCTAGGTGAAAGGATCAGTGGGTCCAGCAGTGGGGATCTGAGTAGGGTAGAGGAATTGAACTGGGGGCTAATAGAACAAAGCTCAGGAATGACACCCCAGCTCCTGTGGAGCCTGTTTTCTTTCTATCATTCCTTTGGAAGTATTGGGCCCAGCTGTGGTTGAAAGGGAAATGAATTTGGAGCCAGGGGATCTGGGCTCCATATGTTGGTAGAAACTGTGATGTCTGAACATTCTTGTTGGGATAGCTGAAATTCTTAGTAGAAATTCCAGGAAGACCAGAGGACATCTGGGAAATATATGTGGATTGAAGTGGAGAGAAATACTTAGTCTTCTGGGGGAAATCTCCAATATCAAGAACCAGATTTTTTAAAATTGTTTTTCCAAAGTGACATATTAATCAAGTAATGTATATAAAAGGCTTTGTAAACTATAGGGCAGGACCCCTGTACAAAGCCTTGTTAACATCTTCGTTGTTACAGATCAGGGGACAGGCAACCTCAGCAGTTCACAGGAGGAGATGGAAACATTGCCCCTCCCCACCCCAGCTCCTTCTTTCTACAACCCAAAAGAGTCAATTGGAACAGATTTTTAGTTCTCTGCTGTGTTTACTAGTCTCCCGTACAGCCATCAGCTAGGGCTACTGCTACCTGCAGGCAGGACCCAGATAGGTACAGGAAGAAGAGGGTAGAGCCCCTTGTCCTTAGCAAGCTCAGCCCATCTCAATTAAGACCCTGAGACCCAGTGAAGTATATAATGCATTAGAGCCATGCCTGGGGGGTCAGGCTGCCTGAGTTCAGATCCTGGCTCTGTGACTGCAGGTAAGTTACTTAATGTCTCTGGGGAACATTTATAAAGTGGGGAAGTTCATATTAGTCTGTCTGCCTCATAGGATTGTTGTGAGGGTTACCTGACTGCCTGGAATGCACTCACTCAGCACCTGGCCCACAGGCAGCTTTTGGTGTTAGCTGCTACTATTCTCCTTCCCCCCTCCCCCGCCTTCTGCCTTCCCCCCTTATCTCCCCCCTCTGCTTTCTTCTCCTGTTTTTCCTCCACCTTCATCTTCAGAGGGCTTTCTAGAACCTCAAGCTAGTGGCATGGTTGGCCTGGTTGGCTGTCAGGGCTCTGAGCTGAGTTTGAGTAACTAGATCTGAGTCCCTGAACCCCTGTATTCAGAGCATGAGCCCTCTAGGGTCGACTTTGCCTGGCCCTTGCCACTGGCCCTCCCATCCCCGGTGACCGAGGCCCTGCCCCTTGACCTCAGAGCTCCTTGATGCCAGTCACTAGCTATCCCAACACACTTGTTGGATATGTTTTCTTTTTTGGGTAATTGTGGTCCACACAGCAGTGATCCTTACCTGCCACCTTACACAGTGATTCCACACAGTGACTTCTAATGAGCCTAATACCTCAGTGAAACTTTCCAACTGCCCTATGAAGTTGCATAGCTCATTTATTCATTTGGCAAATGCTCATTGAGCACCTGCTGTGTGCCTCTAGGGATTCAACCAGGGTGGCACAGTAGAAATAAAATGGGGAGTCGTAGAAGAGGCATTCAGGCAGTTTGACAGAGTGGATAAAACCCGAAATCCTGATTCTCACAAACCGGCCCTTAAACTGGCCCTGCCACTCACAGCTGTATGGCCTTAGGCCAGTCAATCTACCTCCCCGTACTCCATTTTCTTATATGTAAAATGGGCATATGAATAGTCCCCATCTCACGGGGCTTCCTTACTAGCTTCAATTCCTGCTCTGCACTTTCAGATAATTTGTACATTTATTTTTAGTTCATATCTCAATATATTGTGATTCCGTCTGCCTTCCAAGCTATATTCTGAGCTCTGGTGGGCAGGAACCACTTGTTTATGTTTGTATCTCTAGCGCCTCCCTTAGTGCCTGGCCCAAAATACGTAAGCTGTTGCTGAAATGTTAACACTATGTGGTAATTATTTTTCCAGGTCTGTCTTCCTCATTAAGCTATGAGCTTCTGGGGGCAGATATTTTGTCTCAGTATATGCAGAACATAGCGGGTCTGGCAGGATGTAGTGGGTGTGGCTTAAAGTAGGGACTCAGGGAATGCTGGTTAAATGAGTGGTAGAGTGAGGGAAGGAATGAATGAGGAAGAGAGGGAGACTGATGACTAAGACTAAGACACTTTCTTATAGGCCTGCTACTATTATTGAGGTAATGCTCAGCTTGGAATTAATTTGGAAATATAGTAGGAATGTGAGATAAGGGCTAGCTTCATTTTCTGAGGCCTGATTCTCCTCAGTCTTGTTCCAGAATTTAACACCGTTGATGACCTTTTCCTTGAAATGCTGTCCTTCTTTAGCCTCTTTAAGAGCAAACTTTTTTGGGTTTCCGTCATGCCTTTCTGACCCCGTCCTTGTTCCTTGTTTTGTTGTTGTTGAGCCTTCTTCCTCTTGCTTCCTCACCAGAACTTCTTTCACCTCCACTACTGACACCCCACTGTAATGTAAATGTTCTCTAGGCTTTGGACCAGGCCCTGTCCTCTCCTTTGATGTGTAAAAATTCTTATCCTTTTTCCTCCAAACTGACCTCTCTCCCCATCTTCTCTTTTCTCAGCCTCTCAATATTTTTTAGTGCATAAGGAGTAGGTATGAGTATATATTTTTAAACTACTATGCTATTATCACATTTAACAAAATTAGCAATAATTATTAATATCATTTCATACCCAATCCATATTCAGATTTCCCTGATTTTCTCAAAGATGTCATTTTATAATTAGCTTTTTAAAATTAGAATCCAAATAGGGCCCACACACTCCATTTGGCTCTGTCTCATAAGTCTCTTATTGCTTTTGAGTCATTGGAGAAACCAGGTCATTTGCCCTGAAGAATGTCTCACATTCTCAATTTATTTGTTTTCTCATATTGTCATTTAACTTGTTTCTCTATCCCCTGTATTTCCT
The DNA here is from genome assembly GCF_054177405.1 of Leptonychotes weddellii. Lineage (NCBI taxonomy): Eukaryota > Metazoa > Chordata > Mammalia > Carnivora > Phocidae > Leptonychotes > Leptonychotes weddellii. Next base: position 3,925,047 of record NC_138385.1, on the reverse strand, counting down.
GTAAATTGGTAGTTATGTCTAGAGGCTTTGATTAGATTCAGGTTGAAGTTTTTGGGTAAGAATACTTCACAGCCAGTGCTGTGTACTTTCTCTTACATCACCTCATGAGGCAAATCATATCTGGTTGCCCCACTTTTAGTGTTACTAGATTGATCAGTGGGTTTAAATGGTGTCACCTGGAGCCCTCCATTATCAAGGTCCCCATCAACCCTTCACCTAATGGTTTTAACAACCATTGATGATTACTGTTTGGGTCCATTATTTCATTAAGAGTTGCAAAATGGCATTGTTCTAATTCTGTTATGGCTTCTGCATTCACTATTTGGGATTTTTGTATCAAGAAGAATTTTATTCTTCAACCATTTAGTTACCTTGAGTTAGTGTATACCAAAAAAGGGGGCAGGATAAATATTTGATACCTTCCCTTATAAAAACATCAATTTTCAGAATGAGTTGGTATCCTAGCAACCTTCAATGGTGACCAATCAAGTATTGTTATGAACTCAGATTTTTATATATTTAGTGTGTTTCAATCTATTGTAGTCATTATTCAATTTGTTGCTAAAATTATTTCATCTTAGGCCAGTGGGGGTCCTTTCAAGTTGACTTGTTTCCTTTTGTCATGATAGATTTCTTGATTTTTGGTTTGTTTTCAGGCTCATCTCGTACAATTCCAAACCCAGACCTGGAGTCAACCATTTTGCCGAGGGGCTCTTGTTCCTTTTGATGGGAAATGGTATTAAGAGAGCCCAGTCTGAAGTCTGGGTTTCCTCACTGCAGCTAGGTTGTCAAGTCTTTTCTTTTTAGTGAAAGAGCTAGAAAATGCCTATTTTTTTTTTTCCAAAAGGAAGCGTGATGAATTCCTACTGATATTTCAAAGCTGAATTTAAGAGTATAGGGCTTTTCCTTAACATGTTTGATTTTGTAACTGTATCTCATTTCTCTCACTCTGAAAGTCTTGGTTCCTAATGACATTCTGTAATTACTTGCATTACCCTATATTATATCTGTAACAATTTCAAAGGAGCAATTCCAATGTTACTACTAAGATTACTGAATGCAGTTTAAGATTTCTTTGCTTTTCCTTTTGCCCTTAGAATAAATCCTACTAGGGAGGTAGTCAAAGTATTGTGTTTCAAAGTCCCTTGAAAAGTAATTTCTTTCTCTGTGTGGTTATGTTACCAACTTGATACACAGTTTGATTCATTTGCTCCATTTTTTCTCAGTTTTGCAGATTGTTTTCTTCCTTTTTGAAATTTAATTTTACATTTAATTTATTTAAAACATTTACAGAGTTCTAAAGTCAAAACCATAACAGGAGATATTCTAAATGTCTTGCTTCCATCCTGCCCCCATTCTTTTTTCTCCCTCCCTCTATAGTAACCGTGTTTAATTAGGTTTTGGCTTATCCATCCATTATATATTTGAATATTAAACAAAAGAGAATAAGTAATTGTATTTCACCCCCATATCTTACACAAATGTAACAAGTACTGTAAAAACTGTTCTGCTCCCTTTTCTTACTCAACATTCTAGAGATCATTCTGTGTCAATGTATGGAGATCTTCCTTGTTCTTGTTTCGTGACTGTATAGTATGCTATCCTAAAGAGGAACTGTACTTTGTTCAGCTGGTCAGTCCCTGCTGACAGATATTTGTATTAATTCTAGTTTTTTTCAATTACAAAGAATGCTACCATAAGTAGTGGAGGTATTTGTCTCATGATTCTCTTCACTCCAAGCCTCAGTGGCATTCTTAACTCTCCCTTCTGCCTCCTTTTGTACACCTAATCACTTCTGAACCCTGGTGATTCTTCCTTTGCACTCTTCTCTGTTTCTGCCTTTCTATCCCTTATGCTGTCACCGAGTTTTAGACACTAGTTGTTGTTGCCTGGATCATAGCAATAGCAGTGGAATCCCTTCTTATTTTTCTCCTCAGTCCAGTCTGTGCTGCACACCATGGCCAGATTCATTTCCTAAAATATTGCTTTCATCATAATCTCTTCTCACTCTACTCAAAAATCTTCAATAGTAGCATAAAATCCAAATTCTGTAGTTTGGCATTCAAGGGCCTCCATGGACTGAGCCAAATCTCCTTTCCTGGTATTCATTCCTTCTGCTTTGGTCCATGGATACATTGCTCTGCATATTTGATTTCCCAAATATCACATTAATTATTATCTTTATACCTTACCTATTCTTCAAAGTTACACTTAAATTCCAGATCTTTGGAAATCCTACTGGAAACCTCTGCCGAGGCTCTCTCTCTCTCTCCCTTGAGCTTCTACTCTTTGTGATATCCATTTGAAACTGAGCAGACTTAGTCCCTCGCCAAATGGAAAGATCTCTTGAGTCCGTCTGGTCACTACCATAAGATCTAAGAAATTCATCGATACATTCATCAAGCATTAACTGAACATCAGAATAGCATCCAAAGGTGAGGGACCTTTGGATTGGTTAGGGTTCTTTCTGATAATGACCAAGAAGAATGTGGGATTCTATCTGTCTGGAGGCACAGCTAGGAATATGTTCCAGGGTGGCAATACATGACGGAGAGATATAGTCATAGACTGTGTAGATTGTCCCTTCCAAAGGTGGATTTAATCCCACTTCCAGGAGAAGAAATCAGGCTTGATTCTGGGGGAAAGGATGTGTTTAATAGGTACTGAGTAAAAAGGTCTCAAATCCTGGAAGGGCACTGCTTTTTCCACCTTCCCCCATTAGGATAAAACATGGCATTTTGTTTCTTGAGGACCTAGAACTCATATAAACCTGACATTATCTTGGCCACCAGCTATGTGACAGGCTGGTTGGCCAATCTCACATTATAGAATACTGCTTCCTTTCTGTACTTTTGTTGGGTTCATTAACCTTAATTTCTTAAAGTTCCTTTTAAAACTTCACCATCTGGAACTAGAACTATTTTTGGTTTATTTATTTACAATTTATCCTCTTTACTTCCAAAAGGATTTGAAGAAGCTTGCAAGTTTAAACATAATGCAAAGTAAGACATAGAACAGAATTGTCTATTTTAAGCAGTAGGTATTACCAGATACCTTGGTTGAGTGGAATGTTATGGTTGTTAAGCACTGACTATGACTCTGAATTTTTTGGCAGTCAAGTGTAAGGGTTACACTGTTATATATTTACCTGAGAACTAGAAAGCAGATATATTCCTCTTTAAAGATCAACTTCTCCCTGACATGAAACTCATATTGGGATTTGTCACATGAACCTTGTATAAGCACATTAGGTAACACAGTGACTCATGTTTTTAACTTTAATTTTTACAAATTAAACACAGAATATAATGCAGAAATACCCATCAAATCATCACTGTTTATATTGATTGAATTAGGGTTTTGTTTTTGTTGTTATTTGTTTGAAAAATTAATTCAACTTTCAAACACTGCTAGCAGACCCCCACTTGGGGAAGCTGTTTGGCAGTATCTACTAAAGCTAAACAAATGCCTACCCAATGACCCAGCAATTCCACTGCACGTGTTCACTGAAATATATTTACAAGAATGTCCATTAGAGCATTATTTAGTACCAGTCAAATAATTGGAACAACTCAAATATCCATTAGTAGTGAATATATGAATAAATTGTGCATTTATACAATGGAATACTCTATAGTAATGAAAATGAACAAATTAGAGCTACATGCAAGAACATGGAAGAAGCTTTTTAAAAAGATTTTATTTATTTATTTATTTGAGAGAGAGAGCAGAGTGAGAGAGAGGGAGAGAGAGAGCACAAGTGGTGGGGGGAGGGCAGAGGGAGAGGCAGACTCCATGCTGAGCAGGGAGCCGGATGTGGAGCTCAATCCCAGGACCCTGGGGTCATATCCTGAGCTGAAGGCAGACCCTTGACCGACTGAGCCACCCAGGTGCCCCTGGAAGACTCTTATAAACATCATATTTGTTAAAATAAATCAGACCCTAAATAATACATGCTGTCTGATTCAATTTCTATAAAGTTCAAAAACAGACAAAACTAAACTGTAATATTAAAAATCAGGATAAGAGGTAATTTTCAAGAGGGAGGAAAGGAAAATGATGGGGGCATGATGGGGCTTCTAGAGATGGTGATGTTCTATTTTGGTGCCCAAGTAGTGGTTACTAGAGTGTGTTCACGTTATACTAATTTATTGAGCTGTACAAGTATGAGCTTTGCACTTTTCTACATGTGTGTTATGCTTCAGCAAAAGTTTAAATGTGAATACATGTACATAATAAGATTTCAAACTATATAGAAAAGTATATAATGAAAATGAAGTCACTGTTCTACTCTAAATTCCCATTCCCTCTCATCACAGTCTATAACTATTGCCAGTTTCTTGTAACACCTAATTATTCTTCTAGAAATGTCCTGTAATAAAAACACAGTGGTGTGTATGTATCTATCGGTATATCTCTATTCCTTTTTGTTATTTACAAAAATGGAAGCACACTGTATACATTATTCTGACACATGATTTTTTCACATAACACTGTGTCTTGGACATCTTTTTCTATCAGTGCATAGAAAATATCTACCTTCTTCTTTGTAATGGCTCCGTAAAGTATTCCATTATGAGGATGCACCATGTTTAACCAATCCTCTATTAGTGGATATTTAAGATTTTCCACTTTTTAAAATATTACAATGATACATTAAACATCTTTTTACACAGGTCCTTGCACACGCGTATGGGGCATAGGGGACTTTTGCATCCTTTTGTTAAATTGTCTAATTGTAGGTGAAAATCCCATAGACTCAAAACCATCCTTAAAATTCCCTTAGGAAGGCTGGCATACCATATCTTCATCATTCCTGTTTTCCTGTTTGTCCTCCAGTATTGAAGTAGATCGTTGAGTCTGGTTTAGCACCTGATGAAGAGAAGACCTTGTAGGTATGAGCTAAATTGAGTGACATATGTGCCTTTTAAAGCACCAGAATCACAGTGAGATGATCACGCTGAGAGGCACATGAGGACCAAGGTTTATGAGGGAGTAACAGAACCACAACTTCCACCTTACATTCTCTCTAAGGCATAGCAGGGTCCTGGAGCAGAATGGTCGGTATAACCTGGACACCATTTCAGTTCTTGTCTTTTGTCTCTCTCAACTCTGTCTTCTAACTTTCTGTTTATGTCTTTGTCACTCTTTCTTTCTGTCTCCCCTTTTCCCCCTCTCCCTCTCTATATGCTGAATGCCTATGATTAAATTGGTATAACTCATGTGTGCATATTCTGTGCTTCTGCTGTATATCCATTGGATCAATTCCAAGAAGTGGGATTTGGGCACATATATATGTATGCATGTATTTTCAAATCATATGCGTGTGTGTTTTATTTTTTTTTAAGATATTTATTTATTTGACAGAGAGAGACACAGTGAGAGAGGGAACACAAGCACAGGGAGTGGGAAAGGAAGAAGCAGGCTTCCCACTGAGCAGGAAGCCCGATGTGGGGCTCGATCCCAGGACCCCCGGATCATGACCTGAGCCGAAGGCAGACGCTTAACGACTGAGCCACCCAGGCGCCCCAACGTGTGTGTTTTATATAGATACATCTTTTTATTATGAAAATTTCAAACATATACAAAAGCAGATAGAATTCTATAACAAGGGGCACCTGGGTGGCTCAGTCCGTTAAACGTTCAACTCTTGATTTCAGCTCAGGTCATGTCCAGCTCAGGGGCATGAGATTGAACCCTGCGTCAGGCTTCCTGCTCAGTGGGGAGTCTGCTTGAGATTCTCTCTCTCCCTCTCCCTCTGTCCCTCCCCCACACACATGCATGCTCTCCCCCCGCTTTTGCTCTCTCAAATAAATGAATCTTTAAAAAAAAAGAATTCTGTAACAAGACATAACAAGACTCCTGTACCCATCACCCAGCCTCAAAAATGATCAACCCATGGCCACTGTCATCTATACCACACACACTTTTCCTCTTTTTGTAATATTTTGAAGCAAGTCACAGACATCATAACACTTTATCTGAGTGGTTCAATATGTATTTCTAAAGGATTGGGACTCTTAAAAAAATACACAATGCAATTATCACACCTCAAAATGAACAAAATTTCATTAAAATCAACAAATATCCAGTCAATGTTCTAGTTTCCAATTATCTTACAGTTGGGATAAATGGATTATTTGTTTGACTAAAACTCTATGTAAGGGCTAGATACTGTAATTGATTGAAAAAAAAATAATAGCCTTTTAGTCTCTTTTAATCTGTAGGTTCCCCTTCAATCTTTTTTCTTCTTGCAATTGGTTTTTGGAAGAAAATGGATTGTTTTTCCCTGTAGCATTTCCCACACTCTGGATTTTGCTGATTGCATGCCCATTGTTGAGTTTAATACTTATGTAGTCTAAGTATCCTCAGACTTCTTTGTTTTCTCTAAATTAGTGGTTGATTTTAGAGGCTTAATTAGATTCAGGTTTAAGTTTTTTTTAGCATTTTGTTTTGTTTTTAATGAGGCTACTTCATACATGATTTTGTGCTCTCCATGAAGTGACATATACTATCTGGTTTTCTCTCCTTTTTTTTAAGATTTTATTTATTTATTTATTTGAGAGAGAGAGAGAGAGTGAACATGAGTGGGGGGAGGAGCAGAGGGAGAGGGACAAGCAGACTCTGTGCTGAGCACAGAGCCTGACGTGGGGCTCGATCCCATGACCCTGAAATCATGACTTGAGTCAAAATCAGGAGTTGGACACTTAACTGACTGAGCCACCCAGGTACCCTGGTTTTTTCGACTTTTATGTTAGTAGCCATTGATGATCAAGTCTAGATTCATTAATCATTAAGGGTTGCAAGATGGTGATGTTTTTCTTTTATTATTCCTTCTTTATTTATTAGCTAGAATATGTCTATACATCTACTACTTGGTTACCCAGGGTACAGTTTGTATAAGAAGGCAAGATAAATGCCTGTTTCAAAATAATAAGCTAGTTTGCCAGCATCCAGTAATAAAGGCAATGAGTGATTATTTTTTAAAGTATAATCATGAATTAATGGACTTAAACATATTTGATGTGTTTTAATACATTGTTCTTATTCATATTGAGTCTTGCATTAGCCATTGGGAAACTCTTAAGTGGTTCATTGAGTCTTTTTTACATGACTCTAGTAGTCTTTGAAAATTTTCTTGCTAGGTATGAGATAGTCCAGGATCATCATGTACATTTTCTGCTCCAGATATGAAGAACCATATTTATAGATGTCAACATAGTATAGTGAAAAAGGCACACAGAGGGACTGGGATTGAATCCTGGCCCTACCTCATACTGCCTGTATGGACATGGACAAGCTACTTAATATCTACCATCTTAAGTTTCTTCATTTTTAACATAAACTAATGGCACCTATCTCCCATGGTTTTTTGGAGAGTTAAAATTATATATATATTAATTATATATACACACACAGACACACACACATGTAGTAGGTACTCGGAAATTCATGTTCCTTCTCCATTTCCTGTTCTCTTCTTACTCAAGTGACAATATCACTTAAGCTTCTGTGTTTACAGGATGGAGTGTTCTCTTTCACATATGGCAGACACTCAATACATACTTGCAAACTGACTTTGAGGATAGATGTCATCAAGTAGTTGATGCCAACACATGTTAAGCTCTATGAAAGTAGGCATTGTCTCAATGACATTGTTTTTAAAGAGTGTTTTTCCTTTATTTTTTCAGAGTGCTCATTCACAAATATTAATAAATAAATCCCTTCTCATCATGGTGAATTGAGGTGTGATGATAATACCAGCTTTCAGTTGTGTTAAAGAAAGAAGAGAAGCATAGATAATTCAAAAGGATAATCCAAGTTCGTGAGTCACTCCAAAGTCACTCATTTCAGTTTGAAAGACATTATCTGATATATATATATATATATATATATATATATAGCTGATTTCCCTTCTTAAATTAGCTTTACTTACACTACTATTAAAATGGCATTTCATTCCTCAAGGTCACAGCAGCTAGAGAGGGCAATAAGTCCAAATGTACTGAACAAGCCACAGAAGCCAACTTGGGATGAGGTGTTTACCCTAGATATTCTGCCCTGATACTCGTGTTGCTATGGTGCTGTCCTCAATTTATGATCAGAATTAGGAAATTGTCGGGGCGCCTGGGTGGCTCAGTCAGTTAAGCGGCTGCCTTTGGCTCAGGTCACGATCTCGGGGTCGTGGGATCAAGTTATGCGTCGGGCTCTCTGCTTAGCGGGGAGTCTGCTTCTCCCTCGCCCTCTGTGTGTGCACACTCTCTCTCTCAAATAAATAAATAAAATCTTAAAAAAAAAAAAGGAAGAATTAGGAAATTGTCAGGCAGTCTCAATGTTCCAGCCCTGGCAGCCAGGGGAACAGCAGTGACTGCAAAGGGCATAACCTTTTGACAATTAACTAAAAGATAGTGAATAAGGGTGGAAAGAGTGGTGAGGAAGAGCCTTCTCAATTAAGTAGTATCCTGTGATGGTCTTCAGCTCAGAGTCAGATCTAGGGTGATTTGGATTTTGAGAGAGCTTGCTGGAGAATTCTTTTGCCTGGTGGCTGCTTCCCCCAAAGTACCCAATGACCAAGTCATTACATGGCACTATTCACTCAGAAGGTACTAGCTTTTGAGTAGGGAAAGCTGTTTGACTACCTACCCATAGGTCCCATTCTCCAAGCTCTTTGTCTCATGGTGGGGCAGAAGCAGCTGGCTGAGGTGGCAGGAAAGCCCACTTGTGGTATTTCCTGAGAGATAAGCTCTGGGACTATGTCTTGTCTCAGGCTGGCTACCCAGGATCCCTTTTCCCATAAGCCCCAGGGGTGAACTCCTAATAAACATAAAGGCTTTCTTTGTGCAAGAGCTTTTAGAGGCTCTTTCCGTGCGTTCTGACATTGAATCCTCATAACCAGTTATGGCAGTGTGGGTATTAGATACAAATTTGATAGATAAAGAACTGAACATTAGAGAGATTTGCCTGGCTACTCTTATCCCAGGTTCCACTTCCAGGCTAATACTTTTTTCATTTTAGGGACTTCACTGCTAATCAGCCCCTAATGAGAAGTAGGCAGGGGAGAGCAAGGATACCAAATAGGGAAAGGTGATCAAGGTTTTGGAAGCCTCACGCAGTTTTTGTCTCATTTAATCCCTGTTCCATCTCTTCTTGTGGATCTGAAGTCTCCTAGCCCTGAAGTTAAAATTCTAAACCCATGATCTGACAACAACAAATATATTTAGGGCTGGATTAATGAGGCCTACTATTGGAAGTGGGTCTGTCCCAGGAAATCTGGTATTTTTGGTTAACATAGTTTTGAGTCCTCACTGACTCTTTTCCTGCCCTCTTGTCATTTACTCCAGTGGCCTCCCAGGAACAGTAAGTGACCCCTGGGACTCATGGGTAGAGTATGGTTGGGCTGCTAGCTGAACCCTAGGCAGACTAAACCTGCATTCTACATTGTTCTAACCAATTTGAGCCACAATACTTCAGTGATTGATGATGGAACATAAAGGTGTGTCTCCATGTAAGATTGTAGTCTAATAGAGAAGGAAACAAATGCAGATATGAAATATTTAACTTGAGAAGCAACAAGCTAATCAGACCCATGGAAGCATTATGTCAATGTCAAGTAATTGTCAGGAGTAGAAATTATTTAAATACACGCTCAGTATATTTAGTATTTTTCTTGTTTGTTTTATTTGTGGTTAAGGATTGCAGATAAATGAGGGGGGAAAATGAGAAGGAAAGATACCACTGAGGTTTTACCTCATCTCAAAAGATTATTTTCATCACAGGACTTCTGTAGAATAAAAAATAACCGTTGTTAAATAGAAAAAACATTTTTGAAATAAGAGGCAACTTAGGAAAGATTTTCTTTGGAAATAACATTAAACATTGTATTTTAAAAATACTCTTTATCCTATTTTCAGGCTGCTCACTCATGCCTGCTTTCTGTCAATACTAAACAGAGTAATAATAAATCTTGCTCTCTTAACAGAATTACTCTTTTTACTCTGTCATTTTTTCTAACCACTTTAGATCACAATACTTTGCTCGTGTGTGTGTGTGTGTGTGTGTGCGCGTGTGTGTGTGTTTTAGCTTAAAGACCAACTATTTTGAAATTAGATTTAATTCATTATCTCTGAAACCTGAAAGCCCCACAGCTCTGGGTGTTTCTGTAGAAAGTCCCCCACCTTGCCAGAAGGGCATGATGAAATGTCAGAAGGGTGGCTGTTCATCTTTCCATTTATGGACTTACTGTCTTTGACATCCTTTATACTACTTGATCATTCTCTGCTTGGGCCAATTAACACAAGGACAAAGAGACCTTATTGCCATTCTTTCATCATTTTACAGGATCTCACCTTCACGACCTCCTCTTTGATACTATTGCCCAGCTGGGGACATGCACATAGCTTCCACTCACCATACTACATGAGATGCATCTTAGGTGCATGTCCCTGAGCTAACAAAGATCTTTCAGCAAAGATCTAGAGCAGAGGTTGGCAAACTATGGACCACAGGTCAAATCCAGCCCACCTCCTGCTTTTGTAGTTTTATTGGCACACAGCCACACACATTTGTTTACATATTGCCCATGACTGCTTTCATGATACAACAGCAGAGCTGAGTAGTTGCCAGAGACCAAATATCTCCCCCAAACTGAAATATTTACTGTGTGGCTCTTCAGAAAATGTTTGCCAACCCCTGTTCTATAAAACAGATGTCCGCCATAACTTGTACCCAAGACATCTTGAGGAGTGTTTGCAGGTATTTTAGAGGTGAGAGCAAAAGACTATGATGAAAATATACCAAGATCTCTAACCTGGGAGCAACAAAAGGGGTTCCAGTGTTCCAGTCCCTGTTCTGTCACTATTTGAATCAGTTTGGGCAGATCCCATTTCTTTCCTGTCCCAAGTTTTCCCCAAAGGTTAAACGAAAGAATTGAAATAGGTGATGTATAGGGGCCCTTCCAACTCTGAGATTCTGTGGTTCCAATGTTTAGTTTAGTAAGATCTTTTGTAATATGCAGATACATATATACTTTGAGACTACAGGATGCCCCATTTTTTTTAAAACCTTTTTATTTTGAGATAATTTTATTTTTTTAAAAGAGTTTGTTTGTTTGTTTATTTATTTATTTATTTATTTATTTATTTATTTATTTATCAGAGTGAGAGAGGGCACAAGCAGGGGGAACAGCAGGCAGAGGGAGAAGCAGGCTCCCCGCTAAGCAAGGAGCCTGATGCAGGACTCGATCCCAGGAAATAACATTAAACACTGAGCTGAAGGCAGACACTTAACCAACTGAGCCACCCAGGCATCCCTTGAGATAATTTTAGATTTACAGAAAATTTATAAAAATGCCACAGAGAATTGCTGCACACCCTCCAGCGAGCTTCCTCCATGTTAACATGTCACATAACCCTTGTACACTCCTCAAAACTAAGAAATTAACCTTGGTACAATACTATTATTTAAACTACAGACTTTATTTGGATTTTACCAGTTTTTCCACTGGTGTTTTTTCTGTTCCAGGATCCAATTATGGATATCACATTGCAGCTCCTTAGTCTCCTCTAATCCATGACAGTTCATCAGCCTTTCATGTCCTTGACACTTTGAAGATCACCAATCAGTTATTTTGTAGAATGCCCCTTGATTTAGTTTCGTCTAAACTTTTTTCATGATTGGATTGAGATTGTGCCTTTTGGGGAAGGCTACCACTGAGGTGAAGTGCCTTTACCAGTCCATAATATCAGGGGATGCCTGGTATCAGTAAGGATTACTGGGGACTACTGGGGATATGTATTACTAATTTTGATCCTTGGCTAAAGTGGTTTCAGAATTCTCTACCATAAAGTTACCATTTCCTTCCCTGTCTCTGTAATTACTAAATATTTTAGGGGAAATACTTTGAGATTATGCAGACATACTGTTCCTTTTCTTAAAAGATTTTATGTATTTGAGAGAGAGAGCTTGCAAGTGGGGAGGGGCAGAGGGAGAGGGAGAGAGAATCTGAAGCAGACTCTGCACTGAGAGTGGAGTCTGACATGTGGCTCAATCCCACTACCATGAGACCATGACCTGAGTTGAAACCAAGAGTTGGACACTAAACTGACTGCACCACCCAGGTGCCCTAGACATACTGTTTCTGCTTAAACTTTTGCCCATAAGACTTATTACAGCACCACTTGTAGATACCCCCTGCAGCATTTATCGCTGTTGTGTTCTGATGGTGATTTTCTATTTCCCTCATTCCTTCTATGTGTATTGATTAGGATTTTTCTATTAGGAAGTCTGTACCTTCTCCCACATTTATTTGTGTCAGTATGAATTCATGGATTTTATTTCATGTTTTGGTTATTTTTTGCTCATTGCTCAGATTGTTTCAACTTTGGACATTGGGAACTCTTTCAGGTTGGCTTCTGTGCCTATTCAATATGCCCCTGTTAAGTGTTTTAGGCTTCCCAACTTTTATATAAAAGGGGATGGTCTCTGAGTTGCTATGATGTTGAAAGTTTGGTTTTCAATCAAGGGCAATTATGCTTCCCCCAACCCCTACCCCTACGGACATTTAGCAATGACTGGAGACATTTTGGTTGTTATAACTCTTAAACATCCTACAGTGAGTGCATGGTACAGCTCCCATGTTCACGGATTTTCCAGTCCAAAATGTCAGTAGTTCTGAGATTGAGAAACTGGTCTAGATCATCCTTTTCTTTCTTTTTTTTCCTTTTTTGTTTTTAAGTAGGATCCATGACCAACCTGGGGCTCAAACTCACAACCCTGAGATTGAGAGTCACATGCTCTACCTATTGAGACAGCCAGGTGCCCCTACATCATTCTTTTCTTTATGGCCAGATGTATGGCACACACACAAAAAAAATACTGTCAGGAACAAAATAATTGTTTTCTTAAAATACATATTTTTTAAATTATTAAACATTTTGTGCTTATAAAAATATAAAAATATAAAGTGGGACTTCCTCTTCCAGCCATGATGGAAAAACAGGGACTGATTACCTTCCATCTTAACTAGGAAACCAAACAAAATATATGAAATAATGGCTTTCAGACATTGGAAAACAGGCAGTACAAGAGTGCAAAATGGTGATTCCTAACAGAGGGAAAACAAGTAAGGTGAGCCCCATGAGTGCCATAGCTTATTGCCTGCACTCATTATGTAGGCTTCAACAGAGAAAGGGGGAACCCAAAACAATGCTAGAGAGCTTGCTCAATAGGAGAAACAAAGATAAGAGTTCATGGAAGCCAAGAACGCTGGAAATTGCAAAGAACACTACTAAAGAACCAGAATCTGTACATAAGGAGACAGCTTCAGAGATATGCAGAAGGTCTCCTTGAGTTATTGACTGAATTCTGATCTGCACATGCATGAGAATAAAAACTATCCTTGGTCAGTGAAAGGACACCAGAAAGCAGTAGACTGAACAATTAGAGTTTACACAAGGCTAGGAATAGTTCATGTTCCCACCAACCAGTGTGGAAAGACCTGTAGTACTTAAGATATCAGGTAGAGTCCTTAAAGAGATATTGTCTTAGTAATAGGCCTAAATTATCCCTAGACTAAAGGCTGCCATAGACATGCTCTAACAAAGCTTATAAGCAAGGTTTGAAAGAATCGAACTGATTTTAAGTAACTTGACTGCTTTCCACAACAAAACCCAACAATATTTAAAGGAATATAACAAAATCCAGCACCGAACAATGTAAAACACACAGTGTTCAGTATCTAATCAAACAGTATTAACCATACAAAGAAGCAGAAAAATGTGATTCATAGCCAGGAGAAATACCAATCTAAAGGTACAGACTCTTAAAAATGACAGAGATAATGGAATTAGCAGACAAAAACATTAAAATAGCTATTATAAATATATTGTATATGATTATGAAGGTGCAGGGAATATGGACACAATAAAGAGAGAAATGGGAGATATAAAAAGGCTCAAATCAAACTGGTAGAGATGAAAAATATATGAAATAAAAATGTACTGGATGGGATTAACAGAATAGAAACTGCAGTAAATTAGATAACTTGAAGTCATAGCAAAAGAAACTATACAAAACAAAGTACAGAGAGAAAAGACTGGGTGGGGGGGCGAAGAACATAGCAGCATCTGTGACCTGTGACCTGTGATAACATAAAGTGATCAAACATAATGCACAATTGGAGTGTCAGGAGAGTGGGAGGGCAGAAAATATTTGAAAAAATATGGCTGGATAATTTTTAAACTTTATGAAAATTAAGTATCCAGTGATCCAAGAATATCAACAAACTCCAACAAAATAAATGTAAAGAAAACCACATCATTACACATCAGAATCAAATTGCTGAAAAACACTGAAAAAGAGAAATATTAAAAGCAACCATAGGAGAAGAGACATATTACATGAGGAGCAGAGATAAGAATTACATCAGACTTCTTGTCAGAAACCATGCAGGCTAGAAGACAGTGGAGTGGCATCTTAAATGTACTGAAGGAAAAAAAGTCATCCTATACATCCATACCCAGTGCAAATAAGTATCTTCCGGAAATGAAGATGAGCTTTACTATTGTTTTTCTAGTCTTATTTATTTCTGCTCTAATCCTTATTATTTATCTTATCTCTGTTATTTCCTTCCCTCTGATAATTTTGGGCTTAGTTTTCTCTTTTTCTATCTCCTTAAGATGTAAAATTAGGTTATTGAGATCATTCTTTTTTCTTAATGTAGGCATTGATCACTATGAACTTCCCTCTTAGAACTGCCTTTGCTGTGTTCTGTAAGTTTTGGTATGTTTTGTTGCCATTTTCATTTGTTTCAAAGATACTTTTTATTTCTGTTTTGATTTCTTCTTTGACCTACTGGCTGTTTAGGATTGTGTTGTTTAATTTCCACATATTTGTGAATTTTCCAATTTTCCTCTTGTTATCTCTAGTTTCATACCATTGTCATCAGAAAAGACACCTGATATGATTTCAGTTTTCTTAAATTTGTTACAACTTGTTTTGTGGCCTAACATGATCTATCCTGGAGAATGTTCTGTGTGTGCTGGAGAAGAATGTTTATTCTGCTGCTATTGGACAGAATGTTCTGTATATGTCTGTTAAGTCCATTTTGTCTCTATTATTCAAGTCCACTCTTTCTGTATTGATTTTCTGTCTGCTTGATCTATCCGTTCTAAAAGGGGGGTATTGAAGTCCCCTATTTTATTGCATTGCTGTCTTTTTCTCCCTTCATATCTGTTAGTATTTACTTAACATCTTGAGGTGCCCCAATGTTAGATGCATGTATATTTATAATTGTTATATCCTTTTGATGAATTGACCCCTTAATCATTATGTAATGACCTTCTTTGTCTCTTGTGACAGTTTTTGACTTAAAACCTATTTGTTTTCTGGGATAACTATAGCTACCTCTTCTGTCTGTTGGCTACCACTTGCATGGAATGCCTTTTTCCATCTCTTCACTTTCAGCCTGTGTGTCCTTAAAGGTCAAGTAAGTCTCTCACAGGCCGCATATAGTTGTATCTTGTTTTTTAATCCATTCAGTCACACTGTGCTTTTGATTAGAGAATTTAATACTTACATTTAAAGTAATTATTGATAAGTAAGGACTTACTATTGCCATTTGTTGTTTTCTAATTATTTTGTAGTTCCTTTGTTTCTTTCTTCCTCTCTTGTTGTCTTCTTTTGTGATTTTATAATAAGAACTTTTCAGACAAAAGCTGAGAGAAGTGATAACCAACAGACATGCACCACAAGAAATGTTAAAGGGGGTTGCCTGGGTGGCTCAGTCGGTTGAGGGTTGAGTGTCCGACTCTTGCTTTTGGCTCAGGTAGTGATCTTAGGGTCGTGGGATCGGGCCTCACATTGGGCTCTGTGCTCAGCAGGGAGTCTACTTCTCTCCCTCTCCTTCTGCCCCTCCCCTGCTCTTCTCTCTTTCTCTCTCTCAAATAAATAAATAAATCTTTAAAAAAAAAGGAAATATTAAAGGAAGTTTTTCAGACAAAAGGAAAATTATACCAAATGAAAATTTGGATCAAACAAAGGTGTGAAGAGCACTGGAATTTGTAAACATGTGAGTATACATGAAAGACACTATTTAAAAATTATTTTTATATTATCCTTAAATGAAAATTAACCATTTGAGTGAAAAATAATAACAGTGTGTTGTGATATTTATAATAAGAAACTAAATATGTGACAACAATAGCACAAAGGACAAGGAGAAAAAGGATGTATATGTGAAATGGTATAATGTTGCTTGAAGGTAGACTGTGCTAAGTTAAAGATTTTATTGTAAACCCTAGAATAATCAAAAAATGAAACAAAGAGAGTTAGCCAATAAAACCAATACTGGATATAAAAGGTAATCATAAAAATAATTAATCAAAAATAAGGCAGGAATAAAAGAAAACAAAGAACAAGACCAAATAAGACAAATAAAAATTAGGTAGCATTTGCATGATTTAACTTCTCTTAAATTTATGAAGACTTTTTTATAGCCCAGTATATGGTCTTTCTTTGTGAACATTCTGTGTGTACTTGAAAATGATGTATAGTCTGCTCTTGTTGGATAGAATGTTCTATAAAAGTCAATTAGGTCAATTTAGCTGATACTATAATTCAAGTTTTCTATATCTTTACTAATATCCTTTCTATTTGTTCTATCAGTGACTGAGAGACGAATATTGATAGATAAGTTGTAGATTTAAACCCAACAAAATAACTTCATTAAATATGAATGTTCTAAACACTCTAATTAAAAGACAAAGATTGTCAGTTTGGGTAAAAAAGTAAGACCTAACAATATACTATCTATGAGAATCCCACTTTAAATATAAGGACACATATAGCTTAAAAGAAAAATACATAACAAACAAACCCTAATGAAAAGAAAGTTGGAGGGGCACTTAAGTGGCTCAGTTGATAAGCGTCTGCCTTCGGCTCAGGTCATGATCCCAGGGTGCTGGGATCGAGCCCTGCATCAGGCTCCCTGCTTCTCCCTCTCCCACTCCCCCTGCTTGTGTTCCGTCTCTCGCTGTGTCTCTCTCTGTCAAATAAATAAATAAAATGTTTTAAAAAAAAGTTGGAGTAGCTTTAGTAACATTTGGCAAAGTAGATTTTGGTTCAAGGAATATTACCAGGGATAAAGAGAAATAGTTCATAATAATAAAGATGTCAATGCATCAAGAGGCATAACAGTCCAAGATGTGTATGCATCTAATGGGGGAGCTTCAAATATGTGAAGTAAAAGCTGGAAGAAATGTAAGGAGAAATAGTCAAGTCCACAATTATAGTTGGGGATTTCAATATTCCTCTCTCAGTCACTGATAGAACAAATAGAAAGAATATTAGTGAGGATATAGAAAACTTGAATTATAGTATCAGCTAAATTGACCTAATTGACTTTTATAGAACATTCTATCCAACAAGAACAGAATACACATCATTTTCAAGTGCACACAGAATGTTCACAAAGAAAGACCATATTCTGGGGTATAAAAAAGTATTCATAAATTTAAGAGAAGTTAAATTATGCAAAGGATGTTCTCTGACTGCCAAGCAATCAAATAAGAAATCACCTGGAAAATTTCCAATATATGGGTTTTAACAGCTTTTTAAGGATATAATTCACATACCATATAATTCAAAGTATACAATTTGATAGTTGTTAGTATATTCACAGGTATGTGCAACCATCACTGCAGTGAATTTTAGAACATTTTCATCACCTCAAGAAGAAACTCTGTTTGCTTTAGCTATCAACCCTTCTATCTTCTCACCCCACCCAGACCCAAGCAATCACTGATCTATTTTGTGTCTCTATAGATTTCACTATTCTGGACTTTCATATGAATGGACTCATAGTATGTAGTCTTTTGTGACTAACTTCTTTCACTTAGAATAATGTTTTCAAGGTTCATCTGTATTGCAGCATGTATCAGTACTTTATTCATTTTTTATGGCCAAATAATATTCATTATATAGATACACCACATTTTATTTATCCATTCATCCATTGATAGTTATGTAAATTGTTTCCACCTTTTGACTATAATGAGTAATGCTGCTATAATCATTCATGTACAAGTTTCCCTTAATATTAACATCTTGTATTGATGTGGTGTATTTGTTACAATTGATGAACCAATGTTGATACATTATCATTAACTCAAATCCATAGTTTACATTAGGTTTCACCCTTTGTGTTGTACAGTTCTGTGGTTTTTGACAAATGCTTAAGATCATGTGTCCACCATCACAGTATCATACAGAATAGTTTCACTGCCCTAAATATCCCCTGTGTTCCACCCCTTCATCACTCCCTTTCTCTCCTCAACCATTGACCTTTTTTTGTCTCCATAGTTTTGCCTTTTCCAGAATGTCATATATATTGAACCATACAATATGTAGCCTTTTCAGACTGACTTCTTTCACTTAGCAATATACATTTAAGATTTGTCCATGTCTTTTCATAGCTTAATAGCTCATTTCTTTTTATTGCTGAATAGTATTTCACTGTCTGGGTATACCACTTAGGCCTATTCTTAATCTGTTGCTCCTTGATGGACCATTTAACTATGACAGACAATCCCCAGTTCTAAATCACAAAGCCCTCTATGCCTAACCATAGTCAAGGACCTAGTTGAACGAACAGTCCATTTAGACTCATTTCATGGTTAATGCAAACACCTGATCATTTGGGTAAGAAAAGAAATTAGCCAAATTAATCGTCACTGACTTTACCAGATGATTTTATCAAGATTAAAAAAAAAAAAAAAAAAGCTCTACCACCAACCTTGCCTCTGTGGACCTGTCTTTGAAGGCCTTACCTGCTCTGCTGAGCACAAATTCCAGAAGAGCTATAAGTTTTCTCTCACTGCTCAGCCCTATCATTGCTAGCATAGGATGTCATTTATATGCCAGAGCAAATATACTAGGGCACAGGACCAAGGACTCAGACACACACCCTTTGTCTTATGGGCATCTTGCAGAGACTTAATGTCTTTCCAGGGTATGGGGTTTATGATGCACGCCCCTCAGGGCTTTGTAGAACTTCCACAGAAGGGGACTTCTGGGACATATTCATCCTGGGGGCTTGTTGGAGTTAAGCAAAGGGCTTTTTCTGAAAGCAGAATTTTCCATGGCCCTGAGAAGGCCTTTTCTTCCTGTATTATTAGGCCAAAATAGATGCCAAGCCATTGATGATTAATGTTGCTAGATGGAGCTGGTTCACTTTAGATGAACTTTCCTCCCCTTCTGCATGACTATGTAAATCACAATGAGCTATTGCATTTCCTAAGTTTAAACTCCTCTGCTATCAGGAACTGACTTCCATGAGTGCTTCTGAGGTTTGGGATTTAAATATTGGCTGCTTGAAGAATGAAACTGGACCATTTCCTTACACCACACACAAAAATAGACTCCAAATGGTTGAAAGACCTCAATGTGAGACAGGAGTCCATCCAAATCCTAAAGGAGAACACAGGCAGCAACCTCTTTGACCTCAGCCGAAGCAACTTCTTCCTAGAAACATCGCCAAAGGCAAGGGAAGCAAGGGCAAAAATGAACTATTG
>NC_138385.1:3875336-3904979 GCF_054177405.1 Leptonychotes weddellii | reverse complement strand
TGAGAGATGATGGACTCTGAAAAACAAACTAAGGGTTCTAGAGGGGAGGGGGGTGGGAGGATGGGTTAGCCTGGTGGTGGGTATTGAGGAGGGCACATTCTGCATGGAGCACTGGGTGTTATGCACAAACAATGAATCATGGAACACTTCATCTAGAACTAATGATGTAATGTATGGGGATTAACATAAGAATAAAAAATAAATAAATAAATAAATAAATAAATAAATAAATATTGGCTGCTTTTCACAATGAAGTCTTCCCACTTTTCATCCCCTGTGTCTTTTGTGGGACAGAGCATTTTTCTATGGTGTTAAAACAGAAGCTGAGCATTTGTTCCTTCTGCATATGAATTTGGTCTACAAACTTCTTCTGAGAGACTCTTCGCTCTCTGCTGGGCCCTTGAACTGAGCTTAGCAGTAGGCTCTGTGGAGAGAATGGAAGTTCCTCTGACCTTGGGAAGCATACAGGCAGGGCTAGACAGTTTTAGGTCTTGGCCAAGAGGCCCACCATGTCCCCAGCTGCCCAGTTAGAAACTCCTCACTGTTCCTCAGCTGCTACTCATCATTTGACTTCTGGGGTTCAGACTACTTATGTCTCACAGGGGTGTTGGTAGAAGCCCCTCACTTGTCTCTATTGCTCCAGACTGTCCCCGAGACTGCCTCCAGTGTGAAGGACCTCTTTACCATTGCAAATTCATGCCACCCACTCAGAAGGCCTGGATCTCCACAGGGCCCTCCCTGCTCCAACATTTTACTTCCCACTCAACTCTCCAAGATCTTGGCCACCCTCTTTCCACAATCTTCATGTTTGAGCCATCCCAAACTTGCTTTTGTTCCCTGAGCATCCCATATACCTGCACATTGCTTTATCTTGTTTGTGCAGTTCCTATTATCTGGAATTCTCTTCCTCTTCCCCACAGTTCTTTCCTAGGAATTCTTCAAGCTGCAGCTCTGATATCATCAACTTTGTGAAGTTTTCTCCAATCCCCAGAGAGTTTGTTTCTTCTCAGGTCAGGGAAGAGTGAGACCAGAACCTGATCCTCAATGCCCTCACTCCATGCTGTTTGGTGAAGAGAACTGGAACCGAGTATTTTCCAGAATGGCCTGGAGTCTGGCCTAGAGTCTTCAGGAACATGCGCTCCTAGGCTCTGCTGGCTGCTTGTTCAGCAGGGGACTGCTCACACCCTCTTCCATGAGGAAGGATGCCTTCTTTGTATAGCAGAAGATCTAGGGAGGGGGCCAGCAGGCAGGCCCCCCAGACCTGTCCTGAGAGGAATGGAGCAGTCAGCCTCCCAGGCTAATGTTCTCTCTTCTCACCCCAGGCAAGGTCACCTTCAGCAACTCTTGACTGACCATTCACTGGGCACCAGGCACTGGACTGTTGCTGGGTTTCTGCCCTCAAGGAGCTCAGAGTCAATCAAAGAAGATAGATGGTATATTTATTTGCTAGGATTGCTGTAATAAAGTACCATAGACTGGGTGGCTTGAAAAACAGAAATTTATTGCCTTCCAGTTCTGGAGGCTGGAAGTCCAAAATCAAGGTGTTGGTAAAGTTGGTTCCTTCTGAAGGCTGGGAGGGAAGGATCTGTTCCAGCTCTCTCTCTGGGCTCCCCACATCTTCACATGGCCTTCTGCCTGTGCATGTCTGTGTCTTAATCTTTTCTTCTTAAAAGGACACCAGTCATATTGGATTAGAGCCCATTCTGATGACTTCACTTTAACTTAGTTACCTTTTGAAAGATCCTATCTCCAAATACAGTCACAGTGAAGCATGATGAGGCCTGTCCTATCTCCAAATACAGTCACAATGAGGCAATGAACTTCAACATATGAATTTTGGGGGTACACAATTCAGCCCATAACAATGGGTAATGGCAGTTTAGGGTAAGGGCCCTAAAGGGATGGAAATTCTACACAGAATACTATTGGGACACAGAACAGGGGTACCCATTCTGGCCCACACTCTCTTGATGACACTGTACATTGTCAGTCAGGACTACCATGACCAAAGCCTGCCTTTAATTGAGCAGGCCACTAGTAAGAGGCAGACATGGATTTAAACCCACAGCCATGTAGTCCCATGTGGTTCTTTGTCAGCTCGGCCATGGCATCTTCTAGTTGAGAAGCCCATACCCCTTGTTTCCTCTGATCTGGCCCAGATTCCCTTTGGGAGAGGGAGAGATCCCCATAAACCTTTTCCTGTCTCTCTCCTTCCCTGTCCAGTCTGATGAGTCAAAGGAACGTAGGCTTAGGGCACAGAGAGACCTGACTTCAAATACCAGCTGAGCTACTTACTGGTTTTGTGATTATGGACAGACAAGACTCACCCTCCATGAGCCTCTGTTCCTTATTTCATAATATAGGATGGTAACTCTTGCAGGCATGATTATGGAGCCAAAATGAGAATATCCAGGGAAAGGCTGTGGAGCCAGCCAAGCCTGCAGTGTCTTGATTTCTGTCTTGGAAGAGCCTGCATGGGGGGCTGATCTGGAACTGCACTCCCTCAGTTAGGGATTGATTCACAAGTGACTGGATCAATGACAAGAGAAGCAGTGTTCTTTTATGGCAAGTCTTTCTGTCAGCTGTGCCTGTGAGTTCAGAGGGAGGGTCTGGGAAGTCCTTCCACATCCCAGGCTGAGGGGAAAAGGATTTCCTTCCCTTATGAAGGGACAGAAAAGAAAAGCGAAAGGTCAGGTGTGGAAGGTGAGTAGAGGCTCAGGAAACATCACTGACCTGTTTCTCATCAGTGTCCATGTGGAGTGGCTCAAGCAGGATCAGGCTGCAGAGCTGAGTGCTGGGCCAGGGCTGGCAGGTGTGGAAACAGAGGAATGGGGCCAGGAGCTTGAAGTCCAGAGTGCTGTGTGGCGGATAAGCAAGCAGCAGAGATGGAGGTATAGGGAAAAAGAGACAACAAGAGCTGTATCTCCTATCCACATCACCCCACCTTGAGTGGAATGGCCAGAGTGCCGATGCCGGGAGGCTGAAGGTAGTGCTGGCAATCATGCTTCCCTCTGACTTATCTTCTGAAGAGCAAGAAGGGTCTTTGGGCCTTCTGTTAAGTATATACTGTCATCCTACAATGTTTCATTTAATGGTCACAGACATCATATCAGGTAACTAAGTATTCTAGGAATTAGTGGAACTGGGATTTGAACCTAAGTCTCTTTCTCTCTCTCTCATTCTAGAGCCTGCCTCCTATCCCTTATGCTTACTGTCTAATGAAAAGAGAATGGGATAAGGGATGCTGAAGACCTTGGTTTGAGTCCTGGTCTGCCACATGCTGCTGGTGTGACCATGGGGGGTTACTTAAACTCTCTGAGCCTTGGTTTCATCATGAGTTAAATGGGGGTGATATGCAACCCCCACCCCAACACATACACATCCATTCAGTGTCACTGGAAAAGTTAAACAAGGAGGCATGTCAGGAAGTGCTTTGTAAAGTGTACATTCCCTAAGTTAACCCACAGCCCTGGTGTCCTACATGGTACCTGAGCCAACCTTTAGATGTCCCCTCACTTCCTTCATGAGAGTCCTGCCCTCATTTTCAGTTACTTCACACTACAAATCCTGAGAACCCCTGCCTTCTCAGAACTTCTGTCAGGTTCTCCCTTCAAAACTCCCTTTGGGTTATCAGCAGCTACTTCCACCTCATTCATATTCTCCCTCCCTCCTTCTCTGTCTCTATCTCTGTCTCTATGTGTCTGTCTGTCTGTCTGTTCTCTCTCTCTCACGAACACACACACACACACACACACACACACACACACCAGGAGAATAGACCCATTCTGTCAGCCACCTACTCAACCACATTCCAAGTGCCACCTGTTCACTCCATCCACTAGAAGGCTGCTGCCTGGAGTTAAATGTGGACCCATTGGATCCACAGTAAGGCCTGGTTGAGCTGGACCCCAGGAGTGAAATGTAGAGTTGGTGAACGTTGAGCATAGTATATCCGAGAGGGAAGGACCAGTCCAATGGGAAAGGGCTTCCCCTGAAGTGGTCCTTCTTTTATTTTTATTGCAAAAAGGTCCTAGATCCTCTCCTTGTGCCTCTTTGCTGGGCCATTGTCATCAGTGCCATCAGTTTTTTCTTCTAAGGCCTGGGAAGGGACTCCCCTCAGGGCAAGCCACAAAAGATAAGGGAGGTAGCTCATCCACCCCAGGCTCTGTGGCTAAGTTGTAGGAGGCAGCCTGAAGCAGGGAGAAGCACCATGGCCCCAGGGTCTGACAGTTTGAGCCCTCGCCCCAGCTTTGCCTTCCCTGGCTCTTGACTTGGCAGAAGTCCTTGTCCATCTCTGGGTCTTGGCTCCACTAGCTTCAGACTGAGGGAGCTGACCCATCCCATCTCTGCGCTCCCTTCTCGTTCCAGCCTCCCTGCATCCAGGCCTATTATTTGAGCTCTGTGACCAGGGAGCTGGAAGGCCTCCTGGTCAGGGTAAAAATTATTCTCCTGTCAGCCCAACTGAGGGTTTCATGTGGGTTCTGTCCGTGCCTGCTTCATGGCTACTGCCGATCAACCACTGTATGTACCCAGAGCACACACCCATTCATTGTCCTTAGAGACAAATGCCAGGTGGGAAAACTATCATGCTTTTAGACAGCCAAGCAGTGGTCAGGCTCAAACCTGTTTCTTCACAAAGAGTTTCCACCTCTTGGCTCGTCTGCTTCTGAGTAACCTAAGGCACAGCAAAGATAGTATATGTCCTGGCCTTAGATTTTGGATTAAGACTGCCTTGAAAATCTATATCATGCCTAGATTTCTCCCCAGTGATAGCTCGGTCCTGAATGACCCTAACTCCTTCCCACAGATATTTCAACAGTTAATTCTCTCTCTCTGATCCTTCTCTATTCATACTAAATCCCAGTTTAGGAAGGAAAAGCTATTTATCACATTCTTGCATGGCCATTCTGCACCAGATTGAGTGGGTGACAGGCAGGAAAACTGGAAAGGAAATGCCTATAATATTTAGTTGATGTGGTCATCATATTTGATTTGGCTGCATTGCCCCAAATGCAAATACAAATGTCCCACTTATTTGCATGTGAGTCTTTTCTTTCACAGAGGGTGCGGCAGAAGAGCCAGTTCAAGTCCCAAAGTGATCTTGGAGCAGAGTGCGGCATTAGTTGGGGCTTAGAACAGTTGTACGGGGCCCCAGGTGGCTGGGGGTGTGATCTGTAGGAAGCTTCTGGGGGGGACAAAGTCACATGCAAATACTTTATCTCAACTGAGAGCAACTTGGAAAATACTGCAATTCAGTTTTGCAGAGAACCATTTCACTTGTATCTCTCACAAAGAAGGCTGTGGGGAATAGAAAGAACACTGGGCTTGGAATAGAATTACTCAGTTCAAGTTTGAGTTCTACCACTTGACCTTGGGTGAGTTTCTTAGCTCCTTGGAGCCTCAGTTTTCTCCTTGGCAAAAATGGGCTTAAAACTTCCTGCTCTGCTGACCCCGTAGGGATGTTGTGAAAAGTCCGGGGAAACGTGCATATGTGTGCTGTTGGCCGCTGTTTTTAGGAGTATGGTGTATTACTATTTCTATTATTATTGTTGTTGTTGTGTGAGGAAGCTAGAAAATGTCTATAGACCAAAACCAGGCAAGAGTTCTGTTTTTAGGTGATTTGGACTAAAAACAAACAAACAAACAAAAGCAGCAACAACAAAAAAACTCATCCAAAGGAAGTCATTTAGAACATGTAGAATTGTTCTTAAGAACTTGAGTCCTGGGCTTTAAGCCAGAGAGCAGCTTCCCACACTCTGTGACCTGGGGAGATCCTTCTGCCCTCCCTGGATCCTCTCCTTTTCCCTTCTGTACTGTGTGGGGTTGGCCTAGACCCTCTCTCCAGCCCTTTCTAGTCTATGGCAGCCTGCTGTATGGTGCACATTGACCACACTTTCTAGAGATTTCACATTTTACTAGGCCTTTGCAGGCAGGAACTTCCAGGTTTAGATAGGCCCAATCTTTTGACCAGCAGGTTTATTTGTAGTTCTGATTGTTCAGGCCTGACATTTGCCACAGAGCAGGCCAAAGTTGTGGACAAATAGCATGAGATCAGCCATCCTGACCCCGAGAGGAACAAACAAGTGCTATCACATGGGGCCTCTGCCTGGGACAATTCTAGAGGCCATCTCCTAGGCCCAACTCACCCTGAGATAAAATAGACACAAGGCCACAGACTCAGGACAGTTTCCCAAAGAGCCTTCCAATCAGAAGGACCAAGGTGTTTAGCTGAAAATTGACATATTTCTGACAGGCCTGGTTTAAATACACAGGAAACTTATTGTTGATCATTGTGAATCATATCTGAAGGACTTATGTTTTTCCTCCATTTGGCAGCTCCTAGACCATGCTAGAAACAGTTTTGCAGAAACTTTACCCTGGGACTCCTCTTAGCCTTGCTTTGGGATTTGGCTTTCTAGAAGGCTTCTACTCCTCACCCCCGGGTCCTGATAGAGCCCATGTCGCAGCCATTTTGACAGTGCCTTCCCACTCTCAGGTTTTGTATCTGTGCCCTCCTGCCTCTTAAGAGCAGAGCCTCCTTCACCAGACATTCAAGGCCTTCCCTACTTCATCCATTCAGTTTAGAACAGTGGGGAAAATGGTTGGGTTTAGATCCAAGCAGATCTGAGTTCGGATGCCAACTCTATCTCATATGTGACCTTAGACAATTATTCTACTTTTCTTTCTGAGCCTCTGTTTTTTCATCTGTCAAAGGGAGATAATAATGCCTCATGGAGCTATTGTGAGGATTGAAGCGAGGATAATAAATGCAGAACATCTGGCCAGGTGCTTGACCCATCATGGCTGCTTAGCTGTCAGTGGCTATGAGCACTGCAATTCTATCTGCACAGTCTGGCCCCAACTTCCCTCCAGCCTTTCATCTCCTCCTCTGCACACCTTGTGCTCCAGCCAGATTGAGTCTTGCTATTACTCTATGACTCTCTGAGCCTTTGCTCATGCTCATCCCTTTTCCTAGAACATCTTTCTTCACTATGTTCACCTGTCTAAAATCAGACCTATACTTGAAGACCCAGCATCTGAACCCCCAGCCTGATGTGATCATTTTTCCTCTGAGTCCCTGCAGCCCTTCAGCCTCCCTTGTGCTCATCATAGATCCTGCCAAAACCACTACTCCGTCTCAAGCCTTGTACTCAGTGCTACAGTGTATCTTGAAGTGAATCAGACCCAGTACATATCTTCAAGAAATTTAGTCTATTGAGCAACCAGAGAAACTGGGCCACTGCTAGCAGCATATCTGTTTGGATCCTAACAAAGTAGCTGCCTCATGCTTGCTTACCCACAGACAGGTCCACAGGTTGCTCTGTTTCAGGGAGCCAGTAGCTGTCAGGGGTGCCCTCTCCACATGTTCCAACATCTTGAATCACCAAGGACTTCATCTCTCTGTGTTGCTTGGAAGATTCTGATTCAGACAGCTTGAGCTAGCCCAAGGACATGGAGATAATCTGTGTGGCAATGAGAGCTAAGACTTTGGGGTTGGACTCTTGATTCTCCCCACCCACCCACCCTTACTAGCTGTGTGCCCTTGGGGAAGTTACTTCACCCTTCTGTAAAGTGTTTCTGAGGAAGAAATGGGAAGGGCCAGGCATAGGGGGGCACGTGGCAGTACTCAACAAAGGGTCATTATTGGGCTAGTGGTATTTATCCTACCAACATAGAGGGTACTCTAGCATACATGGGCTTTTCTCGGGCCCCATTCAAGGGAATTTATATGCCGAAGTGCCAAAGGAATTTTTCACAATGAAGCCTTGCCCATGAAGCTACTCTGAGACATGGGTCCTGAGGAGAATAGTTCACAGAGGCTCCAGTTGCTGGAGACAGTAGCTATTACTGAGGATGTGTTGGTATGAGGTCAGTCTGCAATGATCTCATTTAGTACTCTGGTGAAAGCTGTCCACTTGGATCTCACTGGTGTGTAAGGAAGAGTGTGTATCTTCCAGAAAGAGCAGCTTTTAACCAGTGTGATTTGAGTGGTGGTGGAAGACAGTGAGGAGAATGTGGTGACAGGTGTCCTATTAAATCTGACATAGGAATAAACTTGGCAGTGCTTCTGTTTAATACTTAGTGCTCTGTCCTCTGTGGGTGTGGGGTACCAGTTTCCAGTCCCTTGGCAGTATCCTAGATGGGCTCAGTTGTGGGTTGGGCTGCATCTTTAGCAAGTTGGACTGGTGAAGACAAGGAGGCAGCCAAAGCTGTAGAGACAGGTCCCTTAGAAAGCTGCTGAGAAGGTCCAGGCATTGTCAAAAGTGGTGAGGAAATGTGGGTGTGGTTTGTGCAGGTATTAGTATCTGAGGTGGGGCTCATCTTGTGGGTTACCATGGCAATGGGAGCTTGGGGACACTGGAAGTCTGGGGCTTGGTGGTACATTGCCAAACGCTGAACGTTTGCAGCAAAAGCCTGCCAAGCAGCTGCTAGGGAGAGGGGGACTGTCTGTCACCTCTGGTGGAGGGGCCAGACAAAAGCCGGGAAGGGAGACAGGACCCGATGCAAACACACTGAGGCGTAGGGGGGCTCCAGGTCCAGTAAGGAGCTGGAGTACTCAGCAGAGAAACCGAAGCAGAGCCCACCCATGTGGTCTTGGCCAATGTGGTTGGGGTGGGGGAAAGGCAGTGGCTCTACAGTGACTGCCTGCTGTGGGGCAGCAAGATAGCTGCTGAGTGGACCCTGCTGGGGTTATGGTAGGATCAGGGCTGGGACCTGGGGGAAAGGCCTTGAGTCGGGCTGTGAGGGGCAGGTGCTGACAGGGACTGACAGACTGGCTGACCCAATTCTCTCTTAGTTCCTTGTTAATTTTCACTTGGGCCCCATATTAAAGATTACTTGGTGACATTTTTCCTCATTCACTAAACCAGTATTTATTTACTAGGCACCTGCTCCAGTCAGGCCCTCTGCTCTATTCTGAGGAGACTAGTGACACTGAGACTGTGACTGTGTCCTCAAAGACCTCCCTCTGTCAACTGGGGTGGGCAGATGAGTAGGCAAGTAGAGCACAGCACGGAAAGGGTGAAGATGGAGTCTGCACAGGGCAGAGGGAGGTCTTTGAGGACACAGTCATTGTCTCAGTGTCACTAGTCTCCTCATGTCAAGGCAAAGCATAGGAAATTCTAGGCACCTCACCAGGACTGCTTTGATTTCATTCTCACAGCTGGGACCAAGGACTAAGCTCAAGCACAGGATGGGAAAGAGCCTTGAGCAGGGTGGGGGGCAACAGAAATAGACTACTTCACTTGGGGCCCAGCAATTTTCTCCAAGTTGGCAGCAAAGCCTCATGGGAAAATGAAACTCCCAGGTTAGGCCTGGACACATTGTCCCTCTGGGATGAGGGGGAGTTTTCCTGTGGAGAAGGATATGTGAAGGCCCTAGGTCCTCCTGGGAGAAAAGATTTCCCTTTAATGATCCAGGGACTAGGATTTTCTTCTGAAATGGGATGGAGAATGGCAAGCATGCCTTGCTGAGGACTGAGAACTGCAGGGTCCAGGAGATTCAAGAAAGGAGAGTAATGCCCTGTTGCTCAGGCCCCGGTGGAGGAATAGCATCCCTAGGCAGCTCAGCACCTGAGGAAAGGCACTGCCATGTCCTCCCAGAGAGGATGGTTACAGCGCAGGCAAATTCACCAAAGGCAATAATAGAAGCCGCTAGTGAGAATGGTTGTTTTTGCTTTTAAAAATGATTCAACAAGTATTAGGAGGGAAATTATACTGTGCCAGAATTCGGGGCTTGGAAAAGAGGAGGCAGCTCTCTGTGGGCTTTCTGGCCTCTTTCCATCCTAAAATGTCCTATTTTTCTGCATAGAATGAGAAAATGCACTTGTGCCCCTCCCCCTCGCTTCCCTCCCTCTCTCACTTTGTTCCAGTTGCATAAAGCATCGTGAGGAGCAGCCTTGATTCCGCCGCCTCGGGAATTGCGTGCACGTCTCTGTGGCTGTCTGCTCTTTAGCGTCTCCTGCTGGTGCCCCATCCAAGCTGCCAGGACTCTGAGTGCCACCTCCTTCCTGGGCCAGTGCTGTTATTGGTAGGACAGCTCAAAGGTGCCCCTGTTAGCCCCACTGGAGAACACTTCCAATTGCTAATCTTTGGAAAGGCCAAGATTCACAAAATCCCTCTGAGGCCAACCCTCTCTCTTCTGTTATCACTATGTCCATTTTACAGATGGGACAGAGGGAAACCTAGGACCATAAAAACTAGGAAAACTTAAAGGCCATTGGTACCAGACTGTGCTGGTATCTCTTAGTATTTGCACACAGGTTGTTGGTTGCAAAGCAAAGCACCAGGCTCAGCCTGGAGCACATAGCAGACTGATCCCGATTTTCCCCAAGTTCAGACTGGGAATGAGGACAAAGTAGACAATCAGAAAATTATTTTAAACATGTAAGAGATGCCTCTAAAGTAATGGGACTCATTTGTGTTCATGCTGGGGTGGCAGAAAAATTGATGACTTTGGAGGCAAGAAGTCTAAGTTCAACTCTCCTCTTTGACAAGGACTAGTTGTGTGACCTTGAGAAAGCTGGTCAGCCTCTTTGGTTCTCAGTGACTTCATTAGTAAAGGGATGGTAGAGCATCTAGCCACAGGGTTATGGAGGACAAAATGAGGTAAGGGGATGTGACAGTCAGTACTGGGAAATGGCAGCAGGCTCACTGTCATCGAACCCCCCCCCCCATGTGGGGTTTTAAGTGGGTGCTTCGTATCTATAGTGTTTGTGGGCCTTGCCTTAGGGGTCTGCCTTCAGAGCTGGCTAGCCATTCTTGGAGTGGCTCTTTCTCATTTGAGGGTGACTGTCAATCACCCAAAAGGCTTTCCGAGAGAATGTGGAGATGGTAGATGGTTAAACCAGGAAAGGCTGGATCTGGCTACAAAGGCTGGTGTGATTCATAAACAGTCTCTGAGGGCCGCCTCCACAGCTCCCTGGGGTTTGAGCAACAGTGTGAGAAAACGTGTAAAGCCTCTCAAGGGGATGACTGAAGGGAGACATTTCCTTGATGGCATAAATTCTGGTTCCTTTGCCTGAAAACAGTCTCATTCTCATGACATCTATATCAAAGGCATCCATGTAAATGCCTAATGCACCCTGGCAGCCTCCCTTTTTCTGTTGACTGAGGCTGCTGGGGAGTCAATAGCTTCTAGGGTTGCTTCCAGCTCTGATGCATTCCAGTTATGATTCTGCTTCTGGACGATATGAGGTTGCCTCAGTAGTGATCACAACAGAGTACTGGGAACAATAGCAAACACTTATAGAGCCTTACTCCTACGAGGGAGGCACTGCTGTATTCCCTATTTTACAGATGAGGAAACTGAGGCTCAGAGAGGTGAAGCGATTTGCCTAGGGTCACACGGCAGGTAGGAAGCGACAAAGCCAGGATGCCAACCCAGGGAGCCTGGCTCCAGAGTTCATGCTTTATTAGAAGGGGTCTTGTGAGCTAAGTCTTTCCGAATGCTCTTGTCCAACAGAAGCGATGAGAACACTGACTGCCTAGACCAGAATCTCTCTTTGCCTGAATGCTGCCAACTGGCTAAGAAAAACACAGTGGCTTTGAAGGAGGTATAGTGCACTGAGTGGTGCCCCCCCACCAAAGATATGTCTACCCAGAACCTGTGAATGTGATCTTATTTGGGAAAAGGGTCTTTGCAGATGTAACCAAGTTAAGGATCTCGAGGTGAGATCATCCTGGATTTAGGATGGGCCCTACATCCAACGACAAGTGTCATGAGAGCCAGAAGAGGAGAAGACACACACAGGAGAAAGCCATGTGAAAACTGAGGCAAAAATTGGAGCAATGTGCCTACAAGCCAGGGAACACTGAAGATTGTTGACAGTCACCAGAAGCTAGGAGGGAGCCATGGAGCAGATTCTACCGCAGAGCCTTTGGAAGGAGGGTGGCCCTGCTGACACCTTAATTTTGTACTTTTGGCCTCCACAACATGAGAGAATACATTTCTTTGGCTGTAAGCCACCCAGTTTGTGGCAATTTGTATGGCAGCCCTAGGAAACAAATACAGGGAGTGAGCCCCCAGGAATCTTGATGTACCATAGCTCCTCAGAGGCATTTGAGGGTCAAGGCCAGTATGGGGGTGGATAACAATACCACCAACCCTTTGGAAGTGTCCACGAGAGCGGTAGAGGGTGGAATCAGCTCCTTCTGGGCCCACAGCCCTCTCCACTCAGAGGCTTCTAGCCCAGTGCTCAGAGGCCATCATGAGTGGCAGAACCACTGCCTGCTAAGCTGCTCAAGAAGGGCCTTGGTTCCCAGTGGTATCCAGGAAACCCCAAGAGTGGCCGGTTATAATGGCCCTCTAGAGTGCTCCTGCATTCCAGTTAATTTACCTCGTAGTTCGCTTGAGCTGGGTTTTATCCCCTCTAGTGTACTTTGTTTTGTATCTCCCAGATAAAGGGGTTGGGGCAGTGGCAGGAGAGAGGGATATTTGTTTGATGGACATTTTGACATTATTGGCATTGGCGTCACTCTTGCGTGGGGACATATTGGGAACAAGGGTCTTCAATTGATGTTCTCAAGACTTGAGGGCAACAGAAAGTAGTTTGGCCACCTACTAAGTTCAGCCCTCCATCCCAGGCCCCATTAGTTCCCACTCGAAGGTTGAGCTAATGGGGGCTGCTGCGTGGTTGGAAATAAAAAAAGGATGGCTGAGAGGCTGGGGATTTGAAGCGCAGACGTCTGGGATCAGCTCAGGCTCCTCACCCTGGAAGTGCCTGTCGGGTTTGTGAGGTCCAAAGCTCTTAGCTCACACTTGAGAAAACAGGCCCAGAGGAAAGCAGGGACTTGCCCCAGGCTACACACTTTGCTTGCTGCCAAGCTGGGCCTGGCAAGCAGGACTCTTTCCAGCCCATGTTGCCAGGCAGGCTTAGATCCTTTTCCTGGTCATCGTGAGAAGCCAGGGCTTGGGCAGGCCTCCTAAATTCTTTTTCTAGCTGCAAGTCCTCTGTCCCTCCTCAGAACCTCCAGCTGAGTGCCCTATGGTTCGTGGGGCACTGTGACCACATTCCACTTGATTATTTTGGTCCCTGCCTTGTCTCCTCCACTAGACCACAAGGCTTCAGGTCAGGTCCTAAGCGTGATGCAGGTCAATATTCTCCCGCCTCCTTCTAGGGCCCAGCCAGGGCCTGGCGTGGAATAGGAGCTCAGTGCATGTTTATTGGATGAATTATGAATAGGTGAATGAATGAAAGAAAGAAAATGTAAATGGTAACAGTAAAAAGTCTTTTGTGTTAAAGCACCCATGAAGAGTGAGTTAGAATGGGCGCATTTTTCTATTAAATGATGTTAGCATTTCGGGTGTTAGCAGACAAGAAATTACAGATTCATGCCTTCTCATTTCTCAGTGGTAGCTAACCCCTAAAGATGTAAAGGAGAAACAGTAACCTAGTGTTGTCATTCTGTTTCGCTCTCCTTCTCTTTTGTTGCTGTGATATTGTGCGTGCTTTGAAAGGCATTTTCCATCATTTCAGGCCTCTTACAGGAATCCATAAAATTAACTCCCAACCTTCTTTTTTGTCTTTGCTCTGGTATTGTGTGGTTAATGCATCCTTTAACAATATATTTTTTTTTAAAGATTTTATTTATTTTTTTGACAGAGAGAGACATAGCAAGAGCAGGAACACAAGCAGGGGGAGTGGGAGAGGGAGAAGCAGGCTTCCCGCAGAGCAGGGAGCCCGATGTGGGACTCGATCCCAGGACCCTGGGATCATGACCTGAGCTGAAGGCAGACGCTTAATGACTGAGCCACCCAGGCGCCCTCCTTTAACAATATTTAAAAAGCAAAATTTATTAAATGGTACAAGCCATCCTAGCCAGGCTCGTGGATGCGCGTGCTTGGCCAGCTCTGCCAAGCGCAGGGTGAGCAGGGCCCAGAGTGGATCCGGGCTCCGGGGCCTGGCAGCCCTGGGACTCTTACCAAAGATGGTCTTTGGTAAAGCAGTTTCCACAGCCAAGTTAGCCGTTCAAGAGCAGCAGAAGCAGTTAGGAGGGTGGGCCCTGGACTCTCACATTTCCTAGCTGAAAGATCCCAGGCAAGCTACTCAACGTCTCTGAGCCTCAGTTCCCTCTTCTGTGAATTGGACGCAATAGCACCCTGCCATTGGTCATCCTGGGTGACCTCCCAGGGCCGTCTTAAGGGCTCAGCGACGTAGCAAAGGCCCTAAAAGCCAGATCTTCAACACCTTCTTACTTGCTCCTGCCTCTTTGGGGCCATTTAGAAGAACAGAACTGAAGACAGGCCTCGCCCTCAGCCTGCTATTCAGTTGATCTTGAATCTCACCCGGGCTTGAGGGAAGGTTTTAAAAAAAAAAAAAAGAAGAAGAAGAAGGGATGCTCCACAAGCTGTCAATGGACTATGTGCATCGTCAGCCAGCAAGGTGTCATAGCTGGGACTGTAAATTGTGTTTGCTTGAGGAAGGGAAAAATTATACCTCACAGATCTTCAATGTCAGGCTGACTTAAACCCGCCAAGCAGCTGGCTTACCACGTTCTTCCCCACATTGACCTTCCTGGGGAATGGAGTTTGGAAGCAATTTCCAGGCCAGAAGAAACCAGGAAGGGGGATCTAGAGAAGGGAGGGGAGGCATGCAGCGCTTGAGTAAGGGGAATCAGGTTTCCATGAGTTCCAAATCTCAATTAGGTTATGCACGTATCTTTCATAGGGTTTGTCTGGTATTTAAGGTGGGGTTCTTTTGAGGAGATAAATCAGGGCAGGTTGCAAGTTGGGGAGGAAGGCCTAGCAGGAGAGAGGCCATGCTGTGAGCCCAGTGAAAGACTTAGCCTTCTCCTATGCAAACAGAGGGGAAGGGATGGCTCCTCCCAGGCCCCTTTTACTCTCATGTAGCATGATTTTGTGGGCTGTTTAGCAAGCTGGGGTAGGTCACAATCTGAGCAACCTCATGTCCTCCTCCTGACTGTGGTATGTTCTCTAACCTCCCAGCCTCAGTTTCCTCATTTGCAAAGTAGTCTAAGTCAGGTGCCTATGGCTCTTATTTAGGCTGTGTTTGGCAACTCCATAGAAGTGGAGGAACATAAGGAAGGCCCTGGCCTCAGGAAGACCCCACTTGGCCATGAAGTTAATTTGTGGGGCAGGAGGTAACACTGGTAGGTCATCCAAACATGTTGAAATGAGGGGGAAGCTGGGTCAGGGCAGGTGTCTGGCTTGTCCCACCATAGTGCCAACCTTGAAGTTCCCTTGTCCCCCATCTTAGCCACAGTAAAGGCCCTCTGCTCTTGGCACTTGCCTGTACTCCCAGAATGAAGTGCAGCAGAGACCATCCATGTGTCATGATGCCACAGCCCATCCAGGCAAATCTGTTCACCTTTACTTTTAATTCCCAGGAGTGCTGAGGAGTTGTTTGAGGGGTGATATCCATGGACTCATTTCAGGCTTCATGGCTTCTGGGTGTTCTCTGGTGGTGTCTGCATTGGGAAGCTGAGAGGAATTGGTCCCCAGACTAGGAATCGGTCCTAGTTTCTTTCTTTATTTCAAGTCCAGAGATGAGCACTGATTGACTCAATCCTCACAAAGCTCAAAAGGTGTCTGACACAACCTAGAATCTGGAAGGGACCTATCAGTTCCAAACCTCTCTGCCAGGTGCAGGAACCCCCTCTCCAGAATTAGGTCACCACTGGAATACCTCTAAGGACATGCTTTCCCCTGCTTCCTAAGGCAGCCTGTTCCAAGTTCAGACAATGCCAATTGTTTGTAATGTTTTCCTTACTCTGAGCTGGAATTTATCTCTCTGAAATGCCTACTTACCAGTGCTGGTCCTGTCTTCCGTGCTCTCTTCCCATGACAGCTCTGGATATAGGTGGAGGCAGCAAACCATGGACTTCCCCGCATACAGTCTTCTTTTTTCCAGGCTTATCATTCATTATTTTTATGTCATGATTTTAAGACTCTTTACCATCCTGTTCTCCCTTCTAGTCTCTCCCCAAATATCTCATTCTGTAACCCATCTGGAATAAATTGGATTATTCAAGGAGAGGTAAAGATTTAGGTGGATTTCCCTTTGTGTTCATATCCAGGTTCCTCCAGAGCACTTGCTAAATAAGGTTTAATTTCCCCGAGGTTTTCTTTCACCCAGTTTGGTGCTGTTTCTAAAATACATTTTTATACATGGCTTTACTTTTCCTTTTTTACCTCAGACTCTGTATTAGTTTCCTACTGCTGCCATTACAAAGTACCACAAACTTCGTGGCTTAAAATAACACACATTTATTATCTGACAGTTTCAGAGGCCAGAAGTCCAAAAGGGGTCTCACTGGGCTAAAATCAAGGTGTGGCAGGGCTGCATTCATTCAGAAGGTTCTAGGGGAGGATCTGCTTCCTAACCTTTTCCCCCATTCCTTGGCTCATGGCCCCTTCCTCCATCTCCAAGGCCAGTGATGCAGACTGTTGAATTTCAATGCCCCCACCCCTCTCTCTCTGACTCTGCTTCCATCATGAACTGACCCACTCTTCTGCTTCCCTCTTTCACTTACTAAGACCCTTGTGATTATATTGAATTCACCCGGATCATCCAGAATAATCTCTCCATCCCCAAATCTTTAATTTAATCACATCCCCAAAGTACCTTTTTCCATATAAGGTAACCTATTCACAGGTTCTGGGGATTTCAGTGTGGACATCTTTGGTGGCTATTATCTGCCTCTCATAGACTCCTTTTGTTTTTTTAAAGATTTTATTTACTCATTTGACAGAGAGATAGCGAGAGCAGGAACACAAGCAGGGGGAGTGGGAGAGAGAGAAGCAGGCTTCCCGCGGAGCAGGAAGCCCGATGAGGGACTCAATCCCAGGACCCTGGGATCATGACCTGAGCCAAAGCCAGACACTTAACCGACTGAGCCACCCAGGCGCCCCCAGACTCCTTCTGCATACAAGACCATGGTGTTAACAGGATGAACTTTGTTGACCATGGGTAGATTCATCTGGGGTTCCACCCCATTGTGCCTACCCAGGCTCCAGCCTCCCATTGCAGAGGGGTGCTGCAGTACTATGGGGAGGGGTTAAAGTGCAAGCAGCTCCAGGGCACAGAATCAGCCCCACATGTGGTATTTGAAGCATCTAGTTCCCTGAATCTCTTCTTTTCGGTTTATTATGGGCCCTGGCACGAGTAAGAATTTAGTTAATGAATGACGGGCTCACTGGCTGACTGACTGGCCTGCTGCATCCATCTTATTCATATGACCTTCGTACAATACCCATCAGCTCATGTCAGTTCTCTCTTCAGAGACAGTCAATGGCACCCCCAAATGAACAGATTTGATCCCAGACTCAGCCCAGCCTACCTGACCCAGCTTGCTGGTGCAGCTTCATCCCTCACTGCACTCATCCATGAGCCCCACCCTCTAGCCTCACTGGACTGGGTAGGAATACTAGCAGCAAGCACATACAGAGTGCTCGCCAGGTTCCAGGTCCTATTCTGAGGGCTTTACCTGTATTCACTCATTTAATCCTCACAACAAACCTCTAGGTAGGCACTATAATTACCTCCATTTTATAAGTAAGGAAGCAGGCTTGGAGCAGTGCAGTACCTTTCCCAGGCCACTGTCAAGTCAGTGGTGAGCAGAGCCAGGATTCAAATGTAGGAGGTTAGCTTCAGAGCCCATGGCTTTAACCATTGTATTAGACTAACTCTCAAAATATCTTATGCTGTTCTGTCCTACGTTCTCTGCACCTTTGTCCTTGCTGCTCTGACCTATGGGGAGCCAGTTTCTCTTTCAAGGTACAGTCTGCTATGCCTTAACTATCTCTTGCCCTTGCCACCCCCCCTCCCCCACTCCCGCTGTTCTTTCCTCTAGTCTCCACAGTCAGTGCACCTGTGGGTCATTCTGCACTGCAGTGTCTGTTGTTGCCACGTCTGGGTCTCTGGGGTCCAGCCCAGGAGCCCCATGAATGGCTGGATTCTTGTCTCAGAGCCTCATGCCCTGTTGGAATGGCCCAATGCAGGTCCCCCATGAAAGGAGTAGCTGATTCTTGACTAGGTTCTACACACTTCCCTATTGGGAGGGAACCCTCTAGATTCTTAACCTTTGGTGGGTCATGGAACCTCTTTGAAAGCCATGGAGCTTCTATCCAGAACAACACTCATGTGCACACAATGTAGACAATATAGGGGGCTTCCTGCCCCTCGGAAGCCCACCTGGGACCCCTCATTAAGAGGCCTTCCCCATGGAAGGAAAACTGGCATTTATAGAGGCCATTCTAGGTACCAGTCATATTGCCAGGGCCTTTTAAATGCATTGTCTCATTGAGTTCTTTCAGCCCCATGGAAAGCAGACCTTCTGCAGCCTGCTCTGGGTCACACAGTGGGTAAGGGGATGGTGGGCACTGGCATCCTGGCCCTCTAGTCTCTAAAATTCTTTCTTTCCCCAGTGCTCATCTCACAAGCTGAGAAGCTGTAGGCACGGGCCCTACAGAGGAGGAATTGGCTACAAACAGGATGGCAGTGACCTAGCCATCTCCTAACCCCAGGGAGGAATTTGGAAAGCAACTCTGGTTGCTGGCCAGGGCACTGGGGACCCTTAACCAGCTTTGGCCCAAGGGTACAGCAACTGGGGGTTGGGCTAGTGGAAAGCCTGTCAGAGCAGAGGGGCCCGGATGCTGGGAGGAAGCAGATAGTGGCCAGAATGGGATTTCCTGAGGTGCCTGCAGGTCAGGGGGAGGGCCTGAAGCCAGGGTAGAACCTGATGCCTCACTGGGAAACAGCTCTGCTTGTCTTCCAGCCCTACACCCAACACACAACTAATAAGGGAGGGTGTCAGTGCTGTCTGCTGGGGCTCTTGTTGGCTCTGGCATTGCTGGAGTCAGCTGGGCCAGATTGAAGGAGGTCAGAATATTGGACCGGGTTCGGGGTCACCCAAGGTCAAGAGACATGAGGTCTGGGTCAGGCTCTGTCCCTAGCTTGTTGGGTGGCTTTTGACTATCTCTTTCTGTGACTAAGCTGCAGGCCTCTATCTAACAAAATACTAGGCCATCTCCAGGGGCTTCTCCCTAGTTGTGACATCTTTAATTCTAGGATCTTTCTCCCTGCCTCAGTCGGGGATCTGGGACAATCCTAACTTTCTTGAGCCACCATGGAAGTTAGCTATCCAGTTCCCCATGAGAAGCTTGTCATTGCCAGCTCTTGCTTCCAAAAACCATTGGCCTATGCCCACCTCGAAGCTGGTGCCAGGCTTCTGGGTGGTATGGACTTCCCCTGCATGTGCCAATCCCTAGTCTGGACTGTTGCCTGGTCCCTCAGGAGAAGATTCCACTGGCTGGGAGAGCAACAGGTAGAGGTAGGAATCAGGAAGGCAGAGGAAGAAGGTAAAAGGATTAAACTTTGCCCATTCACTCTCCTGCCTTTACTTAGCTGGGAGAGTCTTCCATTGGAGTTTTCATCTGTGCTGTGCATTAGCCATTCTCAAAAGCTCTGATCAATTTGAGGGTCCTTGTGGCTTCAGCTTATGTGGAGTGGGAATGGGGTTTGTAACAACTAAAGAGTCATCTGATATACTGCTTCACACCCAGCATGTCTGGGCACTAGCTCCCAGGCCATTGTCCCCAGGCAGATGGCCTTCCTGGCTTCAGAATAGCTTTCCTTGGACTGGCTGGCTGGCATTAGGTGAACACTCCTGAGTGGAGATCCTGTTAAAAAATGAATGCTATGAGGGCTTATGACTTACTGCTGTTTTCCATTCAGACTAGCACAGCCTCCACACGTAACTAGTCAAACTGCTAGATTTGTGCACGGTCCCAAGGAAGACTTCAACAAGCATCTTTTCCATGCTTCCTGCTGGCAGCCCTGGAAAGGGCAGGAGAACACTGTGTATCTAGTTTACCTAAAGATGGAGTCAGTGAGTGAGTGGGTAGCATTTGGGCCCTTTTGGTCACAAGCTGTGAGACCAAGTTCATCCTGTTTGGCCTTCCCTAGAAAGTATTCACGTACGCTGCACAGTGCAGAAGGAGCACTGGCTCATACTCTCGAGAAAGAAACCATGATAGGCAAATTCAAGTCCTAGCTCCAACACTGGCTGGCTCTGTGACCTTGAGCAACTCCCTTCACCTTCCCCAAGCCTCCATTTCCTCATTTGATGAGTGAGAATTGTAAGACCTCCTCTCAGGGTTATTTTTGAGGATTGATTCCTACATAGTAGATGTACATAACCCAGCACAGTCCTGGACTAGGCCAGAGATGAAGTGTTGGGTCAGTCTGATTATGGCAACGTGTCCCACACTCAGAGATGGCACCAATGAGTGTCATAAGCACAGTGGGCCCTTCCTGGAGTGGACTCTCCCAACTGTGGTCAGAACAGAATTGCACAATTTGGGGGAGCTCACCCCCTAACTGGTAGGGTAATAGAGGTGCCTTCATATGCTCAGGAGCTTTGTGTATATCAAGCCACTTGTATATGTGTGTATCAAGCCATTCTAGAATCACCCATCCATAAAACCATCTGAGGAGTTACAGCTCATTGTTCCCTCATTAGCTACAGCTTTTCACTCTTTGTCCATCACAGTGCATCATCACCTAAGGGTTCGAGAAGCTGGTGACAGTTTTTGTTGATGGTGTAACTTCCATTGGTAAGAAAGCAGACTGAGGTGACGCCTGTGTGGCTCTAGTCAGTTAAGCATCTGCTTTTGGCTCAGGTCATGATCTCAGGGTCTTGGGATCGAATCCTGCATCCGGCTCCTTGCTCAGCAGGGAGCCTGCTTCTCCCTCTGCTCCCCCTGCTTGTGCTTGTACTCTCTCTCTGTCTCTGACAAATAAATAAATAAAATCTTAAAAAAAAAAAAGAAAGCAGAGTGAGTTACTTTAGGTTTGATCGTCCCAACAGCTTCTCTAAGTAGGTGGCATTCCATCAGAACAGCCACTGGGAGATAAGGCAGAAAGATATGCTCTGAATACAACAGTGCTGGGGAGGATGGCAGAGTCCTGGGTTGGAGTCCCCCTTCTGCCATTTGCTGTTCTTGACTGAGCATGACTTATGTGTAGATAGCACTCTCCAGGCCAAATAGAGCTATCAACCTGGTGTTTACCCTCACAACAGTTTGGGAAGACAGGAAGGACACTCATTGTTCTCCAGATGAGGAGGCAGAGCTGTAGGGAGTTTAAGTGACTTGCCCAAGGACCTACACTTGGTTGGTGGTGAGGTGAAGGAGTGGTTTTTGAAGCACTGCTCTTGAGCCCTCAGAAGCATTTGAATTGGGCTGAGGACCTCACACTGGACTTAAAACACAGGGCTGTCTGCTAGCAGCCCCCATAGAGCCGCAGGAATCATTCATGAACTCTGTCAGGACATCACAGCATCCACCATAGCATCTTTCATGTGTTTATTGGTCATTTGAATATCCTCTATTATAATATGCCTGTTAAACTGTTTTGCTGCTTTTTATAGTGAGTCATTTGCCTTTTTTCTCATTGATCTGTAGAGGCCTTCATATATTCTGGGATACTACTCCTTCATTCCTTTTATATGTTCTCCCAAACTATGGATTGGCTTTTATTTTTGAAAAATGTGTCATGAAAATTTACAAACATACAGAAAAGCTGGAAGACTTTTAGTCAGCACTCATATATACCTCCTAGACTCTACAAACATCTTACTCTATTAGTCTATCAGTCCATCTTATTGTTGATGCATTTCAAAGTCACAATCAG
The DNA here is from genome assembly GCF_054177405.1 of Leptonychotes weddellii. Classification (NCBI taxonomy): domain Eukaryota; kingdom Metazoa; phylum Chordata; class Mammalia; order Carnivora; family Phocidae; genus Leptonychotes; species Leptonychotes weddellii. The sequence continues at coordinate 3,883,324 of NC_138385.1, read as the reverse complement.
TATGAATACCATTAATATGTGTTTAGAATTCTTTTTTTCTATTCTGAGATGAAATTTGCATAAAATGAAATGCATAAATCGGAAGTGTTTCATTTGACAAGTTTGGAAAAATACATACAACTTTGTGACCAAACCTCTGTCAAGAATTAGGACATCACCATCATCCTGGCAAGTTCCCTCATGCTCTTTCCCAGTTGATCCTTGCTCCCACATTCCGTAGACAACCAATGTTCTGATTCTTTCCCATCAAAGACTAGATTAGCCTGTCCTAGAATTTCATCTAAATAGATTCATACAGTATGTACTTCTTAAAATGTCTTCTTTCCTTTAACATGATTTTGAAATTGAACCATGTTGCTGCATGTGTCAGTTTTTTGTTTCTTTTTTATTGCAGAGTTTTTTCCATTGTATGAATTTACCACAATTTGTTTATCCATTCTCCTATTGATGGACACCTGGGCTGCTAACAGTATTTGGCTTTTGTGAACAAAGCTGCTGTGAATATTCTCTCATAAAACTTTTTGTGGACATTTGTTTTCATTTCTCTTTGGTAAATACCTAAGAATGTAATTGCTTGATCATAGGGTAAATGTATGTGTAGGTTTATAAGAAACTGTGGGCTAGACCATTTTCCAAAGTGGTTGTACTATTTAATGTTCACATCAACAATGTGTAAGAGTTCTACTTGCTCCATATCCTTGCCAACATTTGGTGTTTTTATTCTTTTTAATTTTAGTCATTCAGGTGGGTGTAATGATATCTTTTTTTTTTTTTAAGATTTTATTTATTTATTTGAGACAGAGAGAATGAGAGAGACAGAGAGCACACGAGAGGGGGGAGGGTCAGAGGGAGAAGCAGCCTCCCTGCCGAGCAGGGAGCCCGATGCGGGACTCGATCCAGGGACTCCAGGATCATGACCTGAGCCGAAGGCAGTCGCTTAACCAACTGAGCCACCCAGGCGCCCTGTAATGATATCTTATTGTGGTTTTGATTTGCATTTCCCTAGTGATTAATGATGTTGAGCATCTTTTCACATGCTTATTGGTCACTTCTTTAAATGAAGTGTCTGTATAAATATTGTGTCCATTTTTATTGAGTTGTCTTTTTATTATTGACTTTTAGGAGTTGTTCTTTTAAATATCCTGGATACCAGTCCTTTGTCCGTTATTTTGCAAGTACTTTCTCCTAATCAGTGACTCATCTCTACATTAACAATGTCTTTTTAAAAAAAGACTTTATTATTTAGAACAGTTTTAGATTTATAGAAAAATTGAAAAGATAGTACAGAGAATTCTATATACCTCTTACCCAGTTTCCTCTATTGTTAATATCTTACATTAGTATGGTACATTTGTGACAATTAATAGACCTAGACTGATACATTATTATTAACTAAAATCTATACTTCATTCATATTTCCTTTTGTCCTTTTCCTAATGTCCTTTTTCTGTTATGAATCATATTACATTTAATTATCCTGTCTCTTTAGACTCCTCTTGGATATGACAGTGTCTCACTTTTCTTATTCTTGATAGTTTTAAGAAGTACTGGACAGGTATTTTGTAGGATGCCCCCTACAAAATATTGGGATTTGTCTCATGTTTTCTCATGATTAGACTGGTTTTATGGGTTTATGTAAGACCACAGAGGTAGAGTGCCATTTTCATCACATCATATCAACATGACTTATCACTATTGATGTTGACCTTGATCCCCGGCTGAGGTAGTGTTTGCCAGGTTTCTCCACTATAAAGTTATTCTTTCTTTCCCCATTTTCATACTGTCCTCTTTGGAAGGAAGTCACTATGATTAGCCCACACTTAAGGAGTGGGGAGTTATTTTCTCCCTCCTTTTGGTTAGAGTATCTACATACATTGTTTGGAATTCATCTGTACAGATCTTAATGATGTCTTTGGTGAGCAGAGCTATTTAATTTTGATGAAAAAAAGATAGTATGGTTATTACTTCCTGTGTGCTGTCTAAGAAATCTTTGCTTACCTATAAGTCATGAAGATATTCTCAACCCATACCTATATCATACACAAAAATTTAATTTGAGATGTTTCGCAGAACTAAACATACAAGCTAAAACCACAAAGCTTTTAGAAGAAAACATAGGTGTTAGGGTTATGCTGGCCTCATCAAATAAGTCAAGACAAGTCCTCTCCTCCTCTCTTTTCTGAAAATATTTGGGTTAGATTGTTATTTCTTCCTTAAATGTCTGCTAGAATACATCAGTGAAACCACTTGACCCTGGAGTTTTCTTTGTGGGAGTGTGTTTGATGACAAATTCATTTCTTTAATAGATATGAAATGCATATTTTCTGTTTGAACTTATTTCCATTTCAGTAGGTTATTTTCAGAATATTTGTCCATTTTATCCAAGCTGTCAAATTTGTTGGCATAAAGATGTCCATAGTATTTCATTATTGTCCTTTTAATGCTGTAGAGTCTGTAGTGATATTCCCCTCTTTTATTCTTGATATTGTTAATTTGTGCTCTGTCTTTATTTTCATGATTAATCTAGCCAGGGTGTTTCAATTTTTGTTGATCTTTTTGCTTTATTAATTTTCTCCATTTTTTTTATTCTATTGCATTGACCTCTGATCTCTTTATTTTTTAACTTATACTTATTTGGGGTTTACTTTGCCCACCTTTTTCTACCTTCTTAATATGGAAACCTGGTCATTAATTTTAAACCATTTTTCTTTTCTTTTTAAGATTTTATTTATTTATTTTTAGAGAGAGAAAGAGTGCACACGCACACGTGAGTGAACGGGGAGAGGGGCAGAGGGGGAGGGAGAGGGAGAGAGAATCTGAAGCAGACTCTGTGCTGAGCATGGAACCTGATGCGGGGCTGGATCTCAGGATCTCCAGATCATGACCTGAGCTGAAACCAAGAGTCGGAGGCTTGCTTAACTGATTAAATCACCCAGGTGCCCTAACCATTTTTATTCTCTAATATAAACATTTGCTGTTATAACCTATTCTTTAAGCACTGCTTCACCTGCTTCCCACAAATTTTAATATATTGTGTTTTTATTGTCATGCACTTCAAAATATCTTTTAATTTCCTTTATGATTTCTTCTTTGACCCTTATGTTTATAAGCTATGTGTTGTTTAATTTCCAAATATTGTGGGGTTGTTTGGCTATCTTATTGTTATTGACTTCTTATTTAATTCCGTGGTCTGAGAAAATCCACTATATGACTTCATTTCTGTGAGATTTATTTAGACATGGCTTATGGCCCAGCATACAATCTATCTTGATGAATGTACCATGTATACTTGGAAAAAAATGTGTATTCTTCTTTTGAGGGGGGATAGTGATTTACAAATATTACTTATGTCAAAGTGGTTGATAACATTATTTGGATCATCTATGTCTTTACTAATTTTTGTTTAATTATTTTATCTTTTGCTGAGAACAGTTTGTTAAAATCTCCAGCTCTGGTTTGTCTCTTTAATTCTGCCAATTTTCACCTTGCTTATTTTGAAATTCTGTTATCAGGCACATATACATTTATGAATGTCATGTCTTCCTGATAAATTAATCCTCTCTTTATTATGAAATGTCTCTCTTCATCTCTGATAATACCCTTTGACTCGAAGGCTATTTGATATGAATACATCCATTGCAACCTTCTTATACTTACTGTTTTCATAGGATATGTCCTTTTCCATCCATTTACTTTCAGTCTGTCTCTATCTTTACAGTTAAAATGCATCTTTCCCAGCAAGCATATAGTAGTGTTTTGCTCTTTTAATCCATTCTGACAGTCTGCCTTTTAATTCAAGTGTTTAGACCATTAACATTTGTTATTACTGTACCTGGACTGCCATAACAAAATACCACACACTGGGTGGCTTAAACAACAGAAATTTATTTTTTCGCTGTTCTGAAGGCTGGAAGTCCAAGATCAAGGTGTTTGGCCGGTTTGGTTTCTCCTGAGGACTCTCTCCTTGGCTTATAAATGGTCATCTTATTGCTGTGTCCTCACATGGTCTTTCCTCTTTGTGAGTACATCCCTGAGTGTCCAAATTTCCTCTCCTCACAAGGATAACAGTCAGATTGGGTTAGGGCTCACCCTCCCAGCCTCATTTTAACTTAAAGGACTCTTCAAAGGCCCTACCTCCAAATACAGTCACATTTTTGAGGTACAGGGGTTAGGACTTCATCATATGAGTTTGGAGGTGGCTGGGACCTGATTGAGCTCATAACAACATTAAACAGAATTATTAACAAGTTTAGATTAAGGTCTTTTTTTTTCTTTAACTATTTGTTTCCTATTTCCCCTTTCTGTTTGCTGCTGTGTTCTTCCTTTTCTGACTTTTCTTGGATTATTTGGATATATTACAGATTTTCATTTTATTTTTTCATTTTAGCTATACCACTTTACCTTCATAACTTTTCACAGTGTACTTAGATAATATTGTACCACTTGATGTCAAGCATGGAGAACTTGCAACTGTATATGTCTACTCTCTCCCAATTTTTATGCTATAATTGTCATATGTATTACATCTTACTGACATTATACACTCCATAATATAATCTTACAATTTTTGCTTTAAACAATCACATGTATTTTAAAGAAATTAAGAGGAAAAATCATTTTTTATATTTACCATTTCCAATGCTCTTCATTTCTTCTATTGATCCAGTTTTCATCTGGTATAACTTCCCTTCGGCCTGAAGAATTTCTTTCAGCATTTCTTGTAATGCAAATCTGCAGGTGATTAGTTCTGTTTATTATCTTTTATCTAAAAAAAAGCCTTAGCCTTTATTTTATCTTCATTCTTGATTTTTGCTGCATATAGAATTCTTGGTTGTGTTCTTTCATTGCTGTGAAGATGCTGTTCCCTGTCTTCGAGCCTTTATTATATTTTTTGTGTATCGAGTTGTGGTACCTCTGTATGTCATTTCCCTCTAGCTGCTTTCAGAATTTATCTTGACCTTTGATTTTTAGCAGTTTGGCTGTGATGTGGTAGGTATGATATCTTTGTGTTCATCTTTCTTGGGATTCACTGGGCTTCTTGGATCTGTGATTTTATGTCCTTCATAAAATTTGGGACATTTACTTCCATTCAGAAACATTCAAATAAATGTTTTTTTTCTGGTTCATCCCTCTCCTTTCCTTCCAGGACTCTAGCTATATATATCTTAGATGTTTTCACAATGTCCGATAGGCTCTGGGTTTTTTTCTTTAATTTTTTTCTCTCTCTGTTCTTCAAAATGCATAATTTCTAATCATCTATCTTCATTTTTTTCTGACTCTTCTGTCATCTCCATTCTGTTGTTAAGCTTATTCAGTAAATTTTTATTTCAGATATTGTACGCTGCGGTTCTAAAATTAAAATTTCCATTTTGTTCTTTATTATAGTTTTTATTTCTCTTCTGACATTTTCTGTCTTTTCATTTATTACAAGCATATTTCTCTTTATGTTCTTCAGCATAGCTGTAATAGCTGCTTTTAAAAGCTTTGCTAATCTCAACATCTGGGTCAGCTCAGTTGCCTTTTCTCTTGAGTTTTTCTCACACTTTTCTGGTTCTTTTTTTATATGTAGATTTTTTTATTGAGGTAAAATTGGTATATAACATTATGTAAGTTTCAGGTATACAGCATTATAATTCAACATCTGTATACACTACAAAGTGGTCACCATGACAAGTCTAGTTACCATCCATCACCATGCAGTTGACCCCTCTCACCCATTTGACCACCTCCCAACCCCCTTCCCCTCTGGTAACCATCAATCTGTTCTCCATATCTATGCATTTGTTTTTGTATTGTTTGGTTTATTCATTTGTTTTGTTTTATTTTAGATTCCACATATGAGTGAAATCATATGGTATTTGTCTTTCTCCATCTGACTTATTTCACTTCACATGATACCCTCAAGGTCCATCATGTTGGCACAAATGGCAAGATTTCATTCTTCTTTCACTGAATAGTATATATATACACACACACACACACTATTGTACTAATGGAATATAAGTATTCCATTATATATGTTTATATAATATTATAGAAACAGTGCATATTATATATATATTAAATATATACATAATGAAATACTATTCCGTCATAAAGAAGAATACACACACACACACACACACACACACACACACACACCCCACATCCTCTTTATCCATTCATCCATTGACAGACACTTAAGTTGTTTATTTTAGCCACTGTAAATAATGCTGCAGTGAACATAGGGGTGCATATATCTCTTCAAATTAGTGTTTTCATATTTTTTAAATAAATATCCAGAAGTGGAATAGCTGGATCATATGGTAGATCTATTCTTAGTTTTTTGAGGACTCTCCATACTGGTTTTCCATAGTGGCTGCACCAATTTACATTCCCATTGACAGTGTACAGGGATTTCCTTTTCTCCACATTCTCTCCAACACTATTTCTTTTTTTAAAGTTTTAATTTTAATTCCAGTTAGTTAACATAGTGTTATATTAGTTTCAGGTGTACAATATTGTGATTCAACAGTTCCATATATCACTGCTGCTTATCAGGACAAGTGTTCTCCTTAATCCCTCCTTAATCCCTATCACCTGTTTAACCCATCCTGCCACCCCCTCCCCTTTGGTAACCATCAGATTGTTCTGTATAATTAAGATCTGTTTCTTGGTTTCTCTCTCTCTCTCTTTTTACTCCTGCTCATTTGTTTTGTTTCTTAAATTCCACATATGAGTGAAATCGTATGGTATTTGTCTTTCTCTGACTCATTTTGCTTAGCATTATACTCTCTAGCTCCATCCATGCCATTGCAAATGGCAAGATTTCATTCTTTTTCATGGCTAAATAATATTTCATCACATCTTCTGTATCCATTCATCAGTTGATGGACACTTGGACTGCTTCCATATCTTGGCTACTGTAGATAATGCTGCTATAAACATAAGGGCGCATGTATCCCTTTGAATTAGTGTTTTCTATTCTTTGGGTAAATACCCAGTAGTGTGATTGCTGGATTGTATGACAGTTCTATTTTTAACTTTCTGGGGAAACTCCATACAGTTTTCCAGAGTGGGTGCACCAGTTTGCATTCTCACCAGCAGTGCACCAGGGTTCCGTTTCCTCCACATCCTTGCCAACACATGTTCTTTCTTGTATTATTGATTTTAGCCATTTCGACTGATGTGAGGTGATATCTCATTGTAGTTTTGATTTGCATTTCCCTGATGGTAAATGATGTTGAACATCTTTTCATGTGTGTGTTGGCCATCTGTATGTCTTTTTTGGAAAAATGTCTATTCAGATCCTCTACCCATTTTTTTATTATGTTGTTAATCACCATACATTAAATCATTAGTTTTTGATGTAGTGTTCCATGATTCATTGTTTTCATATAACACCCAGTGCTCCATTCAGTACCTGCCCTCTTTAATACCCATCACCAGGCTAACCCATCCCCCCAACCCCCTTCCCCTCTAAAACCCTCAGTTTGTTTCTCAGAGTCCATAGTCTCTCATGGTTCGTCTCCCCCTCCGATTTCCCCCCCTTCATTTTTCCCTTCCTACTCTGTTCTTCTTCTTTTTTTTTTTAACATATAATGTATTATTTGTTTCAGAGGTACAGCTCTGTGATTCAACAGTTTTACACAATTCACAGCACTCACCATAGCACATACCCTCCGCAGTGTCTATCACCCAGCCACCGCATCCCTCCCACCCCCCACAACTCCAGCAACACTCAGTTTGTTTCCTGAGATTAAGAATTCCTCATATCAGTGAGATCATATGATACATGTCTTTCTCTGATTGACTTATTTCGCTCAGCATAACACCCTCCAGGTCCATCCACGTCGTTGCAAATGGCAAGATTTCATTCCTTTTGATGGCTGCATAATATTCCATTATATATATATACCACTTCTTTTTTATCCATTCATCTGTCGATGGACATCTTGGCTCTTTCCACAGTTTGGCTATTGTGAACATTGTTGCTATGAACATTGGGG
>NC_138385.1:3831388-3874836 GCF_054177405.1 Leptonychotes weddellii | reverse complement strand
CTGATTGCTGTGGCTAGGACTTCTAATACTATGTTGAATAGCAGTGGTGATAGTGGATATCCCTGCCGTGTTCCTGACCTTAGGGGAAAAGCTCTCAGTTTTTCCCCATTGAGAATGATATTCACTGTGGGTTTTTCATAGATGGCTTTTATGATATTGAGGTATGGACTCTCTATCCCTATACTCTGAAGAGTTTTGATCAAGAAAGGATGCTGTACTTTGTCAAATGCTTTTTCTGCATCTATTGAGAGGATCATATGGTTCTTGTTCTTTCTTTGATTAATGTACTGTATCACATTGATTGATTTGCGGATGTTGAACCAACCTTGCAGCCCAGGGATAAATCCCACTTTGTTGTGGTGAATAATCCTTTTAATGTACTGTTGGATCCTTTTGGCTAGTATCTTGGTGAGAATTTTTGCATCCATGTTCATCAAGGAGCCCCCAGAGAAAAGCAGTCAATCACTCCCGTCTCCCCGCTCTCCGGCCGCAATCCATGCTCACCCGGCCTGTGACCGAGCATTTCTATCTCTGGCCCCCAACTCGGTGTGGAGTCTCCAAACCCAGCAGATCCCTGTGGTGCGCTCCCACACTGCTCCTCCTGGGGGAGGAAGGGGGGTCTCCCCGGATCTGCCACTTGTTGAGTCCCTGCTGGAAGAGCAGGGGCCCGACTGTGCCGTGGATCACGGTTTATGGCAACCCCAAGCTGAGAGCCCGCTCCTTGGCTCCGTCTCTGCAGCCGGCTTCCCTGCTCCGATACCTGGGAGCTCTGCCGCACTGAGGCACCCCTGGTCTTTCTGTGACCCCGAGGGTCCTGAGACTACACTGTCCCATGAGGGTTCCACCCCCTGCTTAGCCACTGGAGCAACGTCCCTCAGTGGAGCAGACTTCTAGAAGTTCCGATTTTGTGCTCCGTGGCTCTATCACTTGCCAGTAGCGGCTGACAGAGGCCCCCTCCCCCACTGTCTATCCTTCCAAATATCGCCTTGGATTCACTTCTCCACACGTCCTACCTTCCAGAAAGTGGTCGCTTTTCTGTTCAGAGAGTTGCTGCCATTCTTTTCTTCAATCTCCTGTTGAGATCCTAGGTGTCAGAATGGTTTGATCCCTATCGAGCTGAATTCCTGGGACCAGACGAAATTTGGGTCTCCTACTCCTCTGCCATCTTGCTCCTCCCATATTCTACCCATTTTTTAATCGGGTTCTTTGTTTTTTATTGTGGAGTTATATGAGTTCTTTATATATATTTTGGATATTAGCCCCTTCTCAGATATATGATTTGCAAATATCTGCTTTCATTCTGTAGGATGCCTTTTCATTTTGATGATGGTTTCCTTTGCTGTGTAGAAGCTTCCTAGATTGATGTAGTCTCATTTGTTTATTTTTGCTTTTTCCTCCCTTGCCTTTGGAGTTAGATTCACAAAGACATTGCTAAGACAAGTGTCATGGAACTTACTGCCTATGTTTTCTAATAGAAATTTTATTGTTTCAGGTCTTACATTCAAGTCTAATCCATTTTGAGTTAATTTTTATGTATGGTGTAAGATAGTGTTCTAGTTTCATTTTTTTTTTTTTTTGCATGTAGCTGTCCAGTTTTCCCAGCATCATTTATTGAAGAGACAGTCCTTTTACTATTATATGTTCTTGGCTCCTTTGTCCTATGTCATGTTTATTGATTTGCCAATGTTGAGCCATCCTTGTGTCTCTGGAATAAATCCCACTTAATCATGGTGTATGAATTCAGTTTTCTAATATTTTTTTTTCAGTTTTCTAATATTTTGTTGAGGATTTTTGCATCTATGTTCATCAAGGATATGCCTGTGATTTTCTTTTTTGTAGTGTCCTTGTCTGGTTTTGGTATCAGGGTAATGCTGGCCTCATAAAATGAGTTTGGAAGTATTCCCTCCTCTTCAATTTTTTGGAAGAATTTGAAAAGGTTAGGTATTAAATCTTCTTTAAATATTTAGTAGAATTCATCAGTGAAACTGTCTGGTCCTGGGCTTTTGTTTGTTGGAAGGTTTTTGACCACTGATTCAACCTTCTTATTAGAAAATGGTCTATTCAGATTTTCTTTCCTTTTTAAAAATGATTTATTTATTTATTTGAGAGAGAGAGAGAGACAGAATGTGGTGTGGAGGGGCAGAGGGAGAGGGGGAGAAAGAATCTCGAGCAGACTCCCTGCTGTGTATGGAGCCCAGATGCAGGGCTCCATCCCACGACCCTGAGACCATGACCTGAGCTGAAATCAAGAGTTGGACACTTAACCTACTGAGCCTCCCAAGCGCCCCCTATTCAGATTTTCTATTTATTCATGATTTAGTCTTGGAAGATTGTGTGTTTCTAGAAATTTGTGCATTTTTCCTAGTTTGTCCAGTTTGTTGGCAAATATTTGTAGTTGTTTCTTATGATCCTTTGTATTTCTATGGTATCAGTTATATGTTCTCTTTCATTTCTGATTTTATTTATTTGAGCCCTCTCTTTTTTTTTCTTGGTGAGTCTAGCTGAAGTAAGTGCTAATTGAGGGGAACCTCAAAGGAAGGGTAAGGTTTAGGTGGTTAGTTCTTTGGAGACCAGAATTGAATTTCCTGGCCCATCACTTTTACTCCCTCTACAGATTCTCTCTGGGCCATTTTTTCCATTCTTGTGCTTTAATTTCCATCTATATGCAGTTATCTTCCTGATTTTGGTCTCTAGCTTGAACCTCTCCCCATGAAGCCAAATGCTTGTTGGATATCTACACTGAACATCCCACAGCCACTGGAATGGAAGTCTTCTTCAACACCCTCTAACCCCATCTAACTAGCTCTTTCTGCAACACATGGCACCAACATCTACTTAGTCACCCAGGCCATATTTCTTAGCACCACCCTTAATCTCTCCCTCTCCCCCACCTAATCAGCCACCAAGTTCTGACAGTTTATCTCTTAATTATTTCTAGAACCTATCTCCTCCTCAAGAACACTCCCATCATTGCTCTAATTCAGGTCTTTCACCTATATTACTCTAATTGTCCCTTTACTGGCTCACCTAGATCCTCCTCTACACATCAGCCAGAGTGATTTACCTAAAATGCTAATTCAGCCACATCACCTTCATGCTTAAAATCTTCTAAGGGCTCCCCAACCTGAAAAACTGAAGGTTTTAGAGATGGCCTTTCTGAAGGTGTTACAATTTGAATTAGTGTGGCCCTGCCACAGACTCCCTGGGTAAGCTCAGGAAAGTGCCTTTCCTTCTCTGGGCCTCAGTTTCTTCATCTAAGAAATAGGGGGGTTGGAATAGTTCTGTGTTTCCCAACAGGTGTCTAGACTGCTAGTCTCATGAAGTGCTTTTTCCACATGGGTCTGGAGTTCACTGTGTTTGGGGAATGTTGCATTCACTAGCCCATATTGGAGAGTCATGATACACGTTGGCATGTCACAGGCTCTGGGAAGCCTGGCAATCAAGAAAACCTACTAACTTTCCTTCACTCAGCTTTACTCAAACTTTTGTCACCCCACAGCCCTTTTAGAGCCGAGCATTATTAGAATCTTGTGGAACCAACGTTTGTGGAATACGCTTCAGGTAATGCTGAAGTAGATGATTATCTGAGGACTGCATTGCTCTAATAAGTGGTGATTTTGCTGAAGTTACTTTTTAAGGAAGAGGATGACATTCATCTCAGGTCTGCATCTGCCACAGTAGGTGTCCAGACAAGAGCATTAAACAGGGGGTTCATTAAGAAATGGGTAAATTGGGTAGAAAGTATAGCTAGTTTGGATGCAGATAATAATTACCAGCCATGAGAGGAGACCAGATTGTTCCCAAAAGGAAATGAGTACAAGGCTTTGACGGGGAGAGCATGTTAACCACAACAGTGATAGGTACTTTCATGATCTATATGCCTGTGCTGCTGGTCATGATAGTTCAAGGCCATTCTCAATTGATTTTCCTTTGGGAAAGTTTACCTCAGGGACTCTGGGGTGGCAAGAGGAGAAGCTGCCCCACTCATGTTCCTTTCATTGCACATAAGGCATCACTGGCACTTGTAAATGTTGACTGTAAGTAGTTCTGCTATTAAATCAGTTCTTTTATATCTCTGGACCATGTCCTGGACAAGGCAGAAGGCTTCGTGGCACTGGGCGTGGGGCCTGGCCTGCTGTATTCCTCAGCTGAGCCTTGCATTAGTACTGATTGCTGGCAAGGCTGTCGGCCCAGGGCTGTGTTTTTCTAATCAAGAAGGTCAATTTAGCACTTGGGAAAGACTAGTCAGCTGGGCCACATTACTTTCCCCTCCTGGTAGGAATAACATAGGCAGAAACAGTGGAAGCTTCTGTGAATGGTTTTTTAGGCAGCCCCAACTCACTGAGGCAGTCTCCTCCCCAGGCCCTCAAGGCTGCTCACTGGAGTTTACCAACACATCTCCCTATCCTGGGTCTGATGGGAGAGACTGGATCCCCTTGCCTACTGGTGTCTCCCAGCACCTTTCACTATCAGGGGAAAATGGGAGTGAGCAAAAAAGCAATTCCTGATCCCCCAAGCAGGAAGACTGGGGTTTTTATGTACTTTATCAGAGTCCCTCTTAGGAAATACTTCACTTTCTACCTTGTAATGCCATTACTAGTAGTTGAGATCTATTGAACACTCACTCTACTATGTGCTGCATGCTTTCCATGCACTGGCCCATCAACTCCTTGGGGGAGTTGATCCCCTAAGGGGAGTTGGATGATGATCCAACAGGGGTCAGTATTAATATTATTCCTATTTTGTAGATGGTGAAACCAAGGCAAAAAATATATAAATTAACTTGCTCAAGGCCATGCAGCAAGGAGATGGCAAAGCTGGGATCTCAACCCAAGTCAGCCTGTTTGCAATGCGCCTGCTCTTGACCATGACACCACATTGCTTCTCTGTTAGTTGTTTACCTATTTGGCTCTACCAGAGGTAGTGGGCTCTTTGAAGGCAAGGACTGTGTCTGGTTCATGGCAGGACCTGGCATATAGCATATAGTGAGGGCTGAGGGGAGCCTGGTAGTCAGTGCAAGGCTGCCTGTGTCAGAGCATTATGGTCACTTGTCAAGGGTATGGGGGAAAGTTCTCTGCCATGTAGCCTCAGAGAAACAAGCGCATCTGCTCCTTACTTCCCAAGACTGGCATCCCCCAAAGATAATTACTGTGGACTCTCAGCTGTTGGAGCTCAGAGACTATTCCACATCGGCTTGGTCTGTTTCCCAAAACAAGTTTGCATTGTTTTGAAACCATGGTGCAGGACACCCAGAGAGCAAATAGAAGTTGATCCCCACACAACAGGCAGTAACTAAGGCACCAAGAGTGTGTGGGACAGCTTCGGGGGGCTGAAGGAGAAGTCTGGCTAGTGCTGAGGGCATGCATATTTCAGAAAGGGGCCCACCCCTGCAGAAGGCAGCCCAGTCAATTGAAGCAGGAGCCCTAGGGTTGTACCTACCCTTTAACCCAATAATTTCCTCTCCTGAGATTTTATTCCTCGGGAAGCATTTCAAAAGAATTGAGAAGATACATGCATGGAGATGTTCATTAGGAGATTGGCTGTAGTAATGTAACACTGGGAACAAATGAATTGCCCAGCAATAAGTGGTGGTTAATTAAATTATGGCATATCCATTCCATTGCATATTATGAGGCCATTTAATATGTTCTTTCTGAAACCTGCAGCAGCCTGAGGAATACATGGAACAGAAGGTTTTGTAAAGGAAGAAGTGTCACTGTATGTACATTGTGATCTTGCAACTTACAAACACTTACTGCACTTAAATGCCCAAATATAAAGAGCTGTGTTAGAGTGATGGGATTTGAGTGATTTCTTTTTTAAAATGTCTTGATCATTGTTATATTGTTTTCACATTTCACATTTCCAAGTGGAATAATGTGTGTGTGTGTGTTTGTGTGTGTGTTAGAGAAATCAGCACATAATTTCTCCCCAAAACTAATTCTATTTGCAGTGGATTCCTATACCTACTTGAGAGTAAAAGTGTATATATGAGGAACAGGGACAAGAAGAAGACAGGTGCTGGTGCCACTTGATGCATGATCAGGACCATGACGTGTTGTGAAAAAGAAGCCTGGATCCTTCCATGATACAGCTGGCTATTCAGGAACCTTTGAAATGGATAAGGCTGTAGCATCTGGTCCATTGTTGCCATTCCTATATTGCCAGCCAGCTCTTATCTTAAGTCTTTAATTTGCAAGTGGTTCCTGCCTATCAGTGAACAAGGACGAATCCAGAACCTTTCTCTCAGATGAACAAACGAAAGTGGGCACTCTTCCCCAAAAAGGAGAAAAAAGCTTGTCCAAGTTCCAATCTTGAATGTCCATTGGTATTGTCAGGGTCTCTGGCCTCATTCCCTTGCACCAGTCTCTGTTTGCCTTTCAGTTACTATTTTTGCTCTTTATTTGAATGTCTTTAGTTGTAAATATAACAAACAAACAAAAAGGTACATAGACAAAACATTACAGATGAACAAATTGCCATAAGGCAAACACTCATGTAACAATCATTCAGATCAGATAGTGTTGCTGGCACCCCAGACACTTCGCAAGCACTATACCCCCACTTCCTACTGTAGGAGACCACTAGCATGGCTTTTCCAGCAATCACTTCCTTGCTTATCTTCTTAGTTTTACCACTTACACGTGGATCCCTAAGCATAGTGCTTTAGCTTTGCTTATTTTTTTGAACCAAATATAAATGAAATCATGCAGTATGTATTCTTTTATGTATGGCTTCCTTCTATTGTTTGCAAGATTGATCCATGTTATTGATATAGAACATTTCCATTACCTCAAAAAGCTCCCTCATGCCCTTTTTCACTCCAACTGCTCCACCCCAGCCCCAGGCAAATACTGATCTCCTTTCTGTCACTATAAATAAGTCTTGCCTTTTGTAGAATTTCATATAAATGGAATAATACACTATGTACTCTTTTGTCCCAGGCTTTTTTTTTTTACTTGCTACTTTTTGAGCCCATTCATCTTGTTGCATGAATCAACAGGGTTTTGTTTTTTTTTTCCCCAGTGCTGTGTAGTACTCCATATCGTGGAATATTTGTTTATCCACTCACCTATTGATGACATTTGGGTTATTTCCGGTTTTTGATTATTAGAAATGAAGCTGCTATGAACATTTGTGTACAAATACCTGTGTGAACATATATATTTATTTCTCTTGGTTAATATTTAGTAATGGAATTGCTGGGCTGCATGGTTAGTATATTTTAAACTTTATAAGGAACTGCCAGAGTATTCCATGTGATCATGCCATTTTGCATTCCCACAATGCAAAGTTTAAGAGATCCAGTTACTCCACATCCTTGCTAACATTTTTTACTGTCTAGCTTTTCAATTTTTACCATACAAGTAGGTGTGAAGTGGTATCTCTTTGTGCTTTAATTTGCATTTCCCTGATGACAAACGATGGTGAGTATATTTTCATGGGCTTGTTTGGCATTCATATGTCTTCTTTTGTGAAGTGTCTATTTAAATTGTTTGCCCACTTTTAAATTGGGTTGCTTGTCTTGTTATTAAATTGTAAGTGTAATTCATATATTCTGGATATAAATCTTTTTTCAAATATACGGTTTGCAAATTTATCATTTAATTTTCTTGTTGGTTCTTTCACAGAGCAAAATTTGATGAAATCCAATGTATCATTTTTTCTTATATGGTTCATCCTTTTTGTGTCCTATACAGAAAATGTTTGCCTATCCCAAACTTGCAAATATTTTTCCCTTAAAATTTTTATAGTTCTAGCTTTTATATTTAGATTTATGGTCCACTTCAAGTAAATTTTTGTAGATGTTGTATGGTAAAGGTTGAGGTTCATTTTTCCTTATATGAATATTCAGTTGTACTCACACCATTTTTTAAAAGTCTGTGCCATCACCTATTGAATTACCTTGGCTCCCCAAATCAATTGGCCAATGTGTGTGAGGCTATTTCTGGACTTTCTGTTCTTTTCCATTGATCTGTTTGTCTATCCTTACAACAATACTGCACTTCCCTGATTATTCAATCTTTATAGCGAGTCTTTAAGTCTGTTGGCATAAGTCCTTCAATTTTGCTCTTCATTTTTAAACATTTTATTTGTAAATTGACATTTTTGTATATAGTTCTGTGAATTTTAACACAAATATAGATTAGTGTAGCTACCCCCACAATCAAAATACAGAATAATCCAATCTAGGGGCAGCCCAGCAAGACAGAAAACTTTTAGACAATGACTGTTCTACTCTAGCCAAATACCACAGGAAAAAGCTGTGGTCCCACCCACACCCACACCATCATAGACTGAATGGGGGACCTAGGTTTCCACCCTTTCCAAGCTCTAATGAGGCTCAGAGAAGGCTGAGTGGGGAGCTGGGACTTATATTTGCTTCAGCCAGTAGCAAGATACTTCCTCCCACTGTAGTGTCAATGGAGACCATCTGGAAAGCCTGAACTTCCAGCCCCATGAGGAAGTAATGAGGCCCCCCCAAAGGCTCCCTGCTGTGGCCTAGGAGGTCTAGTGGAGACTCAGGACATTCATCACCACCCAGTGGTAACAAGGTCACCACCCCACTCTGTGGTGTCTGTGGAAACCAGCCATGCAGGTACTGATGGAGGCCTGATTGGGAGCTGGAACTCCCACCCCTGCCCAGCAATAACAAGGAGCCCCCTACCTTGGACATCAATAGAGATTGAATAGGGAACCTGTACTTTTAACTCTCTTCTGGCAGTAAAGAGGTGGCACTTCATTCCCTCTTCCCCTGCTGCATTGGTATTAGAATAAGCCAGATAAAACAGGAGGTTTAAATTAGATCTAAAGTCTCATAACATACTACCCAAAATATCCAGGTTTCAATTCAAAACCACTCATCATACCAAGAACAAGGAAGATCTCCAACTGAATGAAAAAGACAATCGATGCCAACACTAAAAGATATCAAAAAGAACCAAATGGATATTTTAAAGATTTATTTATTTATTTGAGAGAGAGAGGGAGCAAATGAGTGGGGGGAGGAGGAGAGGGAGCCGGAGAGAGAAAATCTCAGGCAGACTCCACTCTGAGCCCAGAGCCCCATGCAGGGCTTGATCTCATGACCCTGAGATCATGACCTGAACCAAAACCAAGAGTCAGACGCTTAACCAACTGAGCCACCTAGGCACCCTGAACCAAATGGATATTTTAGAACTGAAAAATACAGTAACCAAAATAAAGAACTCAATGGATGGAGCCAACAGAATGGAGGGGACAGAGGAAAGAATACGTGAACTTGAAGATACAATAGATATTATTCAATCTGAGCAACAGAGAAAAAATAGACTAAAAAAATTTAACAGAGCCTCGAGACCTGTGAGACTATGACAAAACTAGTTTCCTAAAAAACTAGTTTCCTACAAAACTAACCTTTGTGTCTTAGGAATGCTGGAAGGAAGGGGGGGTGGGCTAAAAAAGTACTCAATGAAATAAAGGCTGAAGTTACCAAGTAGACAAAAGGCATAAACCTACCAAGAAGCTACACAAACCCCAAACAGTATAAACCCAAAGAAATCCACGCCAAGACATATCATAATTAAACTTCTTTGTAGACCAAGAAAACATCTTGAAAGCAGCAAGAGAGAAATGACACTTTAATGGGGGGGAAAAAACAGTTTGGATGACAGCAGATTTCTCACAAGAAGCCACAGAGGCCAGAAAAAAGTTGCTCAACTGCCAACCCCAAATCCTATATCTGCAAAATTATCTTTCAGGAATGAAGGGGGAAATCAAGACATTCTCAGATGAAGGAAAACTGAGAGATTTTTCCACCAACAGACCTATCCTAAATGAGTGGCTAAAGGAAGTTTTCCAAACAGAAAGGAAATGGTAAAAGAAGGAATCCTGGACATCACCAAAGAAGAAAGAGCAATGGAAAGAGCAGAAATATGGATAAATATATTTTCCTTCTCTTGAGTTTTCTGAATTATGTGTAATAGTTAAAGCAATCATTATAACAGTCTGATGTGGTTCTACATGTATGTGGAGGAAATATTTAAGACATTATAAGGAGGGGAGAGTAAAGAATTGTAGAAGGAAGTAAGGTTTCTACACTTAAACAGGTAAATATTGACACCTGCAGACTCTGATAAATTTTATACATACATATGCATATATAATTTACATATTTAAATTATATAGCTAGCTAGCAAGATATAATAATACCTAGAGCAACCACTAAAAAAGCTATACAAAAAGATATACTCAGACATTACAGGTGAATAAAAATGGTTGTTCAGTATCATTAGCCATCAAGGAAACACAAATTAAAACCACAATGAGATATTGCTACAAACCTGTTCAAATAGCTAAAATAAAAAATGAGGACAACACCAATGCCAGGGAGGATGCAGAGAAACTGGATCACTCATACATTGTTGGTGGGAGCATAAAATGATACGGACAGGCATTCTGGAAAATAGTTTGGCAGTTTCCAAAAAAACTAAACATGCAAGTACCATACAACCTAGCAATTGCACTCTTGGCATTTATCCCAGAGAAATAAAAACTTATGTCCATATAAAACCTGTACATGAATGTTATAGCAGCTTTATTCATAATAGCTCCAAATTAGAAATGATCCAGATGTCCTTCAACAAGTGAATGGTTAAACAAACTGTGATACATCCATACCATGAAATACTATTTAGCAATAAAAGGAAAGAATTATCAGGGCACCTGAGTGGCTCAGTTGGTTGAGTGTCTGACTCTTGATTTTGGCTCAGGTCATGATCTCAAGGTCATGGGATCAAGCCCCATGTTGGGCTCTGCACCCAGTGGGGAGTCTGCTCCAGATTCTTTCTCTCCCTCTCCCTCTGCCCCTCCCTCCGCTCTCTCTCTCTAAAATAATCTTTAAAAAAAAGGGAAAGAATTATCAATGCATGCAACAACCTGAATAAATTATGCTAAGTGAAACTGCCAAACTCATTTATGATTGGCCTTTTTTAATATGTATGATTCAATGTATATAACATTCTTGAAATGACAAAATTATAGAAATGGAAAACCCTGGTCATTACCAGGGTTAAGGAGGAGTGGGGGAAGGAGGGAAATGGATGTAACTATAAAAGGGCAATGTGAGGGATCCATGTGGTAATTTGGGGTGGGGGGGCAGGGATGGATATCCAATTGCTCCAACACTATTTGTATCATGGTTCCTTTGTATGTAATGTATATTTTTCCTTCTGACTTCTTTTGAGATTTTCTCTTATCTTTGGTTTTCAATGGTTTGACTATGATGTGGTTAGGCATGGTTTTCTTTGTATTTATTCTGCTTGAGGTTCACTGAGCCCCTTGGTTTTGTAAGTCATAATTTTCATCAAACTTTAGGAAAATTGTGGCCATTATTTCTTAACATATTATTTCTTCCTCATTCTTACTCTCTTCTCTGTCTGAGGCTATAATTGCATGCATATTATACTGTTTGATGTCCCACAGGTCCCTGAGGTTCTGTTCATTTTTTTTTTTCTCTCTGTTCTTCACGTAGGATAAATTCTGTTAATCTGTCTTCAAAGTTACTGAGTCTGTCTTCTGCCTTTTTCAAACTACTATTAAGCCCATTCAGTGAATTATTCATTTCAATTTTTGTCCTTTTAGTCCTAGAGTTTCACTTGATTCTTTGGGTAGTTTCCACTTTTCTGCTTAGATTTCCTGTCTGTTTACTCATCAATGCCACATTTGCCTTTTATTCTTAGAATATATTTTTTTCATAGTTGCTTTAAAGTCTTTGCTAAATCCAACATCTTGACTATATCAGGGTTGATTTCAGTTGACTGCTTACTTCACACTTTCATGGTTCCTTGTATGTTTAGTAACTTTTTATTATATACTTGATATTATAGATGGTGTCTTGCCCTGTCTATTTATAGCCCATACTTAGCCAAAGACTTTCAGGATACCCCACATGGACTCTTACCTGTTGAGTTATTTCCTCCAAATTTGTAAGTTGAAGTCCTAACCCCCAGTATGTCAGAATGTGACCTTATTTGGAGGTAAGATCTTTACAAAAGTAATCAAATTAAAGTGAGGTCATTAAGGTGGGCCCTAATCCAATATGACTGGTATCCTTTCATGAAGAGGAAATTTGGACACAAGAGATACCTGTAGATGGAAGGCAACTGGAAGAGATATAAGAAGAGAGCCATCCACAAACCAAGGAGAAAGGTCTAGAACAGATCCTTCCCTTGCAGCCATCAGAAGAAACCTGCCAACACCTCAGCTTTGGACTTCTAGCCTCCAGAACTAGGAAACAATACATTTTTTAAGCCACCCAGTTTGTGGTAGTTTATTATGACGGCTCTAGCAAACTAATACATGGACTTTTTGTGCTTCCTCCAACTTGTAGCTCTCTCCTCACCAGTACCCTATCCGAAAGAGCACAACCATTTTATCCTTCCCCCAACTCTGATCTCTGCCTCCTAACCTCAGCAGGACCACCATTCTCTGTTTGGATTCCAGCTTGCTTGCCTGCAGTTGGGAAATTTTCCCCACATAGAGAACCAGAGCAATTGTGGATCTCATCCCTTGCTCTCAGGGATTGAAGTCTTGTGCTATCTGTTGCCTAAAGTCTAATGTCTAATTTCCAATGCCTGAAAGCAGTTGCCTCATATCTTTTGTCCAGTTTTATGGTTATTTATTATGGGAAGGTTACTCTGGTACCACTTATTCCATTATATCTGGAAGTGGAAGTTCCCCATATTTTTTCATCTAACCCCACCAACTTCTTCCAGTACTATTGCATCATTCCAAAGTAAACCTCAAATATCATATCATTTAATTCTGGCTGTGTTGATATTTTCTCTTTGTCTTTTATTTCAGCAGTCTTACTGTGATGTGCCTCAGTGTGGTTTTCTCTGAATTCATCTTTGTTGAGGTTTGTAGGCCTCTTGAATCTGCAGTTTGATGCCTTTTATCAGTTTTGGAATGTCCTTAGCCACTAGCTCTTCAAATATTTCTTCTGCTCCCATTTTTCTTTCAAATTTCCTCCTTGGATGCAAATTACACATACGTTAGATCTTTGCATTCTATCCTCTGTGTCCCTTTCTGTTCAGTTGTTTCCCTGTGTGCATTTTATTTTCTCCTAGCTTATTTTCCGGTTACCTAATTCTTTCTTCAGAAAATCATCTAGAGCTAGTTTCTATTGCTTACAACTAAGAACTCTGAATAATAAAGGACCAATAAGTCTTTGTTGAGAACCTGGAATATATCCTTCCTTATTCTCTCTACAACCCAACCATCCTCTGGGGTCCAACACAAATCTCCTCTCTCCTAAGTACCACAGCCTAAATACTCCACTCATTCTGACAGTATTTCCTAAGTATTTGTTGTGAGCCAGGCACTGTGCTAAGTGCTGAAGATATAGAGATAAATTTGGACCCTGATCATTTACTCAAAAAGTTCCTATTACAATGATAAATGGACAGTGAAAAAGAAATTGGTAAGATCTGTACTAGAGGCTAGGTAAATCCCTGGCTCATGGCTACCTGTCCATGATGGGGAAATCAGAGTTGAAAAGTTGAGGCTTCCATTTTTGATAATGGAGGATTAGCCTTCCCACTAAAGAAAAATAGAACTTCTAGTTAAAACATTAAAGAATAGTTCCTCTAAAATATTAAAGGTCTAATAAGATAGTAAGCATTATGGGGGCAAGATCTGAAAGGACACAGAATCAGAAAGATAATGCAACATTTGGGGCCTTTAGATAAAGGAATTTATAGGAAGGATATTGGGTAGTTCACAGAATTTCTGGGAGGATTAGAGAATCAGGCTTGTTGGCCATATGGTCAAATCCACAGACAAAATCATGGTACAGAACCAGCCTGGCACCTCTATTAGCACCACTGAGTAGTAGACCTTGTAGTTTGTCCACGTACATCATCATTGATGGCCTCTGGCACCACAGGTATAGTTGCTCCAGGAAATGGGATGCTGTGGCAGATTCTCTCCTGACCCTGCTTGTCTTCATTAACACGGACTCAAAATCTAATTGATATACTGTGCCCCAGCTTCAAAAGGAAGCTAGCAAAGTAACTGGTACTTTCAACTTCCTCAAACTCCCCAGGAAGGGGAGTTAAGATGCTGGGCAGCCAGAAAGAGATAGATATCCACCACAGGCCCAAATCAGGATTGCATGGCATTGATGCAATTGGCCTATCTGTGCCAATCTGGCCACTCACACTCTCACTGTCCCAGGTCATGCACTAAGGATCCTTTCTCTTGTGTGTGTGGATCATGTGAGGAGGCTGGCCTTGCTAGGTTCCTTTTCTCTACCACATTTCCTACCACATCCGAAGGTATGCACTTCCCTTGGGATTAGGAAGTCAACTTGCCTCAAGACTTAAAACAGAGTTCCTTGCCCAGAACGTGAATCCCAGCCCACATCCTTGCTGTTGTGCCTTTGGCCCATGCAGTGCTTCCCTAGGGCTTCTCTACAGTATCAAGGGTCAAAGCCAAGAGCTTCTCTTACTTACAGAGCATCAAGTTTTAATCCTACAAGCAGAGCAGTTGTCTTTTTTGAAACTTCGGGGGGTGCAGAGCAGGGGCCAGTCGAAGTCCTCTGCCCCTTCCATAGTAAATGACTGCAGCCAACTCTGGGGTTTTGGTGTTTACTGTGATGTGTATGTCATTATTTGATTTCTTGGTGTTCAAAATCCTCATTAATATACATTTGTGCCTCCCGGTGGAAATAAAGGAGCGTGTTCTCTGTGTATGTACTCACATTTCTTTATTTAGCCTGGCACCTGCCTTCTTCCCCAGCATGTTATTTTGGCATCTGTGCTGTTCCATTGCAAATCTCCAGAGCTTACAGTTCTTAGAGAAAATGGTTTCTTTTCCTCTACGAAGATTTTTCTCTTACCCCTGGACCATTCTTTAAGGCTAAGCTCTTAAAGGCTAAGCTCACAGGTGGGTGAGCTGTGCCACCAACTTCAGCAGGTAGGGCTACTGAGTGCCACCCCCACTCACTCCCACCAACCCTAGTTACCAGCTCTATTGGCCCCTCTCAGCAGAGAGAGGTGTCCTAGGCTAGAATGACTGCTGGTTCTATGGACCCTTTCATGTCAAGCCCAGAAAAGTTCTAAGGATGACTCACTTGGAAGGGTTCCTGTCACCTGCACAGGGCAATGGCTTATGCCAGCTGGGCCCCAGACCAGCTGTGGGCAAGAGGGAAGGTGTCACTGGAGCATTCCCAAGTATTTGCCATTCACCAGGCCCCAAGAGAGCTGGCCCTCAGGTTTCAGGAATTACAAGGAGGGACTGAGACTGTCTCTAAATAGCCCTCAGGACCTGGGCCCCGAGCCAGGGGACTTCCTGCATGGATTACTGACCTACCAGCTGGGTAGTGGGCATTTAGGGCCAGTCATTACAAGTATCTACTGTGGGGCTGGGAACAAGTTGTCAGCCTGGCCACTATTCAAGTCTTCATCCCTGGAGGTGACCCAGAGGAAATAGCATTGGGTGATGGTGTCTGGCCAGGCTACAGAGTAACCAGACCTACGGTTGCATCCTGGCTTCACCATGTACTCGCCTTCTGACTTTGGGCAGGTTGCCTCTCTTACCTCAGTCTTATCTCCTCATCTGGAAGATGGAAGGGTTCAATGAGAATGTCCACCAAGCATGTAGGGCAATGCCTGGCTCATGTAGAAGCTCAATAATCAAAACTCATTGCTATAAAAATAACACTGAACTTGAAAACTGGAATTTGAGCCCGAACTACTTCAGTAATGATGGGAAACCACTCTCCCCTTTCTTTGCCACAAGGGTAAGGAGAAGGAGCACATGCCCTGCCTGCCTTCTCAGAGCTCAGTGAGTCGAAAATGAGAAAAAGAACATGAAAGGGCTTTGATTCCTGTCAAGTGTTTCCCACTTAGGAGAGAGGATTGTCCCAGGATAAAGTTAGGAAGACAATTGGAACCAGTGGAAAGGAAGATGTAGTTCCAAGGTGGCAAAGATCATCAGAACTGAAGTAGGCAGAATGCCGTCAAGCTGGCTGGGAAGACACTAAGGGAGAAGCACTAAGAAGTTAAGTGGATTTTTCTTAAAATGATGAGGCCTGCCCTCTCCCGGCCCTGCCCCCACACCAGAGCATGGGAATACTCACACTCGGGGCTGGCAGAGAGGAGACTGGACTCTGCCCCTTGCTTCCTAGTCCTATAGCCTCCCACCTCTGTGGGTTGTCCTTTCTTCCCCTGCAAGCTCAAGACAGCAGTACCCACCACCCTGTGGTGACAGGGACTTAAGCGATACTGTGAATGTGAAGGCGCCTTTGAGTCTGTAGAGCATTTATAGAAAGGTAGATGTTTGTTTTTATTATGCATCTGCATCAATGTAAAATATGAATGGGAAGTTGATTTTTTTTAATAGGAAATTAATTTAAACCCAGCTAATATTTCGTACATGCTCAACCCCTGATGTGTCCTGCTTCTTTAGGGCATGTGTCTCCTCTGTGTTGCAGGACTGGAAAAGGGAATTTGTACCTATAAGAAGGGTGTGTGGGGGGGGAGGGGTGTGTGTGTGTGTGCGTGCGCGCACACATGCGAACACGTATATTAGTTTCCTAGGCCTGCCATAACAAAGTACCATGAACTGGGGGGCTTCAACAACAGAGTTGTACTGTCTCCCAGTTCTGGAAGCCAGAGTCTGAGATCAAGAGGTCAGCAGGGTTGGTTTCCTCTGAGGGCTATGAGAAGATTCTGTGTCATGCTTCTCTCCTAGCTTCTGGTGGTTTACTTGCAGTCTTTGGTGCTCCTTGACTTCACCCTCATCTCTACCTTCATTTTCACATGGCATTCTCACTGTGTGTAGTTCTCTCCTCTTCTTATAAGGACACATCATAATGGACTGGGGTCCACCCTACTCCCGTATGACCACATCATAACTTAGCTAATTATATCTGCAACAACCCTATTTCCAAATACAGTCACTCTCTGAGGTACTAGGGTTCAGAACATCAGCATCTGAGTTTGGGGAGGGATACGATTCAACCCAGAACAGTATGTGTGTGTTTTGATGAAGCAGTGCTTTTAAAAGGCGCCCAAGTCTCTGCTCTCCAGCTCTTCAGTGTCTTCTCGTCCCCAGTGATGACATAGGTGAAATGGTGCTTGGGCATCCAGGGGCCAGATCGCTGAGGGAAGGTGCATGTGTTGGGGCAGAGAACTGCTGAGCCTTATAGCCCTGCACACCTGCCTGCTCAGACCAGGACAGAGCTCCTGCTACTCTTCGAACTAACTCCATTCTGTTCCTCACTGATGCCAACAGCCCCCTTCTCTGTGCTGCTCTGGCCTGACCGTCTCCTGAAAGAGCACTTTCCAGCTCCTTGACCTCTGCAGCCCTGTTGGGCCTGGCCTATCACATGCCTACCTTAAAAAGTATTTCTGCTGGGGACAGCTGATATGACCTAGCTGCCTCTGAGATCTCCAGCACAGATGTCCCCAGGGCAGGCCTGGGTCTGCATGACCATAGCATCCCAAGGGTGGAGACTTTGGGCAGGTATGGGCTTCCCTTTCCTCTTCCTGTGCAGCCCAGCCATGGGTCAGATTTAGGAATAGTGTAACACTGTCTTGCCACCCCCTGCCATCCCTGGTCACTTCAGATGCTTGATCCAGAAACTTTCCTACTGACAGTGCTGGTCAGAATCTGGCCCCATCGTTCCTGTGCTCTGACTGCCAGGAAGCTCAGAGCCAAGATTTGGGTGCCAGTGGTCTCACCCAGCAGCTCAGTGAAAAGACCTCTCCCTTCTCTGCATGTTTCTGACCTGCCACTCAAAAGTTAGGTTCCACCACTCTCTTTAATCTGTGTTTGCGTTGGAAGCCACTTCAGATGTGTAGAGAAGTATGATTATTAATGGTGTTTTTCTTACCGCAACTGGGGTGAAAAAAGAGAGGTGTTTCCTTGATTTTATTTATAAATGAGGTGGTGAGCAAGTAGGAGGGGTCTTCACAGGATATGGTCAGTCTGACACTTGAAAGGGCTCTGGGCATAGTGTAAAGATCTGGGGTTGATTCCCGGCTCTACCACTGACAAGCTATAGAAAATCAAGCAAACCACTGTATCTCCCTAAGCCTCAACTTTCTGGAAAGAGGGGGCCTCCACCTATCCCTGTGCCTCTGAGAAATGGAGCCTTGCCATTATCTCCTCCCATGAGGGAGTCTCTGTCAAATGGGCTCATGATCTTTTTCTTCTCACTTCAGAAGGCTCTTGTGACTACTGATAAGATCAAAAAAATAATAGCCAACACATTTTTAGTCCAGATTGTGTGCCGGATACTGTTATAAACACATTTTATGTGTTATTTCATTGAACGCTCACAACTGCCTGAAGAGATAGGTTCTATTATTGTCCCCATTTTGCAGAAGAGGGAACTGAGGCTCAGAGAGATTAAGAACTTGCCCCAGCTCACACAGTGAGTAAGTTTCTAACTCATGGGGTCTGACTCCTGATTACCTGCTCTAATCCACTGCATATCCTGCCTCCTACAGCAGAAACGAAAGTTCAAGAGATGGTGTGAAGGTTTTGTAAATGATAAGGTACAATCCAAATTCAAAGGAAGCGCCCGTATTTTCATTTATTCTAGAACTCGGCTCCCCCATCCCAAAAGTGTAGAGGTTGGCCTTAAGATCCCTTAGGTCTCCTCCCTCTCTGACAGGCTCTCAGTCTGTGTGTGTCTTGTGGAATTTGCAAAAAGCAGGTACACAAATGTGTTATTTATTGTACTTCTTAAGTGATCATACTTGTTACCAGGGTAAAGTGATACTCATGTTAGAAGTTGGCACACTGCTTATATTTTGGGCTGCGTGATTTGATTATGAGACAAAAATCACAAAATACCTTGGCACCAACCAGAACATTCTAGATGTGTGTGAGGCCCATTCCCCAGCGACCTATCAAAAGTCTTGGCTCTCGCAGCCCATAAATGCATGCCTTGCTACCAGAGTATAAGAGCTCATGCCATGTAGGCATCATGCCAAGCCTATTGAGGATCCAGGCCCCTGCAGGCTTGCCTGCAGACCTTCCACCCAGACAGGGTGTGCAGAGGAAGACAGTTCCCCAGGAGCACCTGTCTTTAAGCTGTCCAATGGGAGTGCCAGGGAGGAGTGCTAATTTCTAAAAAGTTGCCCTTTTTAGGGAAACGATGAGGCTAAAGTCCCTTCGGTTTCATCCTCAGTATCTTCTAGAGCCTCAAGCACTGCCAGGCTTCCTGGCCCCCAGCCCTTTGTGCCACGTAAACTGAGGCCTTTTCAGTCTCTCCCACAGGCTGCTCCCTGCACACCTGCCCAGGCTCTCATAGCCTCCTACGTCATTTGCACACAGGACCTGGCATGTTGTCAGATGGGGTTCCCAGTCTTGAGGCCCTGAGGCAGAACGCAGACTACGCTTGGGCAGTTGGAACACAGGAGGCAGAAGTTTTGGTGCCTCTGATGGGAGATGGGGCAGGAAGGGAGGCAGAGTCCAAGCCTGGGACCCAATTCTTGAACTTACTTCTTGTTCCCCCTACCGCCTGACATGGGGCTCCTGCCACCAGTCCATCCGTGTCTCTTTCCAGTGCCAGGGCCCAGTCTTCTGGGATCCCCACCTCTGCCTCCCCCTGTCCCTGTGCCTCTGAGAAATGGGGCCTTACCATTCTCTCCTCCCATGAGGGATTCTCTAAAGAGAGCCCACAAGAGAGAACTGCAGAGGGCACTCAGTTTGCCTCCAGCAGCCCAGGTCCGGTGCAGAAGTCAGATGCCCATGGTCCCCTTTGGCTTGGGGTGCTTGCAAAGACTTTGCTAGGCCCCGAATTTCACAAGAGAAAGCCTGCAGTAGCAGCAGGAGCCACGGTGCACTTTCCTCTGGTGTTCAGGAGGTACAGGCCGCGGGGGACCAGCAGCTCGCTAGTGCCACTTCTCTGCCAACGGCGGCTCGGCTGTGTCAGCATCCTCCCCAGCTGACCACACCGCCACAAAGGCGGGCTCCACTTGGCTCTTCTTCCCTGGGAGTTTTGCAGGGCTATGGATTCCCAGGGCTTCTCCCCAAGTGGCCTGGCAGAATGAGCCATTCAAGCCTCTTCCTGGTTTCCCACTGTCCGTACTGTTCCAGCACAGCTCAGACCATGTTGCTCCCTGATCAAAGCTTTCCACGACCCCTGTGTCCTGGAGGCTCAGTGTCAAGCCAGATGCGACCTCCGAAGGCCTCTGTGATCTGTGTAGCCTGTGTGCCCAGACTCTTCTCTCATGACTTAATCTACTCCCTCTGGCCTACCTGAGACTCCCCTCGTAGCAGCCTCTACTTCTCTCTGCCCTGCCCTGGCCTGGATTGCCCTTCCCTTCCCAGGTCTGAGGCAGCCTACCCTTCTTTTACAATTAAAAATCCACCTATTTCAAGTGCTCCTTAGCCACACATGGCTAGTACCCATCATATCAGATTAAGAACATTTCCACTGCCACAGGAAGTTCCACTGGACAGCACTGTCCTAGACTGTTCGGGCCAGGGGGCATGAATATGGCTGGTCTCCTTCTCTAAATACCTCTCTGCCTCCTCCCCCGCTGTCCCGCACAGGACGGGCCTCGACCTCCCACATCTGCGCGGGTTTCTCTTCTCTCTCAGGTGTGAGGGACAGCACTCCACAGCCACCCACTCCAGTGGTCTGGTCGTCTTGCTTCTCTTGTTTTACCCTGGAGTGTGCTTTCAGCTTTCCCTGCAACTGGGAAGGAAAAAGCTTGACCTGAGGAACACTTAACAAAATTAGGTGCGCTATATGGAGCCTCTTTTAGGAGCTGGCTTATGATAGTGATTCTACAAAAGCTGGGTGAAGCTAACTGCCCCTAGCTCCGAGAACCAGAAATACACATACTCAAGAGGCTATCAAAGGGACTGTGCCTATTCACCTCAAGGAAGAGAGGACCATACTGGTTTTTTGTTGTTGTTGTTTTTGCCAAAAATGTTTCTTAAGTGCTGTCATTTGTCAGGATGAACTCAAATCACTTGCTGGCACATAGGAATTTGAGAGAAAATAAAGATCAGGCTTGACTATCCAGGCCTGACAGTTAAGAGCTGGTCTTGTTGACGAACAACAGACAGTGGAAATCACTGGTGTCCCTAGGGAGAGGGGTACAGGAGAGGAGTGACGTTTTTGCAGAAAACCACTGATTCGCAGCCAAGTGGGCCTCTCTGGTTCTGAGGGCGGAGGAACTGCCTGCAGCACGCAGACCTGTCCAGCGGCTTCCATCTGGGGCGCCTCCCATTCTTCATATGGAGGGAAGTGGGGATAGGAGCAGAGAGGTGCATGGGAGATGGGACAAGGCCTGGGGGGAACCAACTGGGTAAATGGGCAAAACGGGCTACTCAGAACTCACTTTCTCAATAGTCTTGGAGGCTGCAAAAGAGAGGGAAGGTTCTTTTTGTAGTTTCAGCTTGAAATAAAGCATATCAGATCTGGCTTTCAATGAACAATAGCCTTTTCTAGTTTCCTAGCTCCCTCCTGCCCTATACTCGCATGCACACACACCCCTCCCCCATCTCAGACTCACTTGCAAAAATGGGATCTGTCTTACTGGGGGCAAAGAGTACATGTGGATCTGTAGTTTTTCTTAAAACCGCATGTAACTCTACTTCAAATAAAATGCTTAATTTAAAAAAGAGAGAAATGAAAGGAAGTAGTTTCTTGGCTGGGGGCACCCCAGGCCAATCCCTTTCTTCTTTGGGCCTCAGTTGCCTTCTTTGTAAAATGGGACTATTGGAGTAGCTGATCTCTGAGGGCCCTTCCAGGCCTGCCATGCCAGAATACTGGCCAGTGAGGACCTAGCAGGGCCCTGGGCAATAGCTCTTTTGGGGGCGGCCACGAGGTGGTCTGACCAGGGGCTGCATCTCCGCAAGACCAGGAGGAAGAGGAGGCCAGAAGAGGCAGAATGGCTGCCTGGGGTCACCCAACCTATTGGCAAGGGGCTGAGTCTGGAAGTCAGGTCCGTGGCTCCAAGTCCGAGCTCCCCACCCCCATGTGAAGTCCCATCCAAAGAGCAGCGGTAGTTATGAGTCGTGGATGGGGAGAGTCATGCCGCAAGTGTTTTCTCCTAGAGCTTGTCCCCTGCTTCATCCTTGGTGGATGCAGGGTGGAACAGGGTGGACACACAGAAAGGTGGGATGGTGTTATCTAGCGCCAGAGCCGTCCCATGGCCACACTGGGAGCCGGGGCTTCTCCTCAGGGACAAGCTCCCTCGTCCCACAACCCTGGGGCAGCAAGCTCACTTCCTGTCTTTCCTACAAACATTGTTTAGTCTGGTGCCCCCCTTTCATCTTGGGGGATGGCTGCCGGGGATTGATTTATCTGGGAAAATATGTTCAACCCGGCCAGGTCTATTGGAAGTGGCAGAGCATGTGCATTTTAAGCCATTAGTTGAGGGAGGAAAATGAAGAGCAGCCGCACGGCCCCTATCATGACCAAGTTTCTTTTAAAGCAGGGACCCCACCGTGTGACTCTCCATTCTTCAGCGGAGCTGGAACTGGTGTTTGCCAAGGCTTTCCGACATGGTCTTCACCTGCTTCACCTTTGCGGTGGTGGGAGA
Organism: Leptonychotes weddellii; assembly: GCF_054177405.1. Lineage (NCBI taxonomy): Eukaryota > Metazoa > Chordata > Mammalia > Carnivora > Phocidae > Leptonychotes > Leptonychotes weddellii. Next base: position 3,852,277 of record NC_138385.1, on the reverse strand, counting down.
TGCATTATGGGAAGGTCCCTGAGCACCAGTCTGCTCACAGGGCCCCCGAGGAGAGCATCTTCCTTTCTGCTCTGAGAGTAGATGGATGGGGAGCCCCACTGGTATCAGGAAGGCCATGGCATGACTCCTAGGAAGCAGAGGCCAACCTACTGCTCTCAGAGGCCCCAGGATTGGAGCAGATGGCAGGTAACTGGGAGCTCGCTCTTTGCTAGTGGAGCCTGCAGCCTCTGGGACCTGGGAAGGTGGGAAGATAATACGCTCGCTCTTCACCAAGGACTCCTCCCTCTGCATAGTCAAAATAGCTAATAACAATGTGACTTCTCCCCAAAATTCAGCAGACTCCACAGAGACCAGCATGATATCATCCATCCCTAGGGGGCGTCCACACATGTGGGCTATTTTTGTAATCAGCAATAAAAAGCCCCTGCATTAGTCCTGCCATACATAGAAATCTGTCTCATTTCACTCCTGGATCCTCACCTATTAATGCAACCAATGAAAGGTAGCCCCGAAGAGAGCTCCTGAATTGGGCTTCTGCAGTGGCTGGGGCTCAGCTCTCCCTTAGTCCCTGGCTCAGGAGCTGGGGGGCCAAGACTTGGGCTCTGTCCTTGAGGACCCCACCATCTGTGGTCTACCATGCTGAGTGCCAGGGTGGGACCGGGGGCTCCAATGAGGATTGGCTCACTCAGCTTGAGGAAGGTGACTTAGGAGAGTAGCTGAAAGGGGTGACATTTTTCCAGATGAAGAGGCCGTGTGCCTCTATTTGGGAAGGATAGGGTGGGGATTGGCGAGGGCCAAATGTGACTGGGAGGGTGGGGAACAGTGTGGTTAGTGTGCCTGGAGCTGAGGCTTGGTGGGGTGACAGGGCCCTCCTCCTGGAGCTCCCCTCACATTCTGCAGTATCTCTAGGACGGCATAAATGACAGCACTGAAAGTACATGTGGGGAGCACTGCTTTACACCAGTGCTTTCTAAACTCTGTAGGCCCAGGAGCCCCTGGTAGCCAGGGGCTATGCCAGCAAGTCTCAAGCTGTCCAAGAGGCTGCTGAATGCAGACCACTTCCTGTGTTAACTGAAAAGAAGGTGAGAAAGCTCCCCCAGAAGAAGGTACTCCATGAGCACCCATCTCTCTTCCCGTGGGCTGTGTCTGACACTAATTTATTTCAATACAACCCAAACCTGGCAAGGATCTTGAGCAGTATTGTATCCTTTCCTTCTTGCACATTCAGTGTTTCTGATGGGATCACCCATGAAGAAAGTGTATCTTTGGGGCTTTCTCTGGAATGTTTCTGAAGGTAGTGGGTCATCTCATGGCTCTGGCAGGCTCTAGCAGGCTCTAGCAGGCTCTGGCATGCCAAGAACTTACCTATGGTTCTGACAGTATCCTTAAGGGTAGTAATTAAATTTTTTTTAAATAATTTAAAATTAACTGAAAGAAATAAGTATATTCAAATTGGACATTATTGTAGAGAAGGTGCCCTAATGTTAACAACATACCTTGGTGCAGGTGATCAATGCTGGTACAAGACTATTAACTAAGCTGTGGACCTCAGGCTTGTGCTTTTATTTTGCCATTTTCAAATGAGGAAACTGAGGCTCAGAGAAGTGGAGTGGCCTTACCCAAGGCTCCAGTCCCAGGAAGTGGAGGAGCTGGGATCAAACTTAGGTTGCCTGCCGACTCTGTCCATATAGCACCTTGCTTCAGTGACTGCTGATGGTTATGTGTCTGATTGGTGCTTAAAGACTGTTAGCCAATGAGTCAGTTCCCTACTGCTACTGTAACAAGTCACCATGCATTTCATGGCTTAAAATAGCGAACTTTTATTATCTTACAGTTTTAGGGGTCAGAGGTCCAAAATGAGTCACACTGGGCTGAAGTCAAGGTGCGGGTGGGATTGTACTCCTGCTGGAAGCCTTAGTGGGCATTGCTTCCTTGCACTTTCCAGCTTCTGGAAGCCACTGCACCCACTGGCTCGTAGCCCCTTCCTCCATCTGCAAAGCCTGTGGGGCGTCATGGCGAGCTCAGCTCCCATTATCACATGTCCATGTCTGACACATCTGCCTCCCCCTCCATCTCTTAGGGACCCCTGTGATTACACCCAGCCCACCCAGATAATCCATGATCATCTCCATCTTTTAAGGTCCTTAACTTGATCACATCTGCAAATTTACCTTTGCCATATAGGGTAACCTGTTTACAGTTCTGGGGCTTAGGATGGGGACATCTTGGGCGGGGGGCTTTCCCCAGCCTACCCAAGCTGTACATGAACTCAAGGCCAAGAAGGAGCATCTCATACCTGGTTCAGGCTGGCAAGAGAAGAAGCAATGTGTCTTGTGGCTGCCAATGACAGAAGTTCTTTGTGAAGAGAGTACTGAAGCCAAAATGTGTTAACTGAAAAGAAGGTGAGAAAGCAAGCAAGAAAGTGGGTTCCCACCAGGCAGTCAATAGCCCCCAGTGAGGAGAGCGATGGGAGCCACAGCTAGAGAGACAGGACAGAGAAGAGTGGAACGCCGAGGGCACCCACTCCCATAGTTTAGCAAATCCCTGCAGACCAGCCTGACATCTGCAAGGCCACGGTGTCCAGAGCTTCCACTGTGGCTGGGAACCCCAAGGCTGCCCCGGGCTTGTGGAGTCCTTTGGAGCCTGCTCTGGTTATTCTTACATGTCACAAGGTAGGCCCGGACCACCTTACCTAAGGGCCTGGGCTAGAGCCTGCCACCCCTATCCCTGCACTGGATCAGAGAGCCCTGGGAGGCCACGGGACAGCCCTGGGGCAAGATGACCTGTAGAGATCCATGGAAACCCAGCCTCATACTGGGGACTGTAGAACCCAAAGCTGGCAGTTAGCCACAGAGCTGGCTCTGGCCCTGGGAGCTGAGCGATCCCAGCATCCCAGGACAAATGGCCCTGTAGCATCCTTCCTTTAGCCTCCCAGCTCTGGCAGGTATTCCCTGACACACGGCGGTCTAGTCTTTGCTTGAACCCTCCCGCATGATAAGAAATCATCCTCTCTGGATGTGTGGTTAGAAACAGGCCTTTCTGGCTCCAGCATCCATCAACCAGCAAGGGGCCCCAAAATCACCCACGGGAAACCTGCTCCAAAGCCAATTTCTGTGCCTACCCTCTGCCCCATCCCCACCCCACCAAACATGTGCTAAGCAGTGGGGCAAACAGGGAGGGGGCCAATCCAGAGGAGGCCTCAGGGGCTTGGGACAGTTGGGTGGCTGGGCAGCTGAGTGGGGGCTTCTTCAGTCATACCTTGAGGTCAGTTTATAGGTGCTGCCCTGACTGGCATCTAGGGGAATGACGAGTTCCTTTCTCTTGCTTCCTCTCCTGCCCCATATCCCCTTACTTTTCCAAATGTACATCTGTGATTAGAATCCACTGACTGTAGTAGACCTGGCAATTAAGGAAGAAGAAATTGCCAGCCCTAGCTCAAAAGCCATCTTTTCCAACACTTTGAAGCAAGTGGATCACCAGACCCCACAGCATGACTCCAGGTGCATTTAGAGTGAGGGCAAATTGCATCCCCAGTACTTTCCTATCCCTGCCAGGCTGGTGGGCCTGAGGGGTACAGTCTGGCCTCTGCCTGCTGGGCACAGCCTGCCTGATTTGCCCAACAACCTGGTGTTTCCTGGGACCTTTGGGTGTGGCACTCCCAGTCTTTGCCAAGCGCCTGCTTTCTCAAGTGTGAGGCAGGGCCCTGGATGGTCTTTGAAATGAGCGCATGATCTGGCAAGCTGACTCCATCAGCTTCATGGATGCAATTACCAGGAAAGGCAGACCAAATAGAGCAACTTGACCCTTGGAGTGCTCATCTCAGGTGTGCGTGCAGTTAGAGGGAAGCAGAAAACTCCAAGTAGGGATGCCTGGGTGGCTCAGTCAGTTAAGTGCCTGCCTGCAGTTCAGGTCATGATCCCAGGGTCCTGGGATTGAGCCCCACATTGGGCTCCTTGCTCCATGGGGAGCCTGCTTCTCCCTCTGCCTACCCCCCCGCCCCCGCTTGTGTTCCCTCTCTCTCTCTCTCTGACAAATAAATAAATGAAATCTTTAAAAAGAAAGAAAAAGAAAACTCCCAGTAGGGGCTGTGGCTTGACTAGTCAGGAAGGCACCAAGGGGCCAGTATGGGGAAGCCTTCATGGAGAACGGCCTCTTCAGCTCTCAGGGAAAGGAGCCCTGTTTAGCATGGGAAATGCATGGCTACCGTAGTGTGTAGGGACACTCGGCAAATTGCTTCTGTTAAAGCCTCAGTTTCCCCACCCATAACATAAGGGAGGATAAGTGATGTTTAAGGCCTAAGCCAAGCCAATCTGGGAGTCCATATTTAGGACTTGTTTATTAGTCATCTTTTCCCTGCCCCCTGGCTCTATGCCCCGCCATGGAAGTGAGGCCACATAAAACTCCATGTCCAGAAATACTTTGTCAAGCCCCAGGCCTTCTCAAAGGGAGAGTCCCAGCCTGTGGTCCCAGTGGGTAAGAGCAAACAGAAGCCTGACCAAAGGCATGGCTTTTGACCACTGTTCACTTTAGCCCACGGTTGAAAACAGGGTCTTCAAAACAGAGGTCCTTGTAGCCTGGCCCACCTCCCCTTCTCCAGTAAGAAGGGCCTGACCACCCTCTGGAATCCTGTTGTCTGTCCTGTGCAGAAATCATCGAAGGGGAGGGCAGTCCCCCCGGGGAGCTGGTTTTGGGAAGAGCTGCATTTTCACTAAATGTGGCAGAAGTGATGCTATGCTGGCTGCCTGCAGAATGAACCTACAGGAAAAAAGCTGTCTTTGCTACCAGAAGATTCAGCTAGACATTTAATGCTGATGACTCACTTTCTCAAATGCAGAATTTCTTTATTCTTTTCTAAGTAAAAGCTTCACTCCTTCTTAATGACTTTATGACCACCAGCCAGGCTCTGGGAGAAAGAAGTCCTTCAGTAGCCACCACCTAGTGCCCAGCAAGCAGTGTGCAGTCAGCAGGCCCAAAGTAGCCCTCTAAACTCCCCAGGATCGAGAGTGATAAAGGGCCACAAACAGAAACCTCCCTGCAGGGGATGCGGGGCGGGGGGGCGCTTGCCCATTAGCCAAGCTGACATCCCCCAGGGAACACCTGGAGCTTGGCAAGGCATTTCTGGAAACAAGAGTTGTATGTGACCTCATTTGGCCCCTTTTCCTGGAGGGCATTTGGCCCTTTCTGAACTCCAGTTGACAAGTCTGTAGCCTCTTGGAATAATCTCCAAGTTGGTGCCACAGCACTTTCCAACGCCTCGTGTCACCTGTGAGCGCTGGGACCAATGCCTCTGCTCCTACAACACGTCACACCCCTTCCCCTGCATTGCTTCATTTCGTCCTCACAGCACAGTGAAGGATGGAAGATAATCATCCCTGTCCTACAGATGAGAGACCGAAGCAGCTATTCAGTGGCAGTGCCAGACTTTGAGTCCCAATTTGTGGGGCGTTCCCCGCCCCCCGCCCCCCGCTGTGGAAGCCTTCTTCCACCACCTCTTGGCTAGCCTGGGAGGCTGTCCCAGAAGCCTGATCTTCTTAAGCTTGCCAAGGTCTTGGTCTTCACAGAGAGCATCCCTCTGGGCTCTGCACACTGTGGGAGGAGTGGGGCTCAGCAGCCTCTGAATAATGAGGCCCTGCAGCTCTAGGGAGCCTCTTGTGCTGGAGGCAGGGTCTGGGAGCCCAGCCAGCCTCTGGCAGCAGGGCTCAGGAAGCTGGGTGGGGCAGGGGTGTGGTGGTGAAGGGCTGGGAGGAGCAGAGTCCGGGTCAGACAGTGTGGAGGAGGGAGCCAGCCCTGGGACATGGCAACAGGGAGGGAGAAGATGGAGCCCAGATGAGATGCTTTAAGGAAGGAGAATCGGCAGAGCTCAGAAATAATTGGCTGTGGAAGCAAAGTAAATGGGAGATATCTGAGATGACTCACGGGTTTCTGACTCAGGCTGTTGGGTGGTTGGGGGTGCCATTTTGTAAGAAAGGGAGCCTAGGGGGAACTGTACTAGGCGGTGGGGGTGGAGATGCTGCGCTCGACTGTGGAAAGTTCATGGAGTTTGAGGTGCTTGTAGGGCACTCAGGTGGGGGTGCCTGTGAGGCAGTTGGATATCCAGGACTAGAGGTCAGGGCAGAGGTTAGGTCTAGGCTGGGGATGTTGATTTGGTGATCATTGGCTTCTAGACTTGTTTTGTCCAATGTGGTGGCTACTAGCCACACGTGACCATTTAAATGTAAACTAATTTTAATTTAAAAAGGCTAAGTACAGAGTTTCTGTTTGGGATGATAAAAAAGTGTTGGACATAGATGAGTTGATGGATGCACACACTGTGAATGCAATTAATGTCATTGAATTGTGTGCCAAAAATGGCTCAAAGGGAACATTTTATATCATATATGTTTTACCACAACTTTGAAATAGAAAAGAAACAATTAATTACAATTAAAAATTCAGGTCCTCACTCACACTAGCCATATCCCCGGTAGCTCAACAGCTGCATGGGACTCATGGCTACTGTATTGGACAGTGAAGACATGGAACATTTCCACCACTGCAGAAATTTCTATTGGACAGCACCACTGTAGAGAGTAACTGGAGCCCTGCGGGTTGCTGGGACTTGTGGAGGGAGAGGAGATGGGAGGAGTGCTGGGGCACCTGGGAGGAGCTCCACCTTTGAGAACAATATGGCAGTGGGCATCAGGAGACGAATGTGGAAATGCAAAGTGCCAGGGAGCCCAGGAGCCGCAACAAAGCACATTCCAGAAAACATACATGGCTTGCTGTTGCCTCAAAATAGTCCATGCTTTCCTACCCCTGGGCCTTTCTCCATGGGGTGCCTTCTGCTGGGAACATTCCTATTGCCACACCCACTCCTGTCCAAATGCTGCCCAGGGTCTCTGGACCCACACAGCCACTCCCCATGTGGCTGTGAATCCAGAATCTCCCAACCAGACAGAAACGGAATCAGGTGCTGGTGGTGTTTCAGATTAGGAAGACTTTTTGCAGATTAAGCCCTGCAGAAAGGTTTGCTCAAAGGTATCGGCTCTGTACCCTAGCCTATATGTGGTACTCTGTCCAAATCTGGGAATGTCGGGCTTCTGCAACCCAGCAGAGAGGAACTGCATAGTGGCCCTGGGGACAGGCATGAAACTCCGAGAGAGGGGGCAGGGATAAAATGGGGTGTCAGGGGGAGAGTCCCGCAGGCAATGGTAGAGAAGAATGGAGCACAGCAAATCCAGTGACTGGGAGGGCTGGGTCCAGCCCTGCGCAAGGCCGTGCACATGGGCAGTGCCCGTCCAGCGGCCTGTGGCTGGGGATATAAGGGGTTGGGACTGGAGGATGGCCCAGCTGGGTTGCATGTAGGTGTGTCCTGCACTTGCACTTGGAGCTCCACTCTACTGGGATGTTGCCAGTGGTCCCACACGGAGGCTTGTTTGGCTGCACTGATCCATGTTGTTTCTTAGCACATGCACCTGTGCTCTGTTAAGATGCAGCCTGTGTCCCCTGGAAGAGGCCTCAATGAGCCCTCATTCAGCTCTTTGCTGATCAGGGCTCAATGTGGACATGGGCTGAGCCTCCAGCTGGAGCCCTGGTTCAGGTAGAATCAGCCAGCAACCCTTAGCAGCACCCCCTTCTGCTCTGCCAACCCAGGCTGTACTTCCCTGAAGAGCCGCACTCCTGGGGGCGGGTGGATGCAGCCAGTGACCCCTCGCAGAGGCTCTTTCTGCTTCCTGCACCGGGCTGCAGCTCCTTGAGGAGCTCTACTTGGTGTGGACATAGGGTGAGTCTCCACAGAGATCCCTGGTTGAGTTCGGCGCAGCCAGTTTTCCCTTGCAATGGCTAGTTCTGAGCTTTATCCAGCTGCTGGCTGTGAAGGCAGGCGACACTGGCAATAGAGCCCGGGCTTGGCAATGAGCAGTTGGAGTGCACTTGCGAAGTGTTGCTCCATGATGGTCCAGCTTAGAGCCACACTCCATGTAGACACAGACTACATACCCACCAGCAGCCCTGGCTCATCCTTATATTGGCTGTAATTCACTGCAGAGGGGGTTTCTGTGCTGATCCAGGTGGTGGTGCCCAGGGGAGCCATGCACACTGTAGATGTAGGCTGCATCTCCACAGGATGGTTTGGTGTCCTTATGCGGGCAGGGGCTTGGCCTGTGCTGGTACAGGTTGCAGTTTCTTGAGAAGCCTCGTTTTTTTGTGGAGGCTCTGTAGTTCTGTGTAGACGCTGCCAGATTCTCTGCAGATGAAACCTCATTCTCTGCAGACACAACCTTATTCAGGACAGATGCAGCTTCATCCGGGGCAGACACAGTCTTGTCTTGGGTGGCTGCAGCCTCATCTGAACCTCTCCACTGGGCCTCCTTGCATGCACACACCTGCATCTCCTTATGAAGCTTCACTCGGCTGGTCCAGCCAAGCGCCAACGTGCAAAAAGCTGTGTGCCACGGAGAGCCCGCAGAGGTCCTGAAGAGCCACATTTGCAGGTGCTGCAGTTCTCTGCGGGGGCCGTGGTCCATGCAGTGGTAGTCTGCATCCCGAGGAGGAGCCACAGTCCCTGGTGTTGGCGATGCCCGTGTCTCCAGCGGGGGGCGCTGTTCTCTTCCTTCTGCCGGCCTCTCCTGGCAGATCCCAGCCCCGTGTAGGGACCTCCTGGGCTGGGCTCCATGTAGATGCCACCTGCATCTCTTTGCAGAGTCTTGTCCTTTGGAGACGTAGCCCTCTTTTCCTTGCGGCAGGGGGGGCTCCTGCGTGGACAACATCTGCATCTCCTTAGAGGGCCCGGCTTCACCTGGCAGAGCCTCATATTATGTAGATGCAGCCCTCATCTTGGCACAGAGGTTCAGTCTGTGTAGACATGGTGTTGTGGGGTGAGGCCACCTGTGGATCCGAGCAGCTTCTGATCTCCTGCCTGCCTGCTTGCCCCAGTCTCTCAGGTAGCCTGGTCCCTGCAGCTTAGGCCCCCACCCTGCCAGGCTGCTCCTTTTGCTGTGACATCTTCTGAGGCAGCTGTAGGCCCAGCTCAACACTGGGGCCCAAGTCCCAAGACCTCCAACCCCTTGGGGTCTGGGCCGCTGCCAGCGCAGCCTGCCTGCGTCTCTGCTCTGTCTGATGAGGCCAGAGATTCTCAGATCCGCAGAGCCTCGAAGGCTTGCCAAGAACGAGACCAAGTGCCGGGGTGGGCAGCTGAGAGGAGCAGGGGAGCTAAGAGGGGCTAGAAGCAGGCAAGGAGGAGCCAGAGCAGGTGAGCAGGAGCCAGGGAGAGGAGAGGGAGAGCTGAGAGGAGGAGCCAGCCAGCCAGAAAGGTGGTGAGTGGGTGCCTTGGCTGAAGAGTATTGATACAATGAGAAAGAAGGTGGGGGGAGAATCCTCTGTGACTCCCTGAATGGCTCCAGCCTTGGTCAGAATGAAGCCTGGAGAGTTCTATGTGAGCCCAGCCTGCCTATTTCCAGGATGGATTTAAGGCAACCCGGGAGAGTTGTTCCTGAGGAGTAGCCCCCATCTAAGCCAAGGTCCTGTCCAGGTCAGCTGGAAGCACACGTGGAGTCCTCAGGGGTACCAGCTGGAAGGGCAGCCTGCCATGGGAGTCAAGACAGAGCCCAGAGCCCAGGTCACACTCAACCAACTGTGCTCTGAGTCACTTTGATTGGTCCCTCCACTTCTCTGAGCCTCAGTTTCCTCATCTGTCAATGACAGGTTCCATGGCCGCTAAGATCCCTCCCTGCCCTCACTTTCTAGGATCACTGAGGCTCTTGCATTCACCCCCTTGTTCTGTAGATGGGCAGCTGAGCCGTGGGGAAGGGGCAGGCTCAGACTCGGCCCAGGGTCTCAGTGAATTGGTGGTACTAGAGGTACTAGGTGGTGAGCTCAGAGCATCCCTGTTACAGTGACCATCCCCCTCCTATGCTCAAGATCCAAAAACATTCCCTGCTGGCTCCCTGGTGCCCAGCCAGCCAGCTTGAGGAGGAGGCAGGGTCTGGAACATTGGACCCAGGTCAAAGCTGAGGAACTTTATAAAGCCTGAAGAGGGAAAAGAGCAAAAGAGTGCAGGCCGGTGGGCACCTTGTTTGTCGAGGCAGAATTCCTGGGTAAGAGAAACCAAAAAACAGCTTCCCACCTCCCTGACCTAGACCCCTTGGGAAGCAGTGCCAGCACCCCAGCCCTTTTGGGAAGTAGGTCCTAAGGCAGAACCCTCCCACTACCCAGACACAAGCACCACTCTGTTCACACTGCCTGGACCCTGGCAGGCCATGGCACATCTACACAGTTGCGATAGTGATTGAGCCCCTAACACCTCCATGAACATGTGCCAAAAGGCATTTATTGCCCCCTCTTTGTTCTATCAACTAGATATTTAGTATCCCTGTTTTTGTCCAAAAACATTCTCAGAAGTACCATGCAGAGGTTTTCTTGTCAGCAGATTGCCAAAGAACCAAGGCAAACATCACCTACCTCTCTTAGAAAGATGTCTTGACAGCTTTCACTGACTCTTAGGAGAAGCTGCTCACTGTACTCCCACAGTCCTCAAGTCCTTCCCAATCCTACACCCGGTCACTGGCTTTTAAGTGAGCTTAGATGAATGGAGACCTGGCTTCCAGTCTGAGCTTGGTCATACCTTTGATGTGTCACATTATACAGGTTCTTTGCACTCTCTGGGCCCCAGGTTCCAGAGAGGTGGTATAAAGGCTGTCCACCCTAGACAAGGGTGACTAGCCTGTACTTTGAGGGCAAAGCCATTTTTGGTGGCCTGAGAGGTAGTCATAAAACATGTCAATATCCAAAAGAAATCCCAATATGATGCAACAGCTAAGTGGTGAGCAAACACAGAAGTCCATCAGACAGGTTATATTAGTTATCATCAACCTAAAATTTTTGATGTCTCATAAATGATTAAATTATTTTGTCGTGAATTATTGAGCATAGCTAATCCTCTGTGCCAGCCACTGTTCTCTGTGTCTTATGTGTATTGATTCACTTCATCCTTTTAATACCAACTGAGGTGGATGCCATTATCATCCCCTTTTACAGATGAGACAACTGACTCCAAGACAAGTGCTTTGTGAGTGGTGGGGCTGAGATTCAGACAGGCCATGCACTTAATCACTGCTTTCTTCTGCCTCCTGTTCAAACACTTGCCAATTTCTCTTTTCTCCATTACTTTGAGGCATGAAAGATTAAATCATTTAACCTCTTTGAGTCTTAATTTCTTTACCCATGAAATGGGAAGCCCAAAGGACCTACCTAATAGGGTTGTTGCAGGAATTAAATGAGAAAATGTGAGAAGACCCTGTTACAGAGTATATGCTCCACACATTCTTACTGTGGTAAATGGAGTACCTGGCAGTATTTAAATACTGTTCTGGCATGTGTGATACGTGGAGGGACATGAGTGGTTTAGACTCTTTAAAACTTGCTATTTGGGGGACATTATAGTAATGACTCTACAGGAGTTTCACATACAGATGCAACCAAACAAGCATTGTCAAGCACTTTCACAAATCACATACATCTTCTGTGGGAATCCATAGACAGCCTTGTAAATGTTATTACTCCTATTTTGCAGAAGAGAAAACTGAGGCTTGAAGAGGCTGTGTGGATTTCCCAAGGTCACCCAGCTAGAAAGTGGCAGAGCTGGGACTCTAACCCCCAAGTCCAGTACCCACTCTCTACTATGCAGGTGAGCCACCCTTGTCCTTAACAACCTCTCAGGTTTTCTGATGGACTTGGGTATTTTCATTGCATAATGGTCAAGTTGAGCAAAAGCAGGGGGAAGATGGCTGAAAAACCCATCCTGTTCCCCTTGTTTCTTCTCAGGGACAAAGCTGCTTTCACCTGGGCATACAGTTCACACAGTCCAACCAGTGTGAGTGTAGTGGGAGCTGGACCCATGTATTGCCAATGCATTTGCATCTCCCACAGTGCTCAAACGCTTTACCATGAGTTTTCTGAACCCATTCCAATGAGGTCTGCCTCAGGCTCCTTGTTTTAATAAAAGGTCTCTTTTAGAGATTTTTGAAAAATAGTAAAACACTGCATTTCAGCTCCACAAGGTCATTCCATACAGTAATATTAGGATGGCACTGTCCCTCTTCCCTCCCACTCATATTGTCCAAAGATTCTATGTAATACAAAAAAAAAGATACAAAAATCTAAACAAAAATGGAAATAACCCAGAATAACCCAGATTCATTTTTTCTTTTTTAAATAATGGCTTTAGTGAGGTATCATTCACATTCCATAAAATTCACCCTTTAAAAGTATACAGTTCAGTAATTTTAGTGTTTTCACAAAGTTGTGCAACCATCACCACTAATTCCACAATATTTTCTTTCTTCTTTTAAAGATTGTATTTATTTATTTAAGAGAGAGAGAGTGCACGTGGAGGGGGTGGGGGTGGGGGCGGGGGTGGGGAGATGGACAAGCAGACTCCATGCTGAGCCCGAAGCCCGATGCAGGGCTCAGTCTCACAACCCTGAGATCATGACCTGAGCCAAAATCAAGAGTCAGCCACCTAACCGACTGAGCCACCCAGGTGCCCCTAATTCCACAATATTTTCATTAAACAGTCATTTCCTATTCCCCATATCCCTAGCCCCTGGCAACCAGTAACCTACTTTCTGTCTTTATGGATATGCCTATTCTGGACATTTTATCTAAGTGGAGTCATACAATATATGGCCTTCTGTGACTGGCTTCTTTCACTTAGTGTAATGTTTTCAGGGTTCATCCATGTTGTAGTACCTACCTGTACTTCATTCATTTTGATGGCTGAATAATATTGCAATGTATGGATAGACCACATTTTGTTTATTCATTCATTAGTTGATGGAAGTTTGGGTTGTTTCCATCTTTTGACTATTATGAATAATACTGCTATGAACATCCATGCACAAGTTTTGTGTGAACAAGTTTTCATTTTTCTTGGGTCTATACCTAGGAGTGGAAGTGCTGGGTCATATGGGAACTCCATGTTTAACCTTTTGAGGGACTGCTTGACTGTCTTCCAAAGTGGCTGCACCATTTTACATTCCCACCAGCAGTGTATGAGGGTTCCAATTTCTCCACATTCTTGCCAAGGCTTGTTATTGTCCATCATTTTGATTGTAGCCATGTAATGTGTATAAAGTGGTGTCTTAGTGGGGCTCTGATTTGCATTTCCCTGATGGCTAATGATGTTGAGCATCTTTTAATGTGCTTATTGGCCATTTGTATATCCTCTCTGAAGAAATGTCTATTCAAATCTGTTGCCCTTTTAAAATTTGTGTTGTCTTTTTATTAGTGAGTTGTATGACTTCTTTATATATTCTAGTTACAAGTCTTTTATAAGAGGTATGATTTTCAAATGTCTTCTCATGGTCTTATTTTTTCATTCTCTTAACAGTACCTTTTAAAAAGCAGACATTTTAAAATTTGATGAAGTCTCATTTATCAACTTTTTTCCTTTATAAATTGTGCTTTTGATATCTAAGAAATCTTTACCTAATCAAGTTTGCAAAGGTCTTCTCCAATGTTTTCTTCTAGTTTTATAATAAGTTTTAGGGGTTACATTTAGGCTCATGATACATTTTGAATTAATTTTTGTATATATCATGTAGTATGGATCAAAATTTATTATTTTTTTTACACATAGACATTCTCAGCAACACACATGGGAGCTCATAGCTATATGAAGTGATCAGTATGCTTTTTTAATATTTATGTGCCATTTTAATAAAATGAAAGAGTTGAAGCCCCTGCTTTAAATATATATATATATAAACTATCATTTCTCCACTGAATTGCCTTTATAGCTTTGTCAAAAACCAGTTTTCCATAAATGTGTGGACCTATTTCTAGACTCTATTCTATTCCACTGATGTATTTGTCTATCTTGGACACCAACACCACTATGTCTAGAATACTGCAGCTTTATAATAAGTCTTGAAATCAAATAGTGTAAGTTCTCCAACTCTTCTTCTTTTTCCAAGTTTTGGCTCTGCTAGGTCCTTTGCATTTCCATGTGAATTTTAGAATCAGTTTGTTAGTTTCTACACAAACACCTCCTAGAATTTTGATTGGTATTGTATTGAGTCCATAGATCAATTTGGGAAGAATTGACATTTTAACAATATGAAATCTCTGCCCCATGAACATGGTTTTTCTCTCTGTTTATTTAGGTCTTTTTATATTCTTTTAGCAGTGTTTCATAGTTTTTACTGTACAGGTCTCTCACACCTTTTCACAGGTTCATCCCTAAATATTTCATATCTTTGATGCTATTTTAAAAAGAATTTTTAAATTTTAATTTCTGATTATTCATAAGTAATAAATAGGAAAACAACTGATTTTTGTATATCGATCTTGTATCCTGTTACCTTACTAAACTCACTTACTAGCTGTTTTTGCACATTTTCATCAAATTTTCCACATTTGTATTGATTGTGAATAGACAATCATTGGTTGTGAATAAAGCTAGTTTTACTTCTTCCTTTCCATTCTCAATTGCCTTTTCTTCCTTCTTTCCTTCCTCGCTTCCTACCTTCTTTTTTCCCTTTCTTTCTCTCTCTCTTCTTCCTTTCCCTTCTTTTTTTCTTGATTGCCCTAGCTAGAACCTCCAGTACAATGTTGTATAGAAGTGCTGAGACTGGACATTCTTGCAGTGTTCCCAAATTTGGGAAGAAAGCTTTTTTTTTTTTTTTTTACCATTAAGTTTTATGTTAGCTGTAGACTTTGTACAGTTGCCCTTCTTCAGGTTGAGCAAGTTCCATCTATTCAAAGTTTGTTGAGAATTATTACCAATAGGTGTTGGATATTGTTAAATGCTTTTTTTACCTTCATTGCAATAATATGATTTTTCTCTACTAATTTGTTAATATGGCAAATTATATTGATTGTTTTTCAAACATTAGACCAACCTTGAATTCCTGGGATAAATTCTACTTGGTCACAATGTATTATCCATTTTATGTAATGTTGAGTTTGATTTGCTAAAATTTTGTTCAGAATTTTTACATTTACATTCATGATGAATATTGATCTGTAGTTTTCTTACAATGTTATTATCTGGCTTTGGTATCAAAATAATGCTGGCCTCATAAAATGAGTTGGAAAGTCTTCCCTTCTCATCCATTCTCTGGGAGAGGTTTTTATATTTTCTTTTATTTCATCCTTAAATGTTTGATAGAATTCACCAATTAAGTCATCTGTTTCTGGAGTTTTCTGTATGGGAAAGTTTCTAACTACAAATTCAATTTCTTTAATAGATACAGAGATATTCTATTTCTTCAGGAGTCAGCTTTGGTAGCTTGTGTCTTTCAAGGAATGGGTCTATTTCATCTAAGTCACTAAATGTATTGTCATAAAGTTGTGTATGATATCTTATCCTTTAAATACCTGTAGAATCCATAGTGACATAATTTCTCAGCTCCCAGTATTAGTAATTTGTGTCTTATCTCTTTTTTTCCTGGTCAGCATGGCTAGAGGTTTATCAAGTTTATTGATCTTTTGAAAGAACCAGTGTTTGTTAGAATGATTTTTCTCTATAGTTCTTGTTTTCTGTTTCATTGATTTCTGCTTTGATCTTATTTTTTCCTGTATTCCACTTACTTTGGGTTTAATTTGCTTTCTTTTTCTCATTTCTTTTTTTTTTTTTTAAGATTTTATTTATTTATTTATTAGAGAGCGAGCGAGAGAGAAACAGCATGAGAGAGGAGAGGGTCAGAGGGAGAAGCAGGCTCCCCGCTGAGCCGGGAGCCCGATGTGGGACCCGATCCCAGGACCCTGGGATCATGACCTGAGCCGAAGGCAGTCGCTTAACCAACTGAGCCACCCAGGCGCCCTCTTTTTCTCATTTCTTGAAGTAGAAGCTGAGATTGATTGAATGATTTGAGATTCTTTTTTCTTTTCTAGTATAGGCATTTAGTGCTATAAAATTTCCCTTAAGTACTATTTTAACAGCTTTCACCAAATTTTTAGATGTTATGTTTTCATTTTCATTCAATTCAAAGCATTTCCTAACTTTTTATTTCTACCTTTATGTGTGGATTATTTAGAACTGTCTTATTTACTTTCCAAATAATTGGGAATTTTTCAGAGATATTTCTGTTATGGATTTCTAACTTAATTTCATTATGATCAGAGAACAGACTTTGTATGGCTTGAATTCTTTCAATTTTATTGAAACTTGTTTTATGACCCAAAATATTTTCTATCTTGGTAAATGTTCCATGTATATTTAAAAAGAATATATACTCTAATGTGGTTGGGTGGACTATTCTATAAATGTCAAGTAGATCAGGTTTGTTTATAATATTGTTTAGATCTTTCATATCTTTATTGAATTTCTGTATACTTGTTCTATCAATTATCAAGAGAAGGCTATTGAAATCTCCAGCTTTATTTATTTCTATTAATCCTTGTGTTGTGTCAGTTTTTGCCTCATGTTAGGTTCATAAGCTCATATATTCTTGGTGAATTAACCCTTTTATCATTATGGAATGACCTTCTTTATCCATGTTAACATTCTTTATTCTATTTTTTTAATTTTTTTAAAGATTTTATTTATTTATTTATTTGACACAGAGAGAGAGCACAAGCAGGCAGAGTGACAGGCAGAGGGAGAGGGAGAAGCAGGCTCCCAACTGAGCAGAGAGCCCAATGCGGGGCTCAATCCCAGGACCCTGGGATCATGACCTGAGCCAAAGGCAGACGCTTAACGACTGAGCCACCCAGGTGCCCTTCTAATTTTTTTTTAAGTAGGCTCCATGCCCAGCATGGAGCCCAGTGTGGGGCTTGAACTCATGACCCTGAGATCAAGACCTGAGCTGAGATCAAGAGTTGGATGCTTAACCAACTGAGCCACCTGGGCACCCCAACATTCTTTATTCTAGAACTTACTTATTCTGAAATTTAATTTGTCTGATACTAATATAACCACTCCAGATTTCTTTTGATTAGTGTTGGCATTGTATTTTTCATCCTTTCACTTTGAATCTGTTTGTGTCTTTATATTTAAAATGCATTTCTTATAAGGAGTATACAGTCAGGTTTTGGATTTAAATCCAATCTGACAATCTCTGCCTTTTTATTGTGGTGTTTAGATGATTTATATTTAATATGGTTATTGATATTATTAGATTTAAGTGTATTATTTTTTCATTGCTTTTTATTTGTGCCATATATTCTGTGTTCTCCCTTTCCTCTCTTTTTAAAAAAACTTCTTTGGGATTAGTGGAGTATTTCCTAGATTCCATTTTATCGCCTTTGTTCATTTTTAAGGTATCACTCTTTGTTTCATTATTTTAGTGGTTGATTCAAGATTTACAGTGTACATTATTATCATGATCTGCCTTTAAATAATATTATTAATTAATAATATTAAGTAATACTATAGCACTTCACATATTATAAGAATGTCATAGCAGTATACCTCCATTTCTCTTCTCTTCTCTTTTGTGCTATTATCATATGACTTACTTTTACTTATGTTATAAACTCCACACTCAATTGTTATTATTTTTATTAAATAGCTAATTATCTTCTAAATAAATTTAAATAATAATAAGAAAAATCTTATATTATTTACCCATTTACCATTTCCAGTGCTCTTCATTCCTTTATGTAGATCCGTATTTCCTTCTGGTATCATTTTCTCCTGTCTGAAGGACTTCCTTTAATATTTCTTGTATTGCAGGTCGCTGATGATGAATTCTTTTAGCTTTTGTATGTCTAACAAAGTCTTTACTTTCGTTTCTGAAATATAATTTCACTGGGTACAGAAGGTGAGGTCAACAAGTTTTTCATTTGTTTTCATCCAGTACTTTAAAGATATTGATCTACCACCTTCTTATTTGTGTTGTTTCTCACAAGAAATCTGCTATAATCCTTATTTTTGTTCCTCTATACATAATGTAACTTTTTCCTCTTGTTGCTTTTAAGATATTTTTTGTCTTATCACTAGTTTGGAGCAATTTGATTATAACATTGCCTTGGTATAGTTTCTTCATGTTTCTTGTGCTTGAAGTTTACTGAAATTTTTGAATCTGTGGGTTTGTAATAATCATTATATCTAGAAATTTTTTAGCTTTTATTTCTTCAGTGTGTTTTCTGCTCCTTACCATTTTACAGGGACTCTAATTACACACATATTAAGCCTTTGAAGTTGTCCTAAAGCTCAGTAATGCTCTGTTCTTTATTTATACCCTCTTTTCTCTTTGAGTTTCATTTGGACAGTTTCTATTACTATGTCTTCAAGTTCACTAATCTTTTTTCCTACAATGTCTAATCTTCCATTATTATCATCTAATATATTTTTCATCTCAGACATTGTAATTTTTATCTCTAGAAGTTCAATGTGGGTCTTTTATATCTCACATGTCTTTACTTAACTTTTTGAACATATGGAGTACAGTTATAATAATTATTTTATTGTTCTAGTCTACTCATTCTAACATCTGTTTCAGTTCTGGATTGGTTTTAAATGATTTATCTCCTCAATATGAGTCATATTTTCCTGCTTTTTTTGCATGCTTGGGAATTTTCTATTGGATGCCATACATGAATTTTACCTTATTAGGTGCTGGATATTTTTATGTTATCATAAATATTCTTGAACTCTGCTATGGGATGCAGTTAAGGTACTTGAAAATAGTTTGAACTTTTCTGATTTGCTTTTATGATTTGTTAGGACTGGAGCAGTTATCAGACTAGGGCTAAGTATTTCCCAATACTGATAAAAGAACTACTGCATGCTCTACTCAATGCCCTGTGAATGAGATTTTCCAGATTGGCATGTAGGAGCAAGCATAACCCCCAGAGTTGTGTTAATGCCAAACACTGTTTCTTCTAATTGTTTTTGGATGGTTCTTTCCTAAGCCTCAGTAGCCACTCACATGCATGCACTGATCAGTACTCTACCGAATACCCAAGGGAGACCTTTGGCAGATCTTTAGAACACCCTGTCTACTCAGCTCTCCAATATTCTGCCCTGTGAAATTTAGCCTCATTGGCCTTCCTGGATTCCTAGCTCTTTCCTCACCTCCGAGAAAACACCAAGCTCTTTATTGGATTCCCCCCGCCCCACAGCCTGGCATTTCTTTCTAGGCAATAAGCTGGGACAGTTGTAGCACTCACTTCATTTGTTTCCCATCTTTGTCTTTTACTACCTGATGTCCAACATCTTGAAAAATACTGGTTTTTCAAAAATATATTGTCTGTTGATTATTTAGGAAGGAGAGTAAATTCAATCCCTGTTACTTCATCTTGGCCAGAAGCAAGTTACAACCCTTTTTAAAAATCCTAGTCCATCTTTAGATGGACTTAAAATTTAAACCTTTACTTATTTTTAAAATATCCTTTTTATCCTTGATAAAATATTTTTAAAATATCCCCAAAGGGGTACCAATGAATGAGGAAAAGCAGAGTCTTGGGAACAATTAAGAAGGGAAAAAGAAGGGCCCTAAGTTGAGGTGAGGCTTTTTCTTTTTTTCTCTTTTTTTTAAGATGTTATTTATTTATTTGACAGAGAGAGACACAGTGAGAGAGGGAAACACAAACAGGGCGAGTGGGAGAGGGAGAAGCAGGCTTCCCACTGAGCAGGGAGCCCAATGTGGAGCTTGAGCCCAGGACCCTGGATCATGACCTGAGCCGAAGGCAGACACTTAACAACTGAGCCACCCAGGCATCCCAGGTGAGGGTTTTTCATCAAACCAAAGTATCATGTTTGTATATGTTTATGGTAGCCCCCAAGCTGAGAATAGCAGTAGAGACTTGGTTTGGTGGGGAGATCAGTTCTCTCCCTGGCATATGGCCTACTAACTCCCTTGCTTCAAAATGAGTATACAGACAGCCTGCCTACCTGCTGCTCCTGCAATGCCAACTCCATATACACATATGGTTGCTGAATAAAATACAGGATGCCCAGTTAAGTTTGAATTTTAGATAAACAAATAATTTTTTGGTATAACTGTGTTCCAAATATCTCAATGTATATACTTACACTAAAAATTGTTTATTATTTATCTGAAATTCAAATTTAACTGGGGTCTCTTTAAAAATTTTTTTATTAACATATAATGTATTATTTGTTTCAGGGGTACAGGTCTGTGATTCATCAGACTTACACAATTCACAGCATTCACCATAGTACTTACCCTCCCCAATGTCCATCACCCAGCCACCCCATCCCTCCCACCCCCCTCCACTTCAGCAACCCTCAGTTTGTTTCCTGAGATTAAGAGTCTCTCATGGTCTGTCTCTCTCTCTGGTGTCATCTTGTTTCATTTTTCCCTCCCTTCCTCTATGCTCCTCTGTCTTGTTTCTCAAATTCCTCATATCAGTGAGGTCATATGATACTTGTCTTTCTCTGATTGACTTATTTCGCTTAGCATAATACCCTCTAGTTCCATCCATGTCGTTGCAAATGGCAAGATTTCTTTTTTTATGGCTGCATAATATTCCATTGTATATATATACCACATCTTCTTTATCCATTCATCTCTTGATGGACATCTAGGCTCTTTCCATAGTTTGGCTATTGTGGACATTGCTGCTATAAACATCGGGGTGCATGTGCCCCTTTGGATCACTACATTTGTACCTTTGGGGAAAATACTCAGTAGTGCAATTGCTTGGTCATAGGGTAGCTCTATTTTCAACTTTTGAGGAACCTCCATACTGTTTTCCAGAGTGGCTGCACCAGCTTGCATTCCCACCAACAGTGTAGGAGGGTTCCCCTTTCTCCTCACCCTCGCCAACATCTGTCGTTTCCTGGCTTGTTAATTTTAGCCATTCTGACTGGTGTGAGGTGGTATCTCATTGAGGTTTTGATTTGGATTTCCCTGATGCCAAGTGATGTTAAGCACTTTCTCATTGTCTGTTGGCCATTTGGATATCGTCTTTGCAGAAATGTCTGTTCATGTCTTCTGC
>NC_138385.1:3798186-3830888 GCF_054177405.1 Leptonychotes weddellii | reverse complement strand
CAGGAAACGACAGATGTTGGCGGGGATGCAGAGAAAGGGGAACTCTCCTACACTGTTGGTGGGAATGCAAGCTGGTGCAGCCACTCTGGAAAATAGTATGGAGGTTCCTCAAAAAGTTGAAAATAGAGCTACCATATGATCCAGCAATTGCAGTACTGGGTATTTATCCCAAAGATACAAATGTAAGGTTCCGAAAGGGTACATGCACCCCGATGTTTATAGCAGCAATGTCCACAATAGCCAAACTGTGGAAAGAGCCAAGATGTCCACTGACAGATGAATGGATAAAGAAGATGTGGTCCATATATACAATGGAATACTATACAGCCATCAAAAGGAATGAAATCTTGCCATTTGCAATGACGTGGATGGAACTGGAGGGTGTTATGCTGAGTAAAATAAGTCAATCAGAGAAAGACAAGTATCATATGACCTCACTGATATGAGGAATTCTTAATCTCAGGAAGCAAACTGAGGGTTGCTGGAGTGGTGGGTGGTGGGAGGGATGGGGTGGCTGGGTGATAGACATTGGGGAGGGTATGTCTATGGTGAGCACTGTGAATTGTGCAAGACTTTTGAATCACAGAGCTGTACCTCTGAAACAAATAATACATTATATGTTAAAAAAAAAAGAAGAAGATAGCAGGGAGGAAGAATGAAGGTGGGGAAATCGGAGGGGGAGATGAACCATGAGATTTGATGGACTCTGAAAAACAAACTGAGGGTTCTAGTCGGGAGGGAGGTGGGAGAATGGGTTAGCCTGGTGATGGGTATTAAAGAGGGCACGTTCTGCATGGAGCACTGGGTGTTTTACACAAGCAATGAATCATGGAACACTACATCAAAAACTAATGATGTAATGCATGGTGATTAACGTAACATAATAATAAAAATAAATAAATAAATAAATAAATAAATAAATAAATAAATAAATAAAAATAAACAAAAAAAAAGAAATGTAAGAAGAGATTACAACCGATGTCACAGAAATACAAAGGATCATAAACTACTATGAACAGCTAAATGCCAACAAACTGGATAACCTGGAAGAAATGAATAAATTCCTAGAAACACATAACCTATCAAGACTCAGTCATGAAGAAACAGGAAGCCTGAACAGACCTGTGACTAGTATGGAGATTGAATTAGCAATTTAAAACCTCCCAACAAAGACAAGCGCAGGAGCAGATTGCTTTACTGGTGAATTCTACCAAATATTTAAAGAATTAATGCCAGTCCTTCCTAAATTCTTCCAAGACATGGAAGAGGCGGGAACATTTCCAAATCCATTTTATGAGGGCAGAATTATCCTGATACCAAAGCCAGACAAAGACATCATAAGAAAACAACAGGCCAATATACCTAATGAATATAGGTGAAAAATCTTCAGCAGAATACTAGCAGAAACCAAATTCAACAGCACATTAAAAGGATCATACACCATGACCATGTGGGATTTATCCCTAGGATGCAAGGATGGCTCAACATATGCAAATCAAATAATGTAATACAGCACAGTAACAGAATAAAGGATAAAAATCACATGATCATCTCAATAGAGGCAGAAAAAACATTTGACAAAATTCAACACCTTTTCATGAGAAAAGCTCTCGATAAACTGGAATAGAAGAAAAGTACCTCAACATAATAAAGACCATATATGAAAAACCCACAGCTAAGACATCATACTCAATGGTGAAAAATGGAAGGCTTTTCCTCTAAGACCAGGAACAAGACAAGGGTGCCCACTCTTGCCACTTCTATTCAGTGTAGTACTAGAAGTCCTAGCCAGAATAATTAGGCCACAAAGAGAAATAAAAGATATCCAAATAGGAAAGGAAGAAGTAAAATGTCCTTGTTCTCAGATGGCATGATCGTATATATAGAAAACCCTGAAGACTCCATTAAAAAAACTGTTATAACTAATGAGCAAATTCAATAAAGTTGCAGGACACAAAATCAACATACAAAAATTAGTAGAACTTATGTATACTAATACTGAACTATCTGAAAATTAGAAAAACAATTCCATTTCCAATAACACCACAAATAATAAAATACTTAGGAATAAACTTAACTAAGGAGGTAAAAGACTTGTATACTGAAAACTACAAAACATTGAAAAAAATTAGGGGTACCTGGCTGGCTCAGTTGGTAGAGCATGTGACTCTTGATCTTGGGGTTGTGAGTTTGAGCCCCATATTGGGCATAGAGATTACTTTAAAAAAAGAAATAAATTCAAGAAGACACAAATAAATGAAAAGATAGCCTGTATTCATGGATCGGAAGGATTAATATTATTAACATGTTCATATTACCCAAAGCAGTCTACAAATTCAATGCAATCCCTACCAAAATCCCAATGGCATTTTTTTATAGAAATGGTAAAAAAAATTCTGCAATTCAAATGGCACCACAAAAGACCACAAGTAGCCAAATCAATCCTGAGAAAGAACAAAGCTGGAGGCATCACATTTCCTGATTTCAAAATATAATTCAAAGCTACAGTAATCAAAATGGTATTGTACTGGCATCAGGGCATACACACAGACAAATGAAATAGAATAGAGGGCCCAGAAATAAATCCACACATATACAGTCAACTGATCTTTGAAGTGGGTATCATAAATACACAATGGGGAAAGGATGGTCATTTCAACAAATGGTGTTGGGAACACTGGATATCCACATTGCTAAAAAATGAAACTGACCCCCATCTTACACATACAGAAAAATGGACTCAAAATGGGTTAAACACTTAACCTGAAACTGTAAAACTTCTAGAAGATAACATAGGAGAAAAGCTTCATTAGTCTTGACAGTGATTTCATGGATATGACACCAAAAGCACAGGCAACCATACCAAAAATAAACAAATGGGACTACATCAAATAAAAAACTTCTGTGTATCAAATATAACAAGCAACAGAGTGGAAAGATAACCAACAGAATGGAAGAAAGCATTTACAAACTCTCTCTCTGATATGGGGTTCATCTCCAAAATATATAAAGAAACTCCACAACTCAATAGCAAAACAAAATAAAACAAAACAAACAACAACAACAACAAAAGTCCCTAATAATTATTTAAAAATGGACTAAGGACTTGAAAGGACATTTTTCCAAAGACATACAATGGCCATACATGGCCATACATGGCCAACAGGTATATGAAAAATGCTCAACATCACTAATCATCATGAAAATACAAATCAAAACCACAATGATGTATCACCTTGCACCTGTTAGGGTCGCTTTTATCAAGAAAGCTAAAGACAGTGAATGTTGGCAACGATGTAGAGGAATTGGAAGTCTTGCACACTGTTAGTGGGAATGCAAAATGGTACAGCTGCTATGGAAAACAGTATAGGTTTCTCAAGAAATTTAAAATAGAACTGTCATATGATTTAGCAATCCCACATCTGGGCATTTATCCAAAAAATTGAAACCAAGATCTCAAAGAGATATTAGCACTGCCGTGTTCATTGCAGCAATATTCACAGTAGCCAAGAGGTGGGAACAACCTAAATGTCCACTGACGAATGGATAATGAAAATGTATACACACGCAACAGAATACTATTCAGCCTTTAAAAAGAAGGAAATTCTGCAATATGCAACCACATGGATGAACCTTGAGGGCATTATGCTAAGTGAAATAAAGCATTAACAGAAAAATACAAATACTGCATGATTCCATTTATATGTAGTATCTAAAATAGTTAAATTCATAGAATCAAAGGATAGACTAGTGGTTGCCGGAACTGAAAGGAGGAATAAATAGGGAGTTACTGATCAAGGGGCATAAAGTTTCAGTTAAGCAAGATGAGTAAGCTTTAGAGATCTACTGTACAACATTGTACCTATAGCCAACAATATTATATTACACACTTAAAATTTTGTTGAGAAGATAGATTTCATTATAAGTGTTCTTATCACAATAAAATAAGTTTTTATTTAAAAGACTAACATCCATTGTATATATGGACCACATCTTCTTTATCCATTCATCTGTTGAAGGGCATCTTGGCTCTTTCCACAGTTTGGTATTAAGGAGGGCACATACTGCATGGAGCACTGGGTGTTATACGAAAACAATGAATCATGGATCACTACATCAAAAACTAATGATGTACTGTATGGTGACTAACATAACATAATTAAATTAAATTAAATTAAATTAAATAAATAAAAGACTAACATCCAGGATGCCTGGGTGGCTCAGTTGGTTAAGCCTCTGCCTTAGGCTCAGGTCATGATCCCAGGGTCCTAGGATAGAGTCCCGCATCACGCTCCTTGCTCAGCGGGGAGCCTGCTTCTCCCTCTGCCCTTCCCCTGCTTGTGCACTCTCTCTCTCTCTCTATCTGACAAATAAATAAATAAAATCTTTTTAAAAAAAGACTAACATCCAATAATATGAATCCTAGGCTATCATTGAGTGTCTACAATATGCTAAATGCTTTTATTTGTCTTAATTATACCCAAAAAGCATCCATGCAAGGTACACATTATTATTCTCATTTTACAGGTATTTAAATCAAGACCAGAGAGATTAAGTTATTTCTCCCAAGTCATAAAGCTAACAAGTGGTCAGAGTGGGGATTAGAACCTAGGTCTTGCTGGTTCGAAGGCCCTACTTTCTACCATGCCATACTGCCTGTGGTATCCCCTAAAACTTTCCTGCTGTGATGCCTGGGGTCCAGTACATGGAGCCTTGCTCTGCCTTAGGCATCTGAGAGGAAACCACTGAGTAAGGCAGGAAGAAGGAAGATGGAACAGCAGGAAGAGCCTAAGCTGTGGGCTGACCTCAGCCTCACCACTCTGCCCTTTCTAGGCCTCCAATGACACAAATGGGAGCCTGGGTCCAAATTTAAAACCTGTGAAACCTGCAGATTGCAAAGAGTAGGGTCTACATTGTGCAGTGACATTTCAGTTATTCCAAGGTCACCTAAGAGAATCATAAAGTCAGCAACCTCAGAAAGACCTCTGAAAAGCTGAAATAATCCTTCATCTCCTGCCTTTCTTTCCCAGAGGGCCCTGCAGACTTTGCACACAGTCTGTCTTACACTCACATGTCTAACAAGCTCTGCTGCCAAGTCTCTCTGCCTGTGGCACATAGAAGCAGCACATTAGGAAGAGAGGACCAGAGCTACTAGAAATGAGGCTAACAGACATCAGAAATGGCCACTGACAGTGAGGGCGGAAGCAGCAATACAGTATAAAGCAGGTTCAAATGCAAGAAGTTTAGCCACTTGGAATTGTTTATTGCAGGAACAAAAAGTACAATGATGCTAGGTAAATGAGGTATTCCTGGACTTCCTTTGCCAACTGTGAATTCTCAGGGTACCTCTAGAAAGAACTGAGCCTGTCCTCTGGACCTGAGCACTTTGCTCAAAACTCAGGAGTATTAGGGTACAAGTGGAAGAAATCATTTGCCATCTTCATACGTGGGGATTTACTACTGATCGCTGTTAGAAGGACAATGAACTCCAATGTTCTGACTGAAGCAAGGTTAAGTGATGGCTTCCCATTCCTTAATTCAATCCAGTATTTGAATACAGCGCTTAATGGGGGAGCCAAATGGCCTCAGCTAGAGCTGGGAATAGGGAGGTAAACTCAGTACCTCCTTGCCTCAGTCAGGAGCAGGACTGGCCAATAGGCCAATAACTTAATGTACTGAGTTGAATAGTGTCCTCCCAAAGTTCATGCCTGCCCTAAACGTGTGAATATGGTCTTATTTGGAAATAGGGTCTTTGCAAATGTGATTAGTTAAGATGAGATCATACTAGATTAGGGTGGGCCCTACTCCAATAACTGGTGCCCTTCTAAGAAGAGAAAACAGAGACCCAGACACAGGATTGCCAGCAACAACCAAAAGCTAGGAAGAGGCAAGGAAAGATCCTCCTCTATAGCCTTCAAAGAGAGCATGGTCCTGCTGATGCCTCGATTTTAGACTTCTAGTTTCCAGAAATGTGAAGGAATAAATTTCTCTTGTTTTCAGCTGCCCAGCTGGTGGCATTGTATTATGGCAGCCCTAGGAAACTAATGCAGTCTTTTGTAAATCAGTGCAGAGTCCAAACAGTACTAGTAAAGGACTCCTGAGAGTTAAACCAATTTGGACCACTAGTTAAGATGGATTTTAAGTTTACACTTTGAGACACCCCACCAAAACATGGCAAGTATATACTATAAAGAGAATTTAAAAGGCACAACTGCACTAAAAAAATAAAATAAATATCTCAGTGGACCAAAAATGGAACATAAACATACCTGCTAAGCAGGAATGAAGCCACAGCCAGTTGAGGTCTGGATCTAGATGCAGACAGAGACAATCGGGTATTCTGCTCTCATGGGGTAATGGGAAGGGACTGGATTTTACCGCTTGAAATCAGATCCTAGTGTGGTCCCTCCCCATCCATAGAAGAGTTATAAACGTTACAACCACCTCCTGACTGGAGCTATAGTTTATATCAAACTGCAAACCTAAGTTTGTAGAATGAAACAAACACAGGACTTGGTTCAAGCTGCCTGTAAACCTGGTGGGATTCCCCAAATCACAGAAGCATGGAGGTCTTGATCCACAAACATAAGATCTAATTCTCAACTGGGGCCCTAGGGTGCTAGGTGGAGGCATTAGCAAGACTGCTAAGCAGGAAAGGATGTGGGCAGAGAAAAGAAGAAAATGCACAACTATGTGACATGAGCAAAAATTTCAAAACACATAAGGAAAACTATACTATGAGTGTCAACTAAAAACAAAACAAAAAAAACCCTCAACACTCAAGAGATGAATTTGCTCCTGACAAAATGAGAATAATAGTGCAGCCTGAAAATGACTCAATAAAAGATATGTTTAGGATGCCCAAAGAGATGAAGAAATAATATCCATCAAAAACAAACAAACAAAAACATATACCAAACCAGGCATAAATGAAATAAGAATGACTAGATATGAAAAATATCCAATTAGAAATTATGAAAATTTCTGCTTTTATTTGTTCTTCCCTGCATTAACAAATCTCTAGGATGCTAGACCTAGCTCACCTAATCCAGCAGCCCTGTATGTCACCTTCTTACTAGCATTTATCTTTATTTATCTTTTCCTTGCCTAGGCCCTCTTCTGCTCTGCAGACTCCTTAATTTGTGGCTAGAGCTGGATTAAGGAGCAGGTAATGAAGCAGCTAATCTATAAGAGTTGGCGAAACATCACTGGATGCATTGGATATAGGATGCCAATTTACTCACACACAGTCACCAGTATCTTTATAGTGTCCCTTAGCCTGTCCTTCCTTCTCTATGCATTCCCCCCCCCCAACCTCCCAGTCCCATGTGCATTCCTCAAGATCCCATTCTCTAACATGTGAACTACCTCCCACCTCCAGCATCAATGTGCATTCCATGCCCACTATTAGGAGTTCTACATTCCCCAAGGTACAGTGACTAATTTCACAAGTTCCCTTTCGTTTACTCATTTACACACTTCACAAAGACCAGTGGTTCTCAAAATGTGGTACCTAGACCAACAGCATCACCATCACCTGGAAACTTGTTAGAAATGCAAATTCTTGTCCCCAACCCTAGACTTACTGAATCAGAATCTCTGGGGGTGGCACCCGGCAGTTTGTGTTTTAACAAGCCCTTGGATGATTCTGACGCATGCTTACATTTGAGAACTACTGCTATAGACATTTGTGTAACAAGTGCTCACAATGTGCCAGGCACTGTGCTAGGTGCTGGGCATGCTCTCTCTCTTGGTGTTATAGCTCTTTTTCTGAAGCCCTCCATGGAGTCATGTAGGAGATTCAGGGACTTCCAGAGTGGTGAACAAATGATCAGCATGGCATGGACTAAGTAAAGAGAAGGAAAGAACAACATTTCTGTGGCTGACAGATCTCAAGTGAGAGGCGAAAGAGAAGGACTATTAAAGGCACTTGTCCAGAGCTGGGTAACAGATGTAATGATCGTAGCCTAAGATCAATAAACAGAGTCATGCAGGTGCTGGGCATCCCGTCAGATAAATCGATGAGCCCCTAAAGCCTGGTGCTGGAGAAGCAATGGAAAAGACAGATAATGTGATACATTTGTTGATGCCAAGTTAAGTTGAAATGTGTCATGGATCCATACATGCTAAGTAATCCCTCTTGATAAACACTGATTCAGCAATTGGCCAATACAGAGGGCATTTGCTGAGCTTCTGCTCTGGGGATGCAGAAATGAATCAGCCATGGTCCTTTCCCACCAGTAGCTCATGGTTACATGGGGGCAGACATAGAACCAGTGCCTGTGGTACAGTCAGGAAACACACTCTAGTAAAGGGTTGTGGGGACTCTCAGTTTCTGCTGAAAGAGGTTAGGGAAAGCTTTTGCAGGGGAGGTGACGTTTGAGGGATGGCTGGGAATGGCCAGGCAGAAAGGATGCGAGAATTTGCCAAGCAGAGGGGACAGCTTGTATGAAGATATGGAAGGGTGAAAGGGAAAGAGCAAGGGGTTTGGGATGGCCATAGTAGTAAAGTAGGTGGCAGCAAATGGCGGAGAACAGGCAGAAGTAGGTGGGGTTGGAATAGGTTATGGCTCTGGATTTTATCCTGTAGGTGTTGGGGCATCACTGATATTTCAAAGCAGAGGGGTGACACGGCAGACTTGGCATATTAGGTCACGTTGGGGGCTGTGTGGACAATGGCGCTGAAAAGGAGGCAGTGAAGCTAGGAGGCCCATAAGGAGGCTGTGTGAACAGGCCTGGGAAAAACTGGTATGGGTCATTGGCCCCAGCATAGAATGAGAATGGATTGGAAAGGTTCTCTCAGGACCAGGTGCTGTGCTGGGCTCTGCGGGGGTATAAGATAAACCAAACATAGCCCCTTCCCTCAAGAGCTGAGCATGTGGAAAGAAGCCTAAGACAAGTACATGAGGCAAGAGAAAGTGACTTCTTTGACTTTATATGATGTACTAGTTTCCTATAGCTGCTGAAACAAGTGACTGCAAACAGTGACTTAAAACAACACAAATTTATTATCTTACAGTTCTGGAGGTCAGAAGCAGAAATGGTTTGGCAGAATTGCATTCCTTCTGGAGGCTCTAGGGGAGAATCTATTTCTTTGCCTTTTCTAGCTCCTAGAGGCACCCACATTCCTTGGTTCAATGCCCCACATCATTCCACTTCTGCTTCTTTCATCACATCTCCTTCTCTGATGCCAACCCTCCTGCATCCCTCTTATAAGGACCCCATGATTACATTTAAGGCCAATCCAGAAAATCCAGGATGATTTCTCCATCTCAAGATCCTCAAGTCAATCACATTTGCAGAGTCCCTTTTGCCATGTCAGGTAACATCTTTCTAGGTTCTGAGGATTAGAACATGGACAGCATCGGGGGGCCATTGTTCAACCAGCCACAATGAGAAGGGTTCTTAGGTTTTCATGAATAAATGATGATGATAAGGTCATTTTCTCTTGAGTGCTTACTATCTGCCATATATTTTCACATCTAACTCTTGCAGGGACTCTAAGAGGGTATGTTCCATTCCTATCCTTTCAGTTGCCAAAAACAACCCAGCTAGGAAGTGGGGATGGAAGGGAAGCTTCATTCTCAGTGTTATACCTTCTCCCTCCATGTCTGTTCCTAAACAGCTGACCACTTTTGTTGCAAAGTTCTATGTTAATGTTTCATCTTCTGCGTTTCTTTTTTTAAAAAATAGCTTTAGTGTTTTTTGCAGAAAAAATGACACATGCCCATTTTAAAACTGCAAACAATACTGAAAGTACAAAGAAAAATTAAAGTCACACCCAAATCTCCTTTTCCAAGGATAACTATTGTTAACATTTGGTGAACATTCTCCAGACTGCTGTCTATTCATCATAAATATGCCATTCTATAAAGCACTTTATCTCCACTCTACATCATGAATATCTTTCCATGTCAGTACTTGTCAACTCCTCAAAATGGGCTTGCTGAGTCAAAGGCTGTGCACATTGTATATGTTAATACACATTGCCAAACAGCTCTCAAAATATATTAATTTACACTCTTACCAAAAGTGCAAGACCTTCACCAGTTTAGCCAATCTTTTAAATCTTTGGCAATTTGGTGAAAAAGAACACCTTTTCTTGGCATTGCTTTGATTATTATTGATAGCATCTTTCCACATCTTTATTGGCCATCTATATTTATTCTCTTGGGGAATGGTTTATTCAGGGCCTTTGCCTATTTTTCTATTGGGATGTTTGCTCTTTTCGTTATGGATTTGTAAGAGCTCATTGTAGAGAAGGCTATAAAGCCTGTGTCATATCTGTTGCAAATATTTTTATATATATACTATATGTATATATATGATCTTGTTTATTGCATTTTTCCACCTAGAAGGTTTTCATTTATATGCAGTCAAATTCATAACCTTTTTCTCTATGACTTCAAGGTTTTCTGTCATGTTTAGAAAAACTTTCCCTAACCCAAGATGATAATATCTATAACGAGAAAAGCTCCATGTATTCTTCTTGTACTTTTATGGCTTCATATTTAACATTTAAGTCTTTGACACACCTGGAGTTTATTTCAGTGTAAGGAGTGAGGTAGAGATGTGACTCTATACTTTTCTAAATAGCTTTCACCATCCTTTCAACACTGATTTGAAATAGTACCTTTATCATATACTAAACTTGCATATATATGTGGGTATATTTTGGGGCTTTCTGCTGTAATCAATTGATCTATTTTTCCCCTGTGCAGGAACCTTATAATATGCTTCCCTAGCTGGTAAGAAGAGTTTGTCTTTATGGCTCTTCTTTCTGAATATTCTTGCCATGTGCTTATTCTTCTAGATGACCTTTTGAATAGTTTTATCCTGTTCTGAAAATCCTTTTAGAATCTTTATTGAGATTTTTTTGAATTTTAGATTTACAGATAATTGGTGTATTTTCAATATTGAATTTTCATATCTAGAAACAAGGCATGTTTCTCCATTTACCCAGGTCTTCCTTAATGGCCCTTTATAGAGCTTTATAGTTGTATTTCCTATGGTTGCTGTAACAAATGATCACAACCTGGGGGGTTTAAAACAACCAAAATTTATTCTATCACAGTTCTGGAGACCAGAAGTTCAAAATTCATATCACCAGGCCAAAATCAAGGTGTCAGCAGGGCTGCAGTCCTTCCAGAGGCTCCAAGGGAGAATCTGTTCTTTGTCTCTCTCAGCTTCTGATCTAAAGCTTCCAGCAGTCCTCAGGTTATGGCTACATCATGCAGATCTCTGACTCCATGGTCACAGTGTCTTCTCCTCTGTGTGACTGTGTCAAATCTCTTTCTGCCTCCCTCTTAAAGGGATATGTGTGATTGCATTTGGTCCCACCCAGATAATCTAGGATAATCTCCCCATCTCAAGATCCTGAACTTAATCACATTTGCAAAGATGCTCTTTCCCTATAAGGTCACATTTACAGGTTCCAGGTTGGGGGCCATTATTCAGCCTATAACTCTACTTTTTGTTACCACTTAGGTTGTGAAGCAGTGTATTCCCATGACGGTAACTCTTCTTTATACACCTACTAATCTCTCTTTCATTAAGGAAATAATCAATAAAATTAATTAATTGATTGATTGATCTCTACTTGGGCTAGAGATGTGAGCAAGGAGAGGGTCCTGGAGGGGTACTGTGGAGCAGAGGACAGTTAACATTATGTCAGAACTCGCCATAAAGATCTGACTCTTTGACTCCTGAATTCATAAACCCAGAGGTCTCATCCTCTCCTCTAGTTTTGAGGGCAAATTTCTCAATTGCGTCTGAAAGTGATATATTAACTGAAATGCGTTGAACACAAGTTCATGTTTGCATATGTTGAGTAAACAGGAAATTGTGGAGAAAGATTTCCCAACTTGTGCCCTTACCCTAAGATGACCTCTTAAAACACTATTCATTGCCAGCTTGGGAGGCATCAGGTAGCATGGCAAGGTGACTGAGCTTGGAGTCAAGAAAGCTGAGTTATGACCCAGCTCTATTCCTGCTACCTGGATGTGACCAACCACTTAGACTTTCTGGGCCTCACTTTCTTTGTCTTTGAATGGGGATGTTGATATCTGTGTTGCCCTCCTCACAGAACAGAGGCCCTCTGTATGCGTGCCCTTTATCCATCCTGCTTGTGCAGGATGAACAATGATGGCCATCCGAGCATGTACTCCCAGGTGGCAAATGGTGGACTGGCCCGAAATCTGGGCAGGCCCTGTAGGAGGAATCAGGTCCCTGGGAGACATCAAGGTAGGCATGTGGTAAAGTACATGTGTTCACATACCACCCCGCATCTTAGCTGCCTGGGGCCTGGTAGCTGAGAGATTTGCCATGTTGAGCCTTATAAATGAATAAAGTGGGTAATTTCATATTGATATGAAAACTACAGGAAAGACTGCTCATGTTTGCTTTGTTGCCTAGGGTTTCCTTGTAGCCAACTTTAAGGCTGCAGATAATTTCTATATTCTTTCCCATCTCTCTTTACCTCCCCAGAGAGGTGGGAGTGGTAGATGGAAATTATGAAAAGTCTACATTCCTTGGGAAGATTAGTCAGTTTGGTTTTTTTGGAATAAATCTGAGTCCTGAATGAACATATTGTTAATGTGGTATCAAAGGGAGAGTAGAAAGAAAAAGGACATACTATGCACTATCTTGGATTCCAGAAAGAGAAAGCCAGTCTTCGAGTGCTGAGGCCTCCTGTCAGCTGACCCTCTGCTCTAAGGCATCCCTGTGGCCTCTCCTCTGCCCCATTGGGATAGGCCACCTGGGACCTCAGTCCCGTATTTCTCTAGCATTGTGCCCTGATGCTCCAATGACCACATAAAAGGTCTGCCTCCCCCACCTCAAGCCCAGTGCCCCTCGTGTTCTTCCTACCCTGACTCCCAACTGCATCTTCCCCTGTCCTGTGCTGGCCTCTACATTCACTGAGAAGCCACCACAGTGCCCTTAATAGTACATGGCTTCAGCATCTGTGGAGAACAGCAGTGAGGACCATCTGAGTACTGGGGTGCTGAAAACCACAGACACTCAGAACCCATTGCCCATAGAGCATGCAGTGTGCCAGTGATGCAATCCATATCATCCCCAGACTAAGTTTCCAGAGGTCCCTAAGACTACCTAATAAGCTACCCCAGGCCCTGACTGAGGTGTATTCCTGGTTGCCTACCTCACCCTCACCTGCTGCCATCCTCTATCAACACATATACCAATCTGCCTTCAGCCCACTGCCCCCATGGGTGCCCTGTATGTGCAGAGCAGGAAGTTACTCCCTTCCCATTTGAGTGAACCTTGGCACTGGCCAACTTTCTCTACATTATGTGATGATTTATGTCACCCACTGAGGGTAAAATTGTCCCTTGCCTGTTTCATTCAGGTCCCTGGCCCAGAACAAGCCTCTCTAGAGCAAAATGAATCAGATAGAATATCCTCAAAGAGGTTGTTTTTCCCTGACTAATGCTGACTAAAATCCAAGAATCCATAGTTAGTCCAACCTTCTTTCTCATTCTTAAGTGGGGAAACTGAGGCATAGGGATGTCACATCTCCAGTCCTCAGCAGAGTTGAATTCCAAGTCTCTTGATTTCCAGTCCTGTTCTCTCTCCACTCCACCACCCTACTTGCCTTTTGTGCATGTGGCTGAGAGGGCCAGGCTTCCTCAGCTTCCCACTCTCAAAATAACTTTGACAAGAACTCAGATTTCACAGCCATGTCAGTGAGGTGTTAAATGTGGGCGTGAAGGGTGCCTGAACAGTGGCATCTCTAACTTCATGGGGCTCAGTCTATAACTGTGGGGCTCAGAGCCAACAGCTGCAGGCCTGACAGGCCTGGATCTACACGCCCATGGCAGTGAAGACAGATTTACCTCAGGGGGCCTGGTAACACCAGAATGGACTGCAGTAACAGAGCCTCTTTCTTTCCTTTGATAAATGAATGGGTTGGGAGAGTGGCCATGGGGAACTACCAGGTAGGTAGAAGAGCACCTCTTAAGTTTGAACCCCTAGGGCCTTTCCAGGGTATCTTGGAAACTTCCACCAGCCAGTTGTCAAAGTGGCCTTTAATCCAGCTGAGTGCAGAACTGGGGGACTGGAGTGTTCTCTGGAGCTGGAGTTGAGATGTGCCTCTAGCAGGAATGCTTAGTGTAAGCTTATTTGCTCTCCCAAAGCCCAAGCAGCCTGGGCACAGAGAGTGGCTAAGCAAAGATGAAGGCCCCTTAAAGCACTGGAAAGATTGTGCTGCCATGATCTTGTCATGGATTATGGGCCACCACGCAAACAGCCCAGAGGAAGGGCCAAGCTGCAGTGGTGGCTCTTGAGCTACATGCAGAGTGTGAGAGCCAGCAGGTATGATGTTGGCATTCTTGTCCATGGCTTTGTTATCATTGTGACCCTCGAAACGACTGCCTGCCATTGAGTGCCTCCTGCGCACTGAGCATGTGGTAAATATTCACTCCTACCCTGATTCTCACAGCTACCCTGTGAAGTGGGTGTTGCAGTTAGCTCCTTTTTATAGATAAAGAAAGCAAGGCTCAGAGAGGTGGAGTTACTCACTGGTCTCTCAGCTGCTAAGCAAGTGGCCATGAGGTGAACAGGACCTGGCTCTTATTCTCCAGATATCTAGAGACAGAGTAAATGGATAAGAACTCCCATTTATTGGACATCCTCAGGAAAATGCAACTCCAGTAAGTTAAGGAACTTGAACAAGGTGGCAGAGCTGGGATTTGAACCGCTGAGCCAGTGGTTCTCAAACTATTTGGTTCGTTTTTGCACTTTTTTAAAAAGTAGGCTCCACACCTACCGTGGAGCCCAATGCAGGCTCCATCTCACGATCCTGAGCTCAAGACCTGAGCTGAAACCAAGAGTCGAATGCTTAACCCACTGAGCCACTCAGGTGCCCCTCTCTTTTGTACTCTTCAGACTTATTGAGGGCAAATTCACAGAAACAGAAAACAGATCAGTGGTTGCCAGAGGCTGGAGGAGAATGGAAAAGGGAGTGACTGCTCAATGGGTTTGGAGTTTCCTTTTGGGGTGAAAAAATGTTCTGGAACTAAATAGGGGTGATGGTTGCACAATACTGTGAATGTACTAAATGTCACTGAATTGTAAAATTTAAAATGGTTAAAAAAATAAAATGGTTAATTTTATGTCATGTGAATTTCACTTCAATAAAAAAAAAAGCAGAATACAATGAATAAATCAACAATGACAACAAAATTTGTAGAAGACCCCAAAGAGCTTTTGTTTATGTGGGTTATAGCTCTTCATGTTAACCACATTAGAAACAAAATTGTTTATATATATATATTTAGAAATTAAAATAATAAACTCATTTTCCATGAATATAAATAATATTTTAATGAAAATAACTGTATTTTCCAAAACAACTCATATTGAAAAGAGTTGCATTATTTTACATTCTTTTTTTTTTTTTTAATTTTTTTTTTTTAAAGATTTTATTTATTTGCGAGAGAGACAATGAGAGAGAGACAGAGAGCATGAGAGGGAGGAGGGTCAGAGGGAGAAGCAGACTCCCTGCTGAGCAGGGAGCCCGACGTGGGACTCGATCCCGGGACTCCAGGATCATGACCTGAGCTGAAGGCAGTCGCTTAACCAACTGAGCCACCCAGGTGCCCGCATTATTTTACATTCTTTTCAAACTTGTCTAGTATATGGCTTTGTAGAAAACAGCTAGATTCTCACATCTACTCAATTCAGTTATGATATATTCTTAAGGGTGAAGTATATGAAGGAAATCCAGCCTCACACAGATATGCAATTAGAGAAGGGAAGAATATTTTAATATACTTTTCATATAATTGTGGACATTCTTCTTTGATGTGACACCAAAACTTGACCAGTAGTTGTTCCTTATAGGTTAAGTTGCAGTGTGGAATGTGAAATGATATTAATGAACTTTCCATACTTGACTCCATTGAGTCCCCAAAGGACTCTCTTATGCTTTGAATGGATCTTTTACCCAGCTATGTGTTGGTAACATCCTACTTCGGTCACTTGGAAAATATTGGTGCCCTGGACTTATGTGGAACTTCCATATGTTGCCACATTTCTCTCCAACATCAAAAAAAATCACATTTGTTACCATTACCATCCATCTCATTGGAAAAAGTCTTTAACTCTTGGGAAGCTGTCAAACTCACAGTGGTGGATACAAGCTTTTCAAATTTTTAATTTTGGCATTAAAGCTGAAATTTTATCGTTGGCAAAAAATATGTCAGTTGTTTTCCTTGAAGTGATGGGCTCACTTCGTTCATTTACGAGAAAATGTCTGCCGAATACCCAAATCTGAATAACATTACTTAGTCATTCTTTCAAGTGAATGTTATGTTCTATGAAAAGTCAGCCAATTCAGCTCACAATTCAAAACAATCACACGAGTGCTTTGCCTTGAGTCAACTGTTGTGCTTTGGTTTCAGGCACAAGTGCTTTAAACACATTTCCAGTTTTGTCACACAGAATTTTTTAAAATATGGGTACTCAAAGGTCAGTATTTAATAAAGTTAATTATTACTGCTTCGCTGACAACAGTCTTAAGTGAATCTGGCTTTTTTTTTTTTTTAAACTGCAAGCGCTTGGCAGTGAAGAATCCAATGACAGCTAGTACAATTTGGTGCTGCTGCCCTGATTCATGCTCAGGCATCTGCTGTTTTACCCACCACTGCTTTTTTTTTTTTAAGTATAGTTAACATACACTGTTATATTAGTTTCAGGTGTACAACATATTGATTCAACAATTCTATACATTACTCAGTGCTCACCACAATAAGTATAGCTACCATCTGTCACCATACAAAGTTATTACAATATTATTAACTATATTCCCTATGCTGTACCTTTCATCTCTGTGACATATCTATTTTATAACTGGAAGTTTGTACCTCTTGATCCCCTCCATCTATTTTATCCACCCCCACCCACCTGCCCTCTGGCAACCACCAGTTTGTTGTGTATGTAAGAGTCTGTTTTTTGGTTTGTTTACTTGTTTGTTCATTTGTTTTGCTCTTTAGATTCCACATGTAAGTGAAATTATATGGTATTTGTCTTTCCCTATCTGAAATACTTCACTTAGCATAATACCTTCTAGGTCCATCCATTTTGTCACAAGTGGCAAGATCTCAGTAATCCCACTGCTGAATATTTACCTAAAGAAAACAAAAACACTAATTCAAAAAGATACATGCACTCCTATGTTTATTGCAGCATTATTTACCATAACCAAGATATGGAAGCAACCCAATGTCCACTGATAGATGAATGGATAAAGAAGATGTGAGGTGTGTGTGCGTGTGTATATATATATATATAATGCAGTATAACTCACCACGGCTTTTGCGCTACCAGTGCCAATCCATCCAGTGGAAAAGTCAAAGAATGTTTGAGTGTTATTGTGAAAATAGTTTTGACCTTGAAGATCCCCTAAAAGGGTCTTAGGGATCTCCGGTGTTCCACAGATCTCACTCTGAAAACAACTGCATGAGGCTGTGCATACATCTGCTCATGCTACTTCCCTTAATCAGGACTTTGGTGGCTTCCTATCACCTGCAGAATCAGGCAGGCCTGATCTCAGCCCACACTGTCAGCCCAGGACACGGGGTTCTAGCCAAATAAGCCCCTCACCATTTTCCAAGTATGTCCTTCCATGCCTTTGCCCATGCTTTCCCCTCCACCAAAACACCCTCATCACCATCTCTGACTGTTGAAATACTACTTACCCTCCCAGGTCCAGGTCAACTATTGCCTCTTCCAGGAAGGCTTCCCAGGTTTTTAAGTGAAAAAATCATGTTTTCCTCTGAACTTCCTGATCCCACTATCAAGCTGGATGTTATATTAGAAGGAGGTGTATCCTTGTCTCTGAGCTCCCCAAAGGTGAGCACTGAGTCTTTCCTCCCCATTTTCCCACAGGACAGCCTTGTTCATCACTGGGGTGGGGGATGTTTATTCACTTGGACTCCAGTGTCAAGAATGTAAAACTTGAAAATGCCATGTGACTATATCTATGAATGCTCAAAGCTCATGGAGCATATTCTGACTTGAGTCCCCAAGGAACGTCACCATCGGTATTGACACTCATTCATGCTTCTTAAAGATGATCTTATTGGAGGGGTGCCTGGGTGGCTCAGTCATTTAAGCTTCTGACTCTTGATTTTGGCTCAGGTCATGATCTCAGCGTCCTGGGATCGAGCCCCATGTCCGGCTCAGCACTCAGCGTGGAGTTTGCTTGAGGATTCTCTCTCTCCCTTTGCCTCTGCCCCTCCCCCTGCTCTCTCTCTCTCTCTCAAATAAATAAATCTTTTTTAAAAAATGATCTTATTGTAAGGATATGTCCTACTTCTGGGCTGCTCCAACCCCAGGATTCTTGGCTCCTAAAGCGGGAAGAATCCTCAAAAGGGAGAAAGCCCCCTGGCTCCAGGCTCTACTGAATGTGCTATGTCTCTTACCTCCTGTTTCTCACATGACACAGTTCATGCCCCTGTGTTGTGGCATAGATCAGACTGGACGCCCAGATTCTCCCCTCCCAGCTTTCCTCAATAGCTTGCAATTCAAATAAGATCATGCTAATGGCTCCCAAAGATCACCCAACACTCTGCTCCCATGTGCCCAGCCCAACGTGGGCTGGGAGACTTTATCTCATTTAGAGGTCATCTTAGAACCTTGCAGAATCACAGTTGATGCCTGCGGAGACGCACTTTTTTGTTTCAAAGGCCAATTTAATTTTGATGCCTTTGGCCTCAATGGTTGTTTCCTGATTTCCAGGAATTGCTCTCAATTTACCAGTTGCCAGCTCATAGCTCTGTGCACCAGCCTTTTGCCTGTCTGTTGTGCTCTAACTTCTCTCTCCTCATTGATCACATTGGCTGGCAGGGGCGTGGAGGGAGGGGAGGACAGACCTGTGCAGGCTAGAGCATAGTTCAGTTGGAGGAAGCAATCTGTGCAGTGGAGACTGAAGGACTCTGAACCAGGGCCCAGAGAACACAGAAGGCAACACATGGAGATGGGTGAGGAGAATAGTCAACTGGTCAGTATGAATTTGGAGCCATCATGGCAGGCTCAGATAAGCAATCAGGGCCTTGGGCTGCATCAACAGAGGCAACGTATTCAGAACAAGGGAGGTGAGTGTGCTACTCTCTTTTGCAGTTTAGTGTATAAGGCATGAACTCTGGAACCAGAACGTCTGATTTGACTTTTGACTACCACTTATCTCTGTGCCTTTGGGCAAGTTACTTAACACCTCTGAGACTCAGATGGTTTGTTTCATCTTTTTAGTGAGTACAATAATAGAAACTACCTCAAAGTGCTGTCAGGAGGATTCACTGAGATACTAGATGCCAAGTGTTTGGCAGTGTCTGATCTATACAGCTCTCCCGCTGCTCTGCTCTGGCTGGACACCAACCAGATATTCTGGCTAGTTCTGGGCCCCACACTCGGAAGAACCCTGTCAAACTAGAGCATATCTGAAGGAGGAAAAGCTGGAGGGCGGATAGAAGAACTACCATTTGCCCAGTGGGAGAGAGGGCATCTACTGATGTGGCTAGCAGGTTCCTTAAGGACTGGGATGGGTGGCTGAAGTGGCTAATACTCAGATTCTGGTGCAATAGAGGGAAGAAGACCACTCAAGAAGTCAGAGTCATATTAGTATTGACTGCTTTAGGAAGGAGGGAGGTTGAGACTGAGGTTCCTTTTGGTGGAGGCATACCAAGGGGAACTAGATAGCCACTAATGTTTCAGGAGGCGGAGAGCATCGAGTGGCAGCCACGCCCAGCCCTCTAGGGTGTCTGGAGTGCAACTTTGTTCTGTCCCTACCCCAGGCTACAAACTGCAAAGGCATTTTGCTCTGGCTTGGCTTACTATGAGGGGTGCAGGCCATTCCTAGGGACCCACAAGGTACACACCAGCCAAGGACACCCCTGTTGGAATTGCAGAGGAACACTGCCAGTGTGGTTGCTCTTGGTGCCATAGCAGCTGGAGTCTGGTCCATCCGAGCACGGCCCCTCTCCTGGCCATCAGCAGCCATATGGAAAGCAATGGACCACTATGGCTTCCTGGGCAGCTGTGGGCACCTGAGCCAGGAGAACCCCCTGAGTTCCTTACTCCAGCCCTCTCCTTTTCCAGCTGAGGGACCTGAGGCCTGTGGGGACCAAGGCCTCCCAATGCCATGCTGAGATATAGGAATGGAGTCACCACCCCCAAAGCTTTGTCTTGCCTTGTGTGCAGGGACCTCGAAGGCTTGTCCCCCTTGCAAATATAAATGAGCTGGGCTGGGCCCTGACTCGGCCCTGAGTGCAGCAGGCTTATCCAGGCAATGAAAGCCTCGGGGCTGGGCAACAAGTCTCTGCTCTGTTCCTCACTTGCCAGGGGTCTTTGAGGCAGGGCAGCCTCCTCCTGTGAGGCTACTTCAGTTCTGAAAGAAGGTGACAGTTGGTCTTATCAATGGCCTCTGTGCCCTGATAGCCAGACTTCTAGGAAGTCAGTGACCTGTGATCCATTGGTGGAGATGGATGTAATGGGGTGAATGGTAGCCCAAAAAGGATATGTCCAAGCCCTAACCTCCAGATCCTATGAATGTGCCCTGGTTTGGAAAAAGGGTCTTTGGATGTAATCAAGTTAAAGATCTCAAGATGAGATCATCCTGGATTATCCTGGTGGAGCCCAAATCCAATGACAAGTGTCCTTATAAAATACAGAGGAGGAGGAGAACATAGAGCCGAAGAGAAGGCCATGTGAAGTAGGAGGCAGAGATTGGGTTGATGCAGCCACAAGCCAAGAAACACCGAGGATGCTGGCCACCACCAGACACTGGAAGACACATGACCCTCCTCTAGAGCCTTTGGAGAGAGTGCAGCTGTGCTGACACCTGGATTTTAGACCTCTGGCCTGCAGAACTATGAAACACTTCATTTCTGTTCTTTCAAGTCACACAGTTTGTGGTAACTTGTTGCAACAGCCCCGGGAAACTCATATAGTGGACCGTGCTGTTCCTGAGACCCCAAGCCTGTGGACCCTCCAAGGGTCCAGCCCCTTCCAGGTGGCACCCAAGGAGCTCCTTGTGGCTGACCAGTGCCTTCTTTGGGTGGAGTCCCTTTGCCTTTCACTCAAGGCTGAGGCAGCATGTCCTCTGGGCAGAAGACACTGGCCTGGTGGTTGCTGCAAGGTGGCTCACCAAGTCTGAAAAGGAGGCATCACAATCACTGTGTAGCCATACAGTATCCCCAGGAGTGGAAAGCAACCTGGCCTGGGGCCAGTCCCAGCTGGGGATGCTTGGCTTCAAATCCTCTGCCAGGCCTGGGCTGGTGAGGTGGTGTGGTTGACAAGCTTTGTCACAGACAAGGTTGTCTGTGGTCTTGGGCTCTTGAAGTGGCCCTTCTCCTCTCTGGGCTCAGCTTCCTCCTCCTCAAATGGGATGATACCCCTTCTCCAGGGCAGTTGTGAGGGTCAGAGTTCAATCATGCTTGCTGGGTAAGCACTCAACAATCCAGAACACTTTGGGCAGAGTAGTGCTCTTGACCTGGACGGGGAGGTGCTGAGAAGGAGGAGGCAGAAGAAGGATGAGCCCCTCCTGGGCCTTTGGGAGCAAAGTGACTCTAGAGAGAGGAAATTCCAGCAGGCCAGGGAGATTTGATTTGGGTACAACGTCCCTGTTCCCAGGCCACCTCCCAAGAAGCTAGCCGTGGCAGTGACAGTTCGCAGTAAGACAAGGATAGGTCAGGTGTCACACCAGCTCCTTGATGATAGCGGGCAATGGCCAGTGCTCACACCTCCTACCAACTCCTGACTCCTTTACTTTGCTTTGCTTTGCTTTACCCTGGTTCTGGCCTAAGTTGTAGTGGTAGTAGAGAGATGCTATCCAGGGACATTTGCCTGCCCCCACTGATGTCGTCTTTGCCTGAGACCAGCTGCCCAGTGTGTGGCAGGAAGTACCCAGAAGGTGGGACCAGACCCTGCCTATGAGAGTCACATATATAGCCATAGTGTCCATAGGCTATTAATGTCCTGGGTGTCTCCTGCAGAGGAGAAAAAAGCCTGGGGGAGTCAAGCCGCAGATAGCAGGTGGCAAGTCAGAGCCGCCAAAGAGCCAGGGCTCCTGGGCTGCCTTTGTACCCTCTTGGGTTTGAAAACAACACCTCTGATCCCTGTTGGTTCAGTCACACTGGTGCCTAGGATTCCATTTTGGAGCCTACCCATAATAAAAACCACTGGCATTTGGTGGTGTGTTCAGGGTGGTCAGGGAAAGCAAAACCACAAAAGATTTCTTTGACCTTCAGAGTGGGCTCTTAACCACCTCCTCTCACACTCTTGAAATTCTGATTACATTATTCACAGCTCTTCAATTGCTCTTTATTCCTGAGCCTTCAGAGGCTCCGCAGAAGCAGAGATGGCAGGAGTGTACATGGGGGGACGTTTTCCCTTGTGCTAGAGGAATGATACCCACCACACTATCACCTTGAATGAGTCCCAGGGAAGAATCATGTTTTAACTAAGCTTACCTGTTCCTGTTTTGTTGTCCAGACTCATTCTGGGAAGTGCCTTCATTTACCTGGTGGTAGAGGGGGAAGGAGGCCAGCCATCCTTCTGAACTCTCAGGTCAGCTGCCCTTGGCCTTTTGGGATACACAAGACTTACATGTGCCAGTCCCCAGGAGAGCTGACAGGCTACCTCGAAAAGGAACAGTGTCAATCTTCCAGGCCACACCAGTCCTGGGGGCAGGAAGGCCTCTCAGAAAGCTGCTGGGTGGGCCTTCAGTTGGGCCTGTCAGGGGAGTGGGGCTGCCTTAGTCCAGGGCCACCTTTGTCAGACAACTCAGTACAGAGTGGGGCCTGAGTGTGAGAACTCAGAGCGGGGCTCCGACTGCCACTTCCCCTAGAAGACAAGGCCACATTTTTCTGCCTTATATGTGATTGCTCTTGTCTCAAGCCTCTAAAAATCATCGTCACATAATTGAGACCCTGGGGTTCAGAGGGAGCTCTGAAAGGAGCTGTTGTCTGCTGCTTTTAGACTTTTCTGAGTCACGAGCAGTAATGAGATTCCCTCTACCAGCCCAGAGGCACATTGAGCTAGGCAGGACACCAAGGAAATGGATTCCACCCGGAAGCGTGGGGAGTACAATCTGCACATGTTGGAGCAGACCAGAGCATGAAGACTCTGGGGGTCAAGGTCCAAGGTTCAGGCAGGACTGAGGGGCAGGTGGAGGGAGCTCTCTGCTGCTCCCTCCCCTCCACAGAAGCCAGAGAGGCCCTACTTGGACAGCTTTAAAAGTTGATCTACTGTATAAGATTCCCTTTGGCACAGAGCAATCTGCTACTGTAAAACATTTACAAACAAGTACTGCTGTCTGGCGCTGCTGCTGAGAATAGGGACACTTTGGCCCAGGGAGGGGAAGGACCTTACCCAAGGTCACTCAGCTGCCGGGTGAGCTGGGGTAGAACCCAGCCCTCCTCCTCACTGGCCAGTGGCCTCTGTACCAGCCATGTGGGAAACAGGCTTGAGTCCGTGTGGGGTGGGGAGGGCCCGGGTGCAGACTGGGTTCCCC
The DNA here is from genome assembly GCF_054177405.1 of Leptonychotes weddellii. NCBI lineage: Eukaryota > Metazoa > Chordata > Mammalia > Carnivora > Phocidae > Leptonychotes > Leptonychotes weddellii. Next base: position 3,807,359 of record NC_138385.1, on the reverse strand, counting down.
GAGAGTGTTCACATTTCCCATGCATGGTGGTGGCTGCCACATGCCAGCCCAGCCAACACACTTCACTCATTTGTCTGCTGTGTGAGTAAGGGGAGAGAGAAAGAGACAGAGACCGAGAGACCGAGAGACAGAGGGAGATTTATTTTAAGGAGTTGGCTTGCGCGATGACGGGGGCTGGCAATTCTGAAATCAGCAGGGCAGGCCCGCACTCTTGAGTTGAAGGCTGGAATCTCAGGCAGGAAGGCTGGAATCTCAGGCAGGGTTTATATGCTGCAGTCTGGACTCATAATCTTTTCTTTGGGGAACCTTGGTCTTTGCTCTCAGGACCATCAACTGATTGGACGAGGCCCACTCACATATAGAGGGTCATCTGCTTTACTCAAAGTCTACTGATGTAAATGCTAATGACATCTGAAAAATACCTTCACAGCAACATCTAGACTGGTATTTGATCAAAGAACTGGGCACCATGGCCTAGCTGGTTTGACACAAAACATTAACCGTCATATCCACAGCCCCTCCGCACCAGCCCAGGGAAACAGCTGTAGGCTTTGGGCCAGCAGGTTGTAAGCCAGACCTGGGAGAGGAGGTGAGGGTGGCAGAGCAGGGAAGGGTAAGGAGCAGAAGGTCAGCAGGTGGAGGGCACAGCCCGACGGACTGTGAGGCTCAGCAAGAGGGTGGCCCCTACAGGAATAGGGTGAAGAACGGGTGCTCCTGTGTCCAGGAGACAGGGCCTATTGGAAGTGACTCCTACAGAAATTCTTAGTGGCATGCCATGGGGGAAGGGCCCCAACACTGGATTTGGGAGCTGGAACCGAGATTCTTCCCAGGGTCAAGGCAACAGTGGAGGATCCTGACAGGAGATGACTTGGTTCACACGTAGTTTGAAGGCATTCACAGAGTGGGGACAGTGTTCAGGGGGCCTGCAGGCAAGGGCCTGGAACTGCTGGTGGCCCTGAGCATGGGTCATAAATCAGAGACGAAGAAGGGCAGAACGTGCTGTTGAGTGGTGGTCTACCTATAAGAGGAGGGGAGGTGTCCTTGACCCAAGTCTGGCAGCTGTCCCCCCACCTCTCCACCTCCCACAGCTGCCCTTGGGCTAACATTCTGACCTCTGCCCAGAGATCAGTGCTCGAGGAGGTGAGCTAGGTGGGGGCAATGTGTCTGTTGGAGCCCAGACCTGGAGGCCCAGGGTTTAGCCCAACTCTGCCTTCCTCCCTGGGGATAACCATCTTTGCATTCCCCACTCCCCCCAGCCCAGAGTGGCCACACCCTTGGGTTTGAACCCATACTTTGACCTTCCATCAAGAGGAGGGAACAGTGTCTAGCAGCTTCAAGGCTCCTGAGAGCAGGCCAAGGCCCGGCAGGGGCAGGTTACTCCTCAGAGGGAATCCAGATTTGTGCAAATCCAGATTTGTGCAACCCACTATCAGCCTCGTCACTCCCCCGGGGGTCCCCTTCTTCTGTCCCTCCCCTGTCTTCTCTCCCAAATGATGAAGCTGTCTTTGGTGTTCTCTAGTCTTCTGGGTGCCCCTTTGGCTCTGCAAGCTGCTTCTCTTCCTCCCCCTGTTCTGGCAGCCTTGCCTGTATGTTCTCTTCAGCCCTTCTTCGAGGTTCATTGCCCCAGGGGCATGATTGAAGCTCAGCACTTCGGCTTTGACCACCAAGTTAGTAGGTCTAGTGGGGTTTCTCTTCTGCCATGAAGAACAGGAGAATGTCCAGACTTTCTGTAAAGCCTCATGTTTAAGGTCATTGACATCCTAAGGCAGGTATTAATTGTACCCTCATTTCATGGAGGAGCAGACTGAGACTTAGAGAGGGTGTGTGGCTTGCTCAAGCAGTGCAAGGGGTAGAGACGGTCTGGGAATCCAGAGCCCTGCCATTCCTAACCACCTTGGGCTTGGGCTCGTTCCTCCTCTGGGCACACAGCCTAGCAAAGTCCTCTTCCCTGCTCTAAACAGAAAGCCAACGGGTCAGGAAGCAGGCTTGCTGGAAGCCCCAGCTCAGACCTGAAATCATTAAGACCATCCCAAATGGGGAGGCATACTGGTCAATGAGGGGCAACCTAAGGAGGAGAAACTCAAGTTCAGGGCAGGGAGGGCTTCTATCGCCAAACCCTCCCCAGTGCTGCAGCCTCGAGCTCCCAAAGCTGTTGTTTTAAAATAGATGCTTATTTTTTAGTTTTAATTTTTATTACGGAAGTATAGCTAACATACACGTTATTTTAGTTTCAGGTGTACAAGATAGTGACTCCACAAGTCTGTACCTCACTCGGTGCTCACCATGATAAATGTGGTCATCCTCTGTCACCATACAAGGTTATCACAGTATCATTGACTATATTCTCTGTACTGTGCTTTTTATCTCCCTGACTTATTTATCTTATAACTAGAAGTTTGTACCTCTTCATCCCCTTCACCTATTTCACCCATCCCCCACCCCCACCCCTCTGATGAGCACCAGTTTGTTCTCTGTATTTATGAGTCTATTTCTGGTTTTTTGTTTGTTTGCTGATTTGCTTTGTCCACATATAAGTGAAATCATATGAAATTAATCTTTCTCTGTCTGACTTATTTCACTTAGCATTATACCCTCTAGGTCCATCCATGTTGTTGCCAATGGCAAGATCTCATTCTTCTTTATGGCTGAGTAATGTTCCATTACATGTAAATGCCACATCTTCCTTATCCATTCATCTATGGATGGACACTTGGGTTGCTGCCCATTGTCTTGGCCATTGCAAATAAGTATATATCATTTTGAATTGGTGTTTTTGTTTTGTGTAAATACCCAGTAGTGGAATTACTGGATCATATGGTATTTCTATTTTTAATTTTTTGAAGAACGTCCATACTGTTTTCCAGAGTGCCTGCAGCAATTTGCATTCCCACCATCAGTGTGCGAGGCTTCCTTTTTCTCTACATCCTTGACAACACGTTATTTCTTGTCTTTTTGATATTAGCCCTTCTTGACTAATGTGAAGTGGTATCTTGTGATTTTGATTGGCATATTCCTGATGATGAGTGATGGTGAGTATCTTTTCATGTGTCCATTGGCCATTATGTCTTCTTTGGAAAAATGTCAATTCAGGTCCTCTGCTCATTTTTTAAATCAGATTATTTGGGGTTTTTTTGGTGTTGAGTTGTATAAGTTCTTTTATATATTTTGAATATTAGCCTCTTATTGGATATATTATTTGCAAATATCTTCTGCCTTTTCATTTTGTTGATAGTTTCCTTCACTGTGCAAAAGCTTTTTATTTTGATGTAGTCCCAATAGTTTATTTTTGCTTTTGTTTCCCTTGCCTTAGGAGACATATCCAGAAAAATGTTGCTAAGACCAATGTCTAAGAAATTACTACTTATGTTTTCTTTTAGGATTTTTATGGTTTGAGGTCTCACATTGAGGTCTTTAATCCATTTTGAGTTTATTTTTGGTTTTAGAAAGTGGGCCAGTTTCATTCTTTTGCGTGTAGCTCTCCAGTTTCCCCAGCACCATTTATTGAAGAGACTTTTACCAGTAGCCCATGCTTCTGGGCCTCTCATGGTTCCCCAGGGACAAAAGGATCTGTATCAGGCTCCAAAGCTGCCCGGCCACTATCTCCCACCCCAACTGCTGTCACCCTGCCACCCTGATACTCCAGGTCCTCCAGGATATGGCCATGACCACTTCTCTCACCTCGTAATCTAGAACCTTCCTTTTCCCTCCATGGTGCTTCTCCTGCCCCTCCTGCCCTCGCCTTCCCTGACACACGGCCATAAACTGCCGTGGTCTCTTCCAGTATATTGCTGAAAGCCCAGTGTGCTGCTTCCAGTGTATTGCTCAAAACCCAGCAGTGCCTGCCCCGCCTGGCTTCCCTGAGGTGCCCATCAGGAGGGGTTTTGCCATTCCCCCCTGCCTCCCCAACACCCTCGGTTTGCACCTCAGTATTCTAGCCGGTGGCAGAATCAGTCCACCCTAAAAGACTAGAATCTACTGTAGGTCAGCAATCAACTAGCCTGGGGCTTGGCTCAGAGTTGGTGTTCAGGAAATAGAAAGGGAGCTGGCCTTCCTTCACGGAAGTTCTTGGAACTCACCCAGCAAAGACTGTGATGGAAAGACATTCTAGAATCCTAGAACCAAAGTCTGGGGCAGTGGAGAGGGCCCTCAAGCAGCTCGTGCAGAGTATCCAAGCCAGGCTGAGCATCAGGGGACACTGGGGCTGCTGATTAAAATGCAGATTTCCTGGGCCCTATGCCAAAGCTACTAAATCAGAATCTCCGGGTGGAGGGAGAGGGGGAGAGCCAGCTGCAGTTCGAAAAGCGCTCTACAGGTGGTTCTGATGTATGCTGCAGACTGGGGAGGCCAGGGCCCCAGCTCCCACAGCGAGTCATCGCAGACTGAGACGAGAACTCTGGCTCTTGCCTCCCAGTGTGGGACTCTCTCCCCTATGTCAGCAGGCCTAGCTGGCTGCCAAGGCTGAGGAGCTGCATCCATGAGTCACTTGCTGACAACAGACATGTGCCTCGAGGGCATGAGTCATAACAGACCACAGCTGACGCTGGGTAACTCCAAAGATGTCAATGGGAGAGGTTTGGGGATGCCCGTCTGTGCTGCCACCCTGGTACTTAGGAGACATATCCAGACATATCCACCTAGTACTGGGTGCTCAGGGCAGGAACAGCCCAAGATGGAATTGGCAGGAAACCTGCACATCCTTCAGTCCTTCGGTCCAGCCTTCTGTCCACTGCCTTGGACCCAAACGTAGTGTTTGTCCAGCACTCAGCTAGGAGCTGGGGCTGTAGCAGCGAACATGCCATCAGGAAACCCCAAGGAGCAGGAGGCCCATCACTCGGATGAGGTGTGGGGAGGGGCAGTGCCTGGTGATGCTCCGTGCACGCAGACAGGGGTCAGCCTAGTCTGGTGGGCAGGGCGGACAGATGGAGGATAAGGAGGTAACCGCAGGGATGGGGAACCGGGGGAAGAGAACAGTTGCAACAAGAGGGGACTGTGTGTGTACAGGCTCTGAGGCACGTGAGGAAGAGGGAGGCCTGTGTGGCTGGATCCCAGAGTGCAAATGGATGAGCAGAGGGGCAGGCACTGGGGCAGGGGTGGGGGCTGCCAGAGGGGAGGGGGCAGGGCCTTTGAGGCTCTGGTAGGGATGTTTTATTCTCTATTAAGAACAATGGGGGACACCTGGGTGGCTCAGTCGTTAAGCGTCTGCCTTTGGCTCAGGTCATGATCCCAGGGTCCTGGGATCGAGTCCCACATCGGGCTCCTTGCTCAGTGAGGAGCCTGCTTCTCCCTCTCCCTCTGCTGCTCCCCCTGCTTGTGCTCTCTCTCTCTCTCTCCGACAAATAAATAAATAAAAATCTTTAAAAAAAAAAAAAAGAACAATGGGAAGGGCCAACAAACACATGAAAAGATGCTCAACATCAGTAGCAACTGGAGAAATGCAAATCAAAACCACAATGAGATACTACCTCGTGCCACTAAGATTAAAAAAAACAAAAAAACAAAAACAACAAACAAAACCCCAGAAAAGAACAAGTGTTGGGGAGGCTGTGGAGAAACTGGAACCCCTGTGCACTGCTGATGGGACTGGAAAATGGGGCAGCCTCTGCAGAAGGCACTTTGGTGGTTCTTCAAAAAGTTAAACATACAGTTACCTTGTGCCCCAGCATTTCCACTCCTGAGTACATACCCAAGAGGACTGGTGCTCAGACAATGAATGCTCATAGCAGCATTATTCATAATCGAAAAAAGTGGAAACAGCCCAAATGTTCATCAACTGGCCAGAGGAAAAATAAACTGCAGTCCATCCTTAATGAAGTATTACTCAGCCATGAAAGAGAATGAAGTGCAGATCCATGCTACACCTAAAATTTCATGCTAAGGTGAAGAAGCCAGTCCCAAAAGACCACATACTGTATGATTCCATTCATGTGTAATGTCCAGAAGGGGCCAATCCGTACAGACAGAAAACAAATTAGTGGTTGCCAGTGGCCGGGGGGAGGGGAAGAATGGAGTGACTGGTTGATGGTATGGGGGTTTTGGGGGGTGGGGTGATGAAAATGTTCTGGAATTAGTGGAGATTGTTGCATAACTTCATTAATATAATTAATGCCACTGAATCGTACACTTTAAAATGTTAATTGACAGGGGTGCCTGGGTGGCTCAGTCTATTGAGCTACTGCCTTCAGCTCAGGTCATGATCTCAGGGTCCTGGGATCGAGCCCCGCGTCGGGCTCCCTGCTCAGCGGTGAGTCTGCTTCTCCCTCTCCCTCTGCCTCTTCTCCCCCTGCTCATGCTCTCTCTCTCTCAAATAAATAAATATTTTTTGAAAGTGTTATTGACAGATTTCATCACACACCCATATTAAGTACAATTTTAAAAGGGGGGGGCAGAACAATGGGAGGTCCAGTTGAGGGTCCAAAGCAGCAGATGGAAGGGCAGACTGTAGGACTGGCAGACGTCCTGCCAGTTCTAAGCACTTGGGTATCTGCATCTCTCTACCTTCCGGCACTTGCGAAGGCTCTCAGAGCCTTCTTCCTCGTCTGTGCGCTGGGCCCGGGCAAAGCTTCACCTCGCTGCCAGGTTTCCCTAAGAGTACGTGGGGAGCTCCAGTATACAGTAGGTGTGCAAACAGTGCCGTGGAAGGAAAAGGCAGCTCCAAGGGACAAAGTAACCCATTCATGGCCATCCAGTTAAGTGACCAAGTCAGAACTGTCTGGAGTCACACTGCCCGACTCCTTATCTCGACTTTGCCCCTTGGAGCTGCCGTGGCCTTGTACACAGCGTGCAGCTGATAACAGCAGTTTTTCCTCGCTTCTAGGCCCTCCGCACCTCTGGGCCCACCAGATGGAGCAGCCAGCCCTGGGGCCTCTCCACCCCGGAACCAGGAAGCAGTTTTCTCTCAGGACTCCAAGCACTCCCTGGCTCACTCCCTTTGCGAAGACTTCCCCAGACTCCCAGATGGGTTGTCCTCATTCAGTTCAAGAGCAGGAAACATACAAAATGTGTTCTTATTTAATGGCTTCTGTTGTTGGCCTGGGAAGTCACTGAGAGGAAAATCAGAGGCAAGCACAGGCTCTTTTCCTGAAAACATTCATGAAAATGTTAACTTTTGCATTGGGTTCTGTGCTATTGTCCCAAGTTTATCAAGCTATCATGGAAGGTGGTTCCAGAAGGGCAAATCATAAGAACACGGGGAAGCCCTGAGGGTGTCTTCCACAGTCCGTTTCCCCCACTGGTCCCTTCTGCTTTGTGCCCTTCACTTCCTCTGACCCCCTACCCCCCAGCAGCCTGGTGCCCCAACCTTCCAGTCTCGAAGATGGGGTTCATATGAAGATGAAGGTATGGCACTTAGCCCTATGTGCAGCTTATAATAAGTGCTTGATAGGGTCAGTGACAATTATAATGACTTTAAATCATAAAAAAATCACTGCTCATTTTTCTCAGGGACCTTGCTTTTTCTGACATAATTGGTCATCTAACTGTAAGACTGTATCTTTTCCCACAGGACCCAATAGACTTTTTTAATGACAAAGACCAAAAGCAGCTGTCCACCCTATCCTTTGTGCTGACTCGGCTCTTCCAGGGGAGAAGGTTGCTCCTCCGTGGCCTGGACATTCTCCAAGTGCCTCCCAGGGCTGACAGGGATGTACTAGGGCCATGATACTTTTAGCGGCTCATGAAAATACTTCAATTTCTTTTCAAATCAGAAGGGAGACAATGAACTCTTAGATGGAAGAAAATATTTTGATATGTACTATTAATGTGGATTCATCGACATTCATATGAATTCACATATTCATCTTTATAGCTACAGAGTCATCAACTATAATTGTTATGCATTTTGTTATTGAGGAAGGGGCCCACAAAGGCCAAAGTGTCCCAGAGCCACAGAAGTCAGTGCAGCCCTGGGCCCCCGGCAGGGAGGCACTTTCCCTCTGGTCATCTCGTTTCCGATTCTGATCACTACCAGCAACCCTGCAGAGAGGCTGAGCTTTGGAAAAAAGAGGTGAGCTGGTTGGTGTCCGCCAGTCCTGAATGCCCCTTGTTGCCATTTCAGAGATGTCAGGTGGAAGAGCCCCTACTCCTGAGAGGAGAGCCCCTCAGTCTGCCCCCAAGCCTCATCTGCCACCTTCTCCAGCTACCTCTGGGCTGCCGGGAAGAGAGCTGCATGGTCGGAACAGCGCAGGTAAATGTTAACCACTAATTCTGGTCAGAACCGTTGTTGCCAAAACCTCCATAACGCTGCGAGGCTGTAGTTGACCAGTGTCCTGGGAGTGCCCACGGAGCATCAACCTGGCTCAGTCAGATTCTCCACAGAAGCAGAGCCAAGAGATGAGATAGACAGATAGAGCTAGATAGATGGATAGGTGGGTGGGTGGGTGGGTGGTTGGATGGATGGATGGATGGGTGAACAGAGAGATGGATGGATTTTAGGGAGCTGGTTCCCAAAATTGTGGGTCCTGGCAAGTCCCAAACCTATAGGGCAGGCCAGCAGGCTGGAAACACAGTCAGGGGTTGCTGATGTAGTCTGGAGGCAGGATTTCTTCTTTGGGAAACCTCAGAAGGCCTTTCACTGATTGTATGAGGCCCATCCACATTATCAAGTGTTCGTAGTCTTCTTGACTTGAAGTCAGCTGATTGTAGATGTTGCCCACGAGTACGAAATACCTTCACAGCAACACTCAGATTAGTGTTTGATTGAATAACTGGGGACCATGGTCTGGCCAGGGTCACACATAAACTGACTCTCATGTTGCCCATGCTGCATTGGTATTGGTCAGACCTTGCTGGCTTATTTAACTACTTGAATCCTCTGTAATTGTCCGCCTGCCTTCCCAGTCAGGAAGGCCCAAGTCAGGTTCTCAGCTAGCGGGACCTTGAACCGCCCAGCCCAGTGCCTGGCCCTTTAGCTAGGTCAGAGTGATGCTGTGTCCCCAGGGCTCTTCGGTGCAGCTCATGCCCCCTTGCCTTGTCACTGTAAGCAATGGCCAGAAGTGAGCACTAGTCAGTGCTCTCCCTGGGTAGTTCTGGTTTCCTGGGCTCTGTAGCCCTAGATGCAGTGGCAGAAAGGACCAGCCACAGGGTCCTGTCTTCAGGGTCTTAGGCTCTTTCCTCCTGTGGGGATGGAGGGCAGGGAGTGAATGTCTTTGCCTTTCCAGCAGAGGGGAAAACACAGC
>NC_138385.1:3784822-3797686 GCF_054177405.1 Leptonychotes weddellii | reverse complement strand
GGCGGGAATTGGAGGGAGAGATGAACCATGAGACACTATGGACTGTGAGAAACAAACAGGGTTTTAGAGGGGAGCGGGGAGGGGGGATGGGTTAGCCCGGTGATGGGTATTAAGGAGGGCACGTACTGCATGGAGCACTGTGTGTTATACGAAAACAATGGATCGTGGATCACCACATCAAAAACCAATGATGTATTGTATGGTGACCAACATAACATAATAAAATTTAAAAAAAAACATAATGGAAAATATTCAAGTGTATCGTCTTAGTCCATTTGGGCTGTTACAAAAAAAAAAAAAAACACAAAAAACAAAAAACAAAAACAAAACCTATGCACCGGGTGGCTTAAACAACAAACATTCATGTCTCACAATTTTGGAAGCCGGGAAGTCTAAGAGCAAGGCAGCAAGAGATTTGCTGTCTGGTGAGGTTCATAGATGGTCATCTTCCGCTGTGTTCTCACAAGGCAGAAAGGTTGAGGCAGCTCTCTGGGTCTCTTTTATGATGGCATCAGTCCCATTCATGAGGGCTCCACCCTCACGACCTCATCACCTCCCAAAGGCTGGGTTAAGATTTCAACATATGAATTCTGGCACATTCAGTCTAAGCATCCTGCCCCTAGTTCCCCAAATTCATGTCCTTCTCACATGCAAAATCCCACCCAACAGCCCCCCAAATTTTAATAGGTTCTGGCATCAGCTCTAAAGTCTAAGGCCAAAGGCTCATCTACACCTCATCTAGATCACCTATGAGCAAGACCCAAGGTTTGGTGCATCCTGAGGCCAATTCCTCTCCAGCTGTGAGCCCGCAAAAGCAAAGAAGTTATAGCGGTGGGACAGGCATAGAATAGACAGTCCCCTTCCAAAAGGGAGAAATAGGAAAGAAGGAAGAGGTAAATGGGTCCCAAGTAAGTCTCAAACCAACAGGGCAAACATTAAACCTTAAGGCTCCAGAATAATCCCGTTGGGCTTGATGCTCTTTCAAGCCCGCTGGGCTGGCAACAGTACCCTCCAGCTCCTTGGGATGGCCCACGGTGGCTCTCTGCCTGGGCCCTGCCCCCAAGCTGGCTCTCTGCTGGTGCCCTGAGGTTCTCCCTGGCTGGACTCCCAAGCCCATGACTCCACGTGGCCACTCTGTCCTTTGGATCCTAGGTGGAGGCAGCCGTGGCCTGGTGCAGGCACCCTGAGCTTTTGGGAAGAACAGTGTGTGTTTGCGGCTGAATGGCATTACGCTCCAGTCCTATAGGGTCTTAGAAGTCCATCATTCTTCCTTCCTTTTGACCTCACTTTCTCTGTCTCCTTTAGTCCCAGCTGGCAGTGTATCTGCTGGTGTCACCCCACCTCTTTGTCTAGCCTTTGTTGATGATGGTCTGTAGTTCACATCCTTGCTAATCTCCGTATCAAAGGGTTGCTTGGCCATACCCTTAGGGTTCTCATTTTTCCCAATATGGGTGGGCTGGGAATTTTCCCAGTCTTTGAGTTCTCTTTCTTTTTTGCTGAACAATCCCATATTTAAGTCACTTCTCTCTTCTCACATTCCACTATGAGCTGTCAGGAGGAGCCAAGCCTCACCTTCAACGCTTTGCTAGAAATCTCTTCAGCTAATATCCTATTTCATTACTTGCAAGTTCCGCCTTCCATAAAACACTAGAACATGAACACAGTTCAGCCAAGTTCTTTGCCACTATATAACAAGGATCGCCTCCCCTCCAATTGCCAATAACATGTCCTCATTTCCATGTGAGATCTCATCAGAGTGACCTTTTCCATCCAGAAGACTGAGGCATTCTCTCTAGCACCTCTCTTTCCTTCCTGAGCTCTCTTTAAAGGCCCACGCACAGCAATGGAGGCTCCAGTCTCTACTGTTCCAGAGCTGCTCCCACATGTTTAGAGCTTTGTTAGAGCAGCACCCCAATTCTCAGTACCAATTTCTTGGTCTGTTTGGGCTGCTATAACAGAATACCATAGACTGAGGGGCTTAAACAGCAAACACTTCCTCCTCCCAGTTCTGGAAGCTGGGAAGTCCAAGATCAAGGCACCAACAGACTTGGTGTCTGGTGAGAGTCTACTTCCTGATTCATAGACAGCCATCCTTTCGCTGTGTCTTCTCATGATGGAAGAGGCAAGGGAGCTCTCTGGGGTCTCTTTTATAAGGACACCAGTCCCATTCATGAGGGCTCCACCCTCACGACCTCATCACTTCCCAAGGCCTCACCTCTTGATACCATCACCTTGGGAGTTAGGTTTCAACATACGAGTTTTAGGGACATAAACCTTCAGTGTACAGCAGCATCTCAAGTTGTAATCTAAGTATTGATTCATGAAACTTTTGTTACACTTGATACTGATTTGTATGTGTACTTGTTTTCGGTGTTCATGCAAAATATATTTCTTACTATAAAAATGTTTGAGGGGCGCCTGGCTGGCTCAGTTGGTAGGCCATGTGACTCTTGATCTCAGGGTCATGAGTTCCAGCCTCATGTTGGGTGTAAAGATTACTTAAAAAACATTTTTTTTAAAGATAAAAAGTAAAAAAGCTAAAGTAAAAATGTTTGAAGTCATCAATGTATCCAAACAAGCCATTGTGCAGATGGGGAAATTGAGACCTAAAATTAGGGATAGGACATGTTTAAGGTCTTATAATGAGGAAGAACAGAGAAGGATTAGAATCAACAAGTTGTCTCCTGACCTGAGCCCACGTGCTCCAAACTGGCTGCTGGACTGTGGCAATAGCCACCTAGGACTGCAAGACTTGACATTAACAAGGAAGATCAAGATCCCCTAAACAATCCCAAGCGTGTCTTAGAGGGACAAAAGCTGTTTTTACTATGGGTTGGGCTTTTTAAAGTGCATTCAAGTATACAACAGTATTGGTAATCATTTTACAATGTATATATGTATCAAAACATCAAGTTGTGCACCTTAAATATAAACAATTATTTGTCAATTAAGCCTCAATAAAGCTGCAGAAAAAAGTCACCAGGCATGCCTGGCTGGCTCGGTTTGGTGGAGCGTGCAACTCTTGATCTCGGAGTTGTGAGTTCAAGCCCCACGTTGGGTGTAGAGATTACTTAAAAAATAAATAAATAAAATCTTAAAAAAAAAAGTCACCAAAAAAACTGCATTCACTTTTGGGCTGCAGTCACAAATGCAAAGTAATTTTACTCCTTAGGGGATGCTGTGTTTTTGTATATTTCTGCCTGCCTACCATCCACTTTCCTTGCTTCTAAACTCTCTTTCTTCTGGGGTGTGGGGTGTCTCCACGCCAATCAGGGTTGAGTTGAAGCAGCACGGCCAAGGTGATATAGAATGATAGGGTTATCGTAGGATGGGACCCGCTGCCCTGGGTGGGGGGCTGGTGGAGGGCTCTAAGCATCAAGTGTTTAGCTTAAGGTCACCCAGGCCAACAGTCAGGAAGGAAAATGGGGCATGGGCAAGAACAAAGGCACACTGGTACCCCCATCTGTCTCTGGCCACCTCCAACCTGGGTACCATGGGTGACCAGCAAGGGAAGCTGGTGCCCCTCACCAAGAAAGCTGGCAGGAGCTGAGGCAGCTACAGGACTGTGACCCACCCCGTGTCAACAAGAGGAGCCACCAGATCAGGGACACAATGTGCGAGCTGCCACAGCACTGGCTTCTACTTCACTTATGTTTTCCAAAAGTCATTTGATTCTCTTGTGGTCCCCACTGACCAAGAGCTGTACCAGGAAGGGGTTCTGGGCACTGAAGCGCTGGTTTCACTCGACTGGCATGAAGCAAAGCCACTGTTTTTAACCATTTAGTGCAAGAAACAGCAGGGGCTAGAAATCTAGAAAACTTCAACATCCTGAGACTGGCTGTGTGTTTGTTCCAGGGCCTGATGCGGGGGGGCAAAGGCAGCTTTGCACTCCCAACACTTCCTCCTCACAGACTTCATATCATCTTGTAATCCGTGGTTTCAGGGCCTCACCTGCCTATAGATACAGGGTCCCAAGAATATTAATAAGCCAGAGGCCCAGTTCTTGCCCCTACCTGTTCACTGAGGCTCCTGACTCACCCCCTGTTAGGGACTGAATGTTTGTGTCCCTCAAAATCATGTTTAATCTAACTACCTCCCAGTGTGATGATATTTGGAGGTGGGTCCTTTGGGAGGTAATTAGGTTTAGATGAGGTCATGGGGGTGGAGCCCTATGATGAAATTAGTGTCCTTATAGGAAGAGGGAGGGACCAGAACCCTCTCCCTCTCTCCACCATGTAAGGACACAGCAAGATGGCGGCTATCTGCAAACCAGGAAAAGGGCCCTCAGCAGGAACCAAATCCACCAACACCTTGATTTTGGATTTCCCAGCTCTAGAACTGTGAGAAATGTTTATTATTTAAGCCACCCAGTCTGTGAAATTTTGTTACAGTAGCCCAAATTGACTAACACACCCCTTGATTATTTCTGGGAATTCCCAAAGGAGCTCTTGTTAGTGTTCACAAACATCCACTTATCACCACCTTCTTCCTTTCCAGAATTCATTCCCATTTGTTGATATCTGCTGCCCAGGGAGCCCCTTATAGAAACCACACTGCTACCTGGCCAAAGGCCATGCCAAGGGTCTGGTCCTGATACTGTCCAAACTGCCCACACCTCCTCATGACACAGCAGACTGGGGTTCTAGCAGGAAAAGGGGGAACAAGCTTGACTCTCTATTTTGGGCACATTTTATTCTCTGGGCTCTGAGAAGCAAGGTGCACTGGGCCCAGAGGCCACAGGTCTCTCAACAGAGCTTTAAATCATGCTGCTCTGGACAAAGTGTTTGCTCCTGGGATTCGCAGCCCCAGTCACCTAACTCCTCCACCCTTCTTCTACCACCTGGTGACCCCACCAGGCCTCAGGCCTGTGGAATGCCTCCATGTTCTGCCCCTGCATGTCTGGGGAGCTCTGTGGACTGTTTCCGAATCCTTAAACTAAGCCCCTTGGTAATTGACTTGGACTTTGTGAGTTAGCCCCCCCACTTATCCCCCTTTCCTGATCTCAGCCCCCAACAGGAAGAATGTCTCTCTACCCCTCACTCAAAAGGGAAGTGGTCCTGATTTCCTCCCAGCATCCTTCCCTCAGCTGGGATGGAGGTTCAGCCCAGGTTCTCAGGAGGGATGCCCCCCTCCCAACACTGTTCATCCTTTTCCAGATGGGAACATAAAAGTTCTAGGTCTTTATGCCCCAACCATGGGCCTGGCTGTTCTTATAACCTTCTGACAACTTCCATTTAGAAAGGGAAAGACCTGCCAGAATAATGCACACTATGTTGGGTGGTGTCCACAAGTTGGCCAAATATGAGCATTCCATATATTGTGCTATAGAAGATAGAGGTTGTCATGACAAGAAGAATGTCTTGCAGCTTGGCATGGGACCTTGGTAGCAGGGCCTCACAAGAGATCATCAACAGGGGAGTGGGGAGGTTCACAAAATTGCAACCCTTCTTAGAACAGTGTCTCCTTGGAATTTAGAGAAACGATGGTGCCTTTCTTTCCATAACAAACAAACGTTACCAAGACAATACTTATTAGCACAGCCCATCTCTTGTGTCCTCTGCATCCCATTCCACATTACCATTGGCTGTCATGTTCATCTCTTTTAAACTTGACCTCATTTCAGGTGAGAGCAAGGTCTGTTCCAGAACAGAATATCTGTGGGTGCATGGGCCAGCAGCACTCACTCACACAAAAGGTAGGCATCTGAGTTCAAGTCCCCACTCTCTACTTTTGGTCATGATGTGTGGTCATGTGGGATGCCGAGCAAGTAAATCAGCCTTCCAGGTTGCAACTGGACAGACATATGGAGTGAGGAACCTTTGGGGACTGCAGGAGGTGGTCCTCTCCTCAGCCAGCTCCTGCTGTATGGAGTACTCATGTGTGTGTGTTGGAGGAGAGACACTTACGATGACTCCCAAGATGCTTGTCACCACTACCTGAAGAATGCCAGTTGCAGACAGCATCCTGCATGGCCTCAGGAGAGGTGGGAGTTCTTGGGGGAATCCTTGCCTGAACGGGTACTAACTGCACAGTTAAGGGTGTTCCTGGGGCCTGGTTCCTGTCCAAAGGAATTCCTATAACCTTATCAGGGGTCACCTTCCCAGGGGTTTCAGGTGAGGGGCAACACTAGGAAGCCCCTTTGGGCCTGGCCTCCCAACTCACTGCTTTCCCCTTGTTACTGTGGTCAGTTGTCATTAATGGGCCCCCTAGTGAAACCCTTGTTGGATGTCTGTAGTCATTAAGTGTTAGCATCATCTAACATTTTCCTTGGGCTGCCAGCAGACAATTGTCCAAGGTAGGCAGCTTGAAATATAAATACAGATCAGCAGAATGACTTAGTGGTCAAGGGCTGCCCTGCCATCAAAATGGGGGTTCCGCCAAGGGCCTCCTGTCTCCCTGGTCTAGACAAGAAATTCTCCTCAAAGTTGCTTCCCTCATGCTGTCATTTCCCGTCCTTTGTCAAAACAAGCTAAAGATAAAAAGCTAGAAGGGTGCCTGGCTGGCTCAGTTGGTAGAGCATGTGACTCTTGATCTTGGGGTCATGAGTTCAAGCCCCGCATTGAGCTTAAAATAAACAAATAAAATAAAGAGAGAGAAAAAATTAAAAGGTAGGAAAAAATTTTAAATAGTAAAATAAGCTAGAAGACAGCACCCTAAAAAGAAAGTAGATTGAGTGGCAAAAAGTAAACAGTGCTAACAATGAAGATGAAGGCCAGCAAAAAAAAAATGCCCACAGGGGGCCCAAAGAGGTAGGTGACCACAGTTGTGGGCAGTAACTGTCCTGTGACCAGCCAGCGCCAAGCTACCTTCCTAGCAGGGTCCCCAGAGGTAGTGTCCAAGTCTTGGGAGTTACATACACCCTACCCTGAGCTTCGAATGGCAGCCCCTTAAAGCACAACTGTGCTTTGGATGACACAGTGGTGTGCAGTCAACAGATATCTCCTCTCAAGCAGATCAAGGGCAGCACTTCTTGAGAGCGTCCTCCTAATTTCATCAACCACAGCTCCCCAGAGTGTCTCTGCCCTGAGATATGCCCTATGCTGGCACCCAGGGTCCCACTTGGCTCCACTGCCCTGGAACTCCCAGTCTAATGTGGATACTTTTTCCTCCCAGTTTTATTGACGTATAATTGACAGATAAAATTGTAATATATTTGAAGTGTACAATGCAATGATTTGATATATGTAGACATTGTAAAAGGATTCCTGCAACTGAGTTAATTAACACATCCATCACCTCACATATTTACCTTTTTTGTTGTTGTTGTTGAGAACACTGAATTTCTACTCCCCTAGCAAAGTTCATTTATACAATCCAGTGGTATCAACTACAGTCACCATGCTTTACATGAGATCCTCAGACCTTATTCATCCTATAACTGAAAGTTTGTACCCTTTCACCAACTTCTCTTCATTTCCCCCACCCCTCAGCCCCTGGCAACCACTTGTGTCCACTCTGTTTCTGTTTCTATGAATTTGACTTTTCTCCCCTGATTTTAATGTAGTCCAACTTGTCCCCCTTTCCCTTATGCTTTGTGTTTCTCATGCCATGTTTAAGGAATCTTTCCCTACCCTTAGGTCATGAAGATATTCTCCTTTATGATCTTCTGGAAGCTTTATAGTTTTACCTTTCACATTTAAGTCCTCAATCCACCTGGTCTTGATTTGTGTGTGTGATGTGAAGTAGGGGCCCTATTTCATTTTTTATCCTTATGGATACCCAGTTGTCCCTGTACAATTGATTGAGAAGACTGTTCCCTCCCTACTCCTCTGTCATAAAGCAGATTTTATCTGTACATGGGACTGTCTCCAAGCTCATTCTTCCATTCCATCAGTCTGTCTGTCCAGCTTTATACCAAAACCACAAAATACAGATGTCTCTCAACAGCTACTGACCCAGGCTGCGTTCATTAGGGGTTAGAAGGCTAAAGGTTGGGTATAGCCACGTTAGTAAGGATCTAGAAAATCAACTGGGAAAGCCTGGAGTTGTCATGGGGGGCAAAGGGTTCCCTAGCATGTCAGGGAGCAGAAGAGAGAGATTCTTAGGAGGATGAATGGAGAGTCAAGTCAGGTCTCAGCATGGGAGCATGAGGCTGAGAAAAGAATGTGGGGGTAATTGGGGTGTCCAAGGCTGAGATCACAGGGGCCTAGATGAAGGAGGCGGCAGGAAAAACAGAAAGGGAGGGATGCATCCAAGAGACATTGAGAAGAGAAAGTTAAAATGATGGCCCTTTGTTACGAGTCAGTGGAAGGGGAAGGGGGCTGGAGACTGAACGATGATGCTAAGCTTTCTAGCCCAGAAACTGAGAGATGATTCTGGTTTGATGAAAGAGGCCCATAAAGTAGTCGGGGGAGTGTGTTTTCTGCTATTCCGTCCTGAAAGTTCAGTTGGTGTTCCCGAGAGCCCGAGTGCTCCTGACTGTGCACAGAGCCAGGCTGTTAAGCACTGACACGTCACCCGTGGCTTTGGGCTTTGGGGGTTGATGGGAGACTTTGAGTCATATTCAGGCCCCCTTGGGTAGTGTTGAGTGGATTCACTTTGCATTCTGAACCCAGTTGGATCATAAGGACATCCCAAAACACACCATTTGATAAGTAAGCAGCTGTCTTCCCAATGGCAAAGGTCACCCCGATTAAAACAACAGCAGCAACAAAAAATAGTGACCAAAACTAAAGGAAAAACTAACTTAAAAAACAGCAACAACAACCTAGTTAACCCTAGGCTAATTCATGGAACACTATGAAACATATCTAATATTAAGGGGCGCCTGGCTGGCTCAGTCTGTAGAGCGTGTGACTCTTGATCTCGGGGTTGTGAGCTCCAGCCCCATGTTGGGGGTAGAGATTACCTACAGAGAGGGAGGCAAACCATAAGAGACTCTTAACTCTAGAAACAAACTGAGGGTTGCTGGAGGGGAGGTGGGAGGGTTGGGGTAACTGGCTGACGGGCTTTAAGGAGGGCACTGATGGAATGTACACTGGGTGTTACATGCAACTGATGAATCACTAAATTCTACTTCTGAAACTAATAATACACTATATGTTAACTAAATTGAATTTAAATAAAAAATTTAAAAATAAAAAATTAAAATATTTAAAACAAAATAAATAAAAGTATATTGAATACTTTGTAAATGCTTAAAATGTTCTTTTTTCTGTCAGCCTAGTCTGTTTAAATGCATGGCACCGTTCCTCTCCATCTCCTACCCCTGCTGATCTCTGCCAAAGCATTCAGGTCTCATAGTATTACTGAAAAGCCAAAAGCATATTTACAGAGACTGGATGTGTATAAAGAGCAGATAAATCAAGTCTCTTGAGAAAATAAAATCCCACAGCAGATTATATATGTTGTAAGAAAACTAAAATAGCGTTCACAGCTCAATTACACCAGCGATTGGATTTTTAGAAAGAGACCATTCACATTTTAGGTCATAAAATCATTCCCTTAATCCCTTAAACATCAAATAAAATTAAGATTTAGGATAAGATTCACTTGGTTAATAATGATATGAAAATCTTTGGCAAATAATTAAAAGGGATTTGGCAGTATAAGAACCAGCTAATTCCAACACATATTTAACAAAGAATGGGTCAAGGGAGGAATTGGTGTTTACTTTTTCTTTTTCTATATGAAATTGTAAAGGCCTCTCATTCTGTATACTACTGATGCTTGCCACGAAATCAGAGGTGCTATGGGAGCACATCCTGGCCATGAGGGGCTGGATCAATAAGGCTAGGCCCCCGGAAATGTCTTCCCCTGAAAGGTAGCCAGAGTCTCCAGTCTAATGAAGCAAAACTGTGGCGCGGACCACAAAGTTGCTATCTTGAGTTTCTGTAGTCACTTCTTTGTTCTGTGGCGTGAGAACCACTGCTGACTTCTCCTAGGCCTCAGAAATCCTACGCCCAAGCCACCTAGCTTTCAGGTGTAGAAGCCTTGTTTTGGAAAAGCTAAAAACCACGTGTCCTGAGCCTAGAGACCCCTCCCTGGCATTCACACTTGTCCACTCACTCATCCATTCGCCCACACACACATTCACTCATTTATTCACTCATCCACTCAGTTATCTATTCATTCACTCACTGATTCATTCATTCAGTCACTCACTCATCTGTTCACTCACACATTCACTCATTCATTCGTCCTCTCACTCACTCATCCACTCACTTATCCATGCACTCACTCCTCCATTCACCCACTTATTCGTTCACTCACTCACCAATTCACTCATTTACTCACACACACACACACACTCCCATCCATTCACTCACTCACTCATTCATTTACATGCTCATTTCGCAAGTGTTTCTTGAGTGCTCGCTGTATGCTTGTTGGCCAGAGGGCTGCAGAGCATACCAGGCCTTGGCCACTACCGTCAAGGAGCTGACTCCCAGTGAGAGATGGAAGAATCAACAAAGTGACCACACCACGGGGCAGAAGAAAATAAGGACAACATGTAGATAAGTAGAACCAGGGGGTGCAGGAGAAGTTAATGCCACCTCTAAAATTCTACATCATTTACTTCTTCCCTTTATTGCCTCTCTTCACCACTAGCATGTCAGCTCCGTGAGAGCAGAGACTTTCATTGGCCTTGTTCACCGCCGTAGCTCCTGTGCCTAGAACAGTGCCTGCCACATGGTGGGTGCCCATTAAAATATCTGTGGAATGAATGAGTAGATTGTGGGGGAAGGAGGGAGCAATGTGGTGGAGCTCTCTTTGGAAATGCTTCCCAGAAAAGGGAATCCCGGAGATGGGCCTTGAAAAAAGAAAAGGGTCTTGGTGGATAGCCAGGATTGAATAGCCTCTTGGTTTGAGGGACTAGCAAGAGCAATGGCCCGGGGGGGTGTGGGAAATTGCCTGGTCTGTTCAGGGAACATAGGTGTCCTGCACAAGAATGTAGGTGCCAAATAAGGTTGGGACCGAACCAGCAGGAGCATTCAAAGTCAGGTAGAGGTGCTGCGTGGTCTCCTGCATGTGTTGGGGTCTAGAGAAAGAAATTTGGCATCCACTTACTACAAAGGCTGAATGCTTGGTGGATCCAAGACTTGCAGCCTGGAGACTGCAGAAGAGCCCTGATACCCTTTACTGAGTGCCTATTGAGCACCTAGTGTGTCTGCAAGAAAAGTCTATCACAGAGGAAAAAACTAGCAGCAGCAGGTGTAACAGGAAGGGCCCTGGCAGGAGAGGAGGCAGGGGTGGGCCCCCAGCTGGGCCTCCCAGTCTGGCTGTCAGTCCTGTGATGGGGACGGGCCAGCTGATCCCAAGGGCCCCTGCAGCCTTGACATTCTGGGACTCTAATTAAAGAAGTGAAAACTTCATTCCAGATAGCTGGGGAAATCCTTGGGTTCAATTTCATCTCCCAGGGCTGGCAGTTCAGCTGGTACTGAGGCAGTTAAAAGAAATGGAATGGAAATCCAGAGAGCCTGCATCAGCCTAATTGTCCCTCGGCAGACTTGTTTGCTTCGAGATGTCAGCAACTCTTGTAGGCAACGGTCTGCAGTTTGGTTTCTGATCTTTTCTTTATACGTTGTGAAGAGGATGGGTCCCCTAGGCCAAGAGGAAATCAAAGACCAGGATCCTTCCAAATTTAGCTTCCAAGAAACCAGACAAGAAAGGTAGAGCTGGAGTCCAGCGGACCAGGGGGCCACTCTTGTCCTAAACACATCTCCGTTTTCATGGAAGTCAATCCCGCAGGCAGCGGAGAGGGAAGCCCCGATTCCAAGAGGCTCAGCTGGGCTGTCCTCTCTGGGTCCGTGCAGCTGGGGCCCACGAGAGGCCGGTGGCGCTGTGTGTCATTCCTGACACAGAAGCTCAGCTGGCACAAAAAAACCAGCTTAGGGAAGAGGGCTCTGAACAGTGAAACAACTGGATACTGGAAAATGCCCAGAACTCGTCATGAAAAACAAAATAAGTACACACCTCACACAAGCTTGCGGATTTCCGTGGTTCGGCGAAATTTCCCTATCGAAACTGTGAGTGCCGCACGGTCCGAGCTGGACACCAACCCCAGGGAGGCCCAGCAAAGCATTTAAGTATTTAAGGTTGAAAGTAAAAGGCTTCCCATCAGAACAGGGGGATATGATGTGAGTAGGTGGGAAGGGAGGGAGGAGGCCCAGCCCCAAGAGGGGTTCAGCCTTGGCACCTGCTACCTGTTGGCACCATTGCTTGGGGGGAAGCAGAGGTGTAGTCTGAGGGGAAAGGCGGAAGATCCATCCCTGGAGCCTGAGACTGAGGAGCCCATGGGTTGTTCTGGGAGAGGGGCAAGGGGAGGAATTAGGAAGACATGCCTGGGCTCCAGGGATCAGGGAACTCCCTTCAGGCATTTCCTCAGTGGTATCTGTGTGTGTGTGTCTGTGTGTGTGTGTGTGTGTGTGTGTGTGAGGGAGGGTGCTAAAGTTCGGGTTTGGTCATGGTCTGTTGGAGGAGCTTAAGGCATATCCAGGTGGACATGTCCAGCAGATGGTTGGACATACAACTCTGGCCCTGGGGGGAGAGGGAGGGCCCGTGAGCCCGCCCCGGGAGCCCCGGGGATGACGGCCCCTCGCCCAGCCTCAGCCTCCTCCTCGGTCACCTTGGCCCCCACGTCCTCCAGGTGGTTTCCGGTTTAACCAAACCCTCTGGAGCCCTGGAGCCCTGTGTCTGGGGCTTCGGGCCCCCGTGTTGCCCCAGGGGTGGGGTCCTGTGGGCTCAGCTGGCTGCCCCGAGTGGGGCCCAGAGCCCCTTGGCAGGCGGGTCTCTTCCTGCCCCCGTGCCTGCAGCCCAGGCTCGTCCTGTGGAGGTCTCAGTCTCTAGGGCTGGTCCTCTGCCCGGTGGGACCTGCCCCTGTTGGCCCTCTGAGGAGGACCAGGGCAGGGCTCAGCGGGGAGG